>NW_027478167.1:3333333-3636363 GCF_051020975.1 Osmia lignaria lignaria | reverse complement strand
ACAAGAAGAAGAAATATCTCGAAATATGTCCGTCAGGCCCCTTCCCTTGAGATATATCTGCAAATATCTCGGAAACGAAGAGAGCTATGGCAAAATGTTAAGAGACCTTTTTTGTAGAGAATTAAGTTTCCTACTTTTCATGTTCTATGATATTTTTTGATCGGATGCGTAGTTCTCGAGATATATCAAGATATTTAAAAGTTCCGAAACCGCACCAACATAATAGAGATACAGAAACACCGTGGCCCCTTTCTTTGAGATAACTCTGCACTATTGCGAGCTGTAAATGCCACTTCCAGCTTAGCTGTGCAGAAGAAGAACAACAAGAAGAAGAAATATCTCGAAATATGCCCGTTAGGCCCCATCCCTTGAGATATATCTGCAAATATCTCGGAAACGAAGCGAGCTATGGCAAAATGTTAAGAGACCTTTTTTGTAGAGAATTATGTTTGCTACAATTTATGTTCTATGATATTTTTTGATCAGAAGCGTAGTTTTCGAGATATATCGAGATATTTAAAAGTTCCGAAGCCGCACCAACATAATAGAGATACAGAAACACCGTGGCCCCTTTCTTTGAGATAACTCTGCACTAGTGCGATCCGCAAATGCCACTTCCAGCTTAGCTGTGCAGAAGAAGAACAACAAGAAGAAGAAATATCTCGAAATATGTCCGTCAGGCCCCTTCCCTTGAGATAAATATGCAAATATCTTGGAAACGAAGCGAGCTATGGCAAAATGTTAAGCGACCTTTTTTGTAGAGAATTAAGTTTCCTACTTTTTATGTTCTATGATATTTTTTGATCAGATGCGTAGTTCTCGAGATATATCAAGATATTTAAAAGTTCCGAAGCCGCACCAACATAATAGAGATACAGAAACACCGTGGCCCCTTTCTTTGAGATAACTCTGCACTAGTGCGAGCCGCAAATGCCACTTCCAGCTTAGCTGTGCAGAAGAAGAACAACAAGAAGAAGAAATATCTCGAAATATGTCCGTCAGGCCCCTTCCCTTGAGATATATCTGCAAATATCTCGGAAACGAAGAGAGCTATGGCAAAATGTTAAGAGACCTTTTTTGTAGAGAATTAAGTTTCCTACTTTTCATGTTCTATGATATTTTTTGATCGGATGCGTAGTTCTCGAGATATATCAAGATATTTAAAAGTTCCGAAACCGCACCAACATAATAGAGATACAGAAACACCGTGGCCCCTTTCTTTGAGATAACTCTGCACTATTGCGAGCTGTAAATGCCACTTCCAGCTTAGCTGTGCAGAAGAAGAACAACAAGAAGAAGAAATATCTCGAAATATGCCCGTTAGGCCCCATCCCTTGAGATATATCTGCAAATATCTCGGAAACGAAGCGAGCTATGGCAAAATGTTAAGAGACCTTTTTTGTAGAGAATTATGTTTGCTACAATTTATGTTCTATGATATTTTTTGATCAGAAGCGTAGTTTTCGAGATATATCGAGATATTTAAAAGTTCCGAAGCCGCACCAACATAATAGAGATACAGAAACACCGTGGCCCCTTTCTTTGAGATAACTCTGCACTAGTGCGATCCGCAAATGCCACTTCCAGCTTAGCTGTGCAGAAGAAGAACAACAAGAAGAAGAAATATCTCGAAATATGTCCGTCAGGCCCCTTCCCTTGAGATAAATATGCAAATATCTTGGAAACGAAGCGAGCTATGGCAAAATGTTAAGCGACCTTTTTTGTAGAGAATTAAGTTTCCTACTTTTTATGTTCTATGATATTTTTTGATCAGATGCGTAGTTCTCGAGATATATCAAGATATTTAAAAGTTCCGAAGCCGCACCAACATAATAGAGATACAGAAACACCGTGGCCCCTTTCTTTGAGATAACTCTGCACTATTGCGAGCTGCAAATGCCACTTCCAGCTTAGCTGTGCAGAAGAAGAACAACAAGAAGAAAAAATATCTCGAAATATGTCCGTCAGGCCCCTTCCCTTGAGATATATCTGCAAATATCTCGGAAACGAAATGAGCTATGGCAAAATGTTAAGAGACCTTTTTTGTAGAGAATTATGTTTCCTACAATTTATGTTCTATGATATTTTTTGATCAGAAGCGTAGTTTTCGAGATATATCGAGATATGTAAAAGTTCCGAAGCCGCACCAACATAATAGAGATACAGAAACACCGTGGCCCCTTTCTTTGGGATAACTCTGCACTCTTGCGAGCTGCAAATGCCACTACCAGCTTAGCTGTGCAGAAGAAGAACAACAAGAAGAAGAAATATCTCGAAATATGTCCGTCAGGCCACTTCCCTTGAGATAAATCTGCAAATATCTCGGAAACGAAGCGAGCTATGGCAAAATGTTAAGAGACCTTTTTTGTAGAGAACTAAGTTTCCTACTTTTTATGTTCTATGATATTTTTTGATCAGATGCGTAGTTCTCGAGATATATCAAGATATTTAAAAGTTCCGAAGCCGCACCAACATAATAGAGATACAGAAACACCGTGGCCCCTTTCTTTGAGATAACTCTGCACTATTGCGAGCTGCAAATGCCACTTCCAGCTTAGCTGTGCAGAGGAAGAACAACAAGAAGAAGAAATATCTCGAAATATGTCCGTCAGGCCCCTGCCCTTGAGATATATCTGCAAATATCTCGGAAACGAAGCGAGCTATGGCAAAATGTTAAGAGACCTTTTTTGTAGAGAATTATGTTTCCTACAATTTATGTTCTATGATATTTTTTGATCAGAAGCGTAGTTTTCGAGATATATCGAGATATTTAAAAGTTCCGAAGACGCACCAACATAATAGAGATACAGAAACACCGTGGCCCCTTTCTTTGAGATAACTCTGCACTAGTGCGAGCCGCAAATGCCACTTCCAGCTTAGTTGTGCAGAAGAAGAACAACAAGAAGAAGAAATATCTCGAAATATGTCCGTCAGGCCCCTTCCCTTGAGATATATCTGCAAATATCTCGGAAACGAAGAGAGCTATGGCAAAATGTTAAGAGACCTTTTTTGTAGAGAATTAAGTTTCCTACTTTTCATGTTCTATGATATTTTTTGATCGGATGCGTAGTTCTCGAGATATATCAAGATATTTAAAAGTTCCGAAGCCGCACCAACATAATAGAGATACAGAAACACCGTGGCCCCTTTCTTTGAGATAACTCTGCACTATTGCGAGCTGTAAATGCCACTTCCAGCTTAGCTGTGCAGAAGAAGAACAACAAGAAGAAGAAATATCTCGAAATATGCCCGTTAGGCCCCATCCCTTGAGATATATCTGCAAATATCTCGGAAACGAAGCGAGCTATGGCAAAATGTTAAGAGACCTTTTTTGTAGAGAATTATGTTTGCTACAATTTATGTTCTATGATATTTTTTGATCAGAAGCGTAGTTTTCGAGATATATCGAGATATTTAAAAGTTCCGAAGCCGCACCAACATAATAGAGATACAGAAACACCGTGGCCCCTTTCTTTGAGATAACTCTGCACTATTGCGAGCTGCAAATGCCACTTCCAGCTTAGCTGTGCAGAGGAAGAACAACAAGAAGAAGAAATATCTCGAAATATGTCCGTCAGGCCCCTGCCCTTGAGATATATCTGCAAATATCTCGGAAACGAAGCGAGCTATGGCAAAATGTTAAGAGACCTTTTTTGTAGAGAATTATGTTTCCTACAATTTATGTTCTATGATATTTTTTGATCAGAAGCGTAGTTTTCGAGATATATCGAGATATTTAAAAGTTCCGAAGACGCACCAACATAATAGAGATACAGAAACACCGTGGCCCCTTTCTTTGAGATAACTCTGCACTAGTGCGAGCCGCAAATGCCACTTCCAGCTTAGCTGTGCAGAAGAAGAACAACAAGAAGAAGAAATATCTCGAAATATGTCCGTCAGGCCCCTTCCCTTGAGATATATCTGCAAATATCTCGGAAACGAAGAGAGCTATGGCAAAATGTTAAGAGACCTTTTTTGTAGAGAATTAAGTTTCCTACTTTTCATGTTCTATGATATTTTTTGATCGGATGCGTAGTTCTCGAGATATATCAAGATATTTAAAAGTTCCGAAGCCGCACCAACATAATAGAGATACAGAAACACCGTGGCCCCTTTCTTTGAGATAACTCTGCACTATTGCGAGCTGTAAATGCCACTTCCAGCTTAGCTGTGCAGAAGAAGAACAACAAGAAGAAGAAATATCTCGAAATATGCCCGTTAGGCCCCTTCCCTTGAGATATATCTGCAAATATCTCGGAAACGAAGCGAGCTATGGCAAAATGTTAAGAGACCTTTTTTGTAGAGAATTATGTTTGCTACAATTTATGTTCTATGATATTTTTTGATCAGAAGCGTAGTTTTCGAGATATATCGAGATATTTAAAAGTTCCGAAGCCGCACCAACATAATAGAGATACAGAAACACCGTGGCCCCTTTCTTTGAGATAACTCTGCACTATTGCGAGCTGCAAATGCCACTTCCAGCTTAGCTGTGCAGAGGAAGAACAACAAGAAGAAGAAATATCTCGAAATATGTCCGTCAGGCCAGTTCCTTTGAGATGAATCTGCAAATATCTCGTAAACGAAGCGAGATATGGCAAAATGTTAAGAGACGTTTCTTGTAGAGAATTATGTTTCCTACAATTTATGTTCTATGATATTTTTTGATCAGAAGCGTAGTTTTCGAGATATATCGAGATACTTAAAAGTTCCGAAGCCGCACCAACATAATAGAGATACAGAAACACCGTGGCCCCTTTCTTTGAGATAACTGTGCACTAGTGCGAGCCGCAAATGCCACTTCCAGCTTAGCTGTGCAGAAGAAGAACAACAAGAAGAAGAAACATCTCGAAATATGTCCGTCAGGCCCCTTCCCTTGAGATAAATCTGCAAATATCTCGGAAACGAAGCGAGCTATGGCAAAATGTTAAGAGACCTTTTTTGTACAGAATTATGTTTCCTACTTTTTATGTTCTATGATATTTTTTGATCAGATGCGTAGTTCTCGAGATATATCAAGATATTTAAAAGTTCCGAAACCGCACCAACATAATAGAGATACAGAAACACCGTGGCCCCTTTCTTTGAGATAACTCTGCACTAGTGCGAGCCGCAAATGCCACTTCCAGCTTAGCTGTGCAGAAGAAGAACAACAAGAAGCAGAAATATCTCGAAATATGTCCGTTAGGCCCCTTCCCTTGAGATAAATCTGCAAATATCTCGGAAAGGAAGCGAGCTATGGCAAAATGTTAAGAGACCTTTTTTGTAGAGAATTAAGTTTCCTACTTTTTATGTTGTATGATATTTTTTGATCAGATGCGTAGTTCTCGAGATATATTAAGATATTTAAAAGTTCCGAAGCCGCACCAACATAATAGAGATACAGAAACACCGTGGCCCCTTTCTTTGAGATAACTCTGCACTATTGCGAGCTGTAAATGCCACTTCCAGCTTAGCTGTGCAGAAGAAGAACAACAAGAAGAAGAAATATCTCGAAATATGTCCGTCAGGCCCCTGCCCTTGAGATATATCTGCAAATATCTCGGAAACGAAGCGAGCTATGGCAAAATGTTAAGAGACCTTTTTTGTAGAGAATTATGTTTCCTACAATTTATGTTCTATGATATTTTTTGATCAGAAGCGTAGTTTTCGAGATATATCGAGATATTTAAAAGTTCCGAAGCCGCACCAACATAATAGAGATACAGAAACACCGTGGCCCCTTTCTTTGAGATAACTCTGCACTAGTGCGAGCCGCAAATGCCACTTCCAGCTTATCTGTGCAGAAGAAGAACAACAAGAAGAAGAAATATCTCGAAATATGTCCGTCAGGCCCCTTCCCTTGAGATAAATCTGGAAATATCTCGGAAACGAAGAGAGCTATGGCAAAATGTTAAGAGACCTTTTTTGTAGAGAATTAAGTTTTCTACAATTTATGTTCTATGATATTTTTTGATCAGAAGCGTAGTTTTCGAGATATATCGAGATATTTAAAAGATCCGAAGCCGCACCAACATAATAGAGATACAGAAACACCGTGGCCCCTTTCTTTGAGATAACTCTGCACTAGTGCCAGGCGCAAATGCCGCTTCCAGCTTAGCTGTGCAGAAGAAGAACAACAAGAAGAAGAAATATCTCGAAATATGTCCGTCAGGCCCCTTCCCTCGAGATAAATCTGCAAATATCTCGGAAACGAAGCGAGCTATGGCAAAATGTTAAGAGACCTTTTTTGTAGAGAATTAAGTTTCCTACTTTTCATGTTCTATGATATTTTTTGATCAGATGCGTAGTTCTCGAGATATATCAAGATATTTAAAAGCTCCGAAGCTGCACCAACATAATAGAGGTACAGAAACACCGTGGCCCCTTTCTTTGAGATAACTCTGCACTATTGCGAGCTGCAAATGCCACTTCCAGCTTAGCTGTGCAGAAGGGGAACAACAAGAAGAAGAAATATCTCGGAATATGTCCGTCAGGCCCCTTCCCTTGAGCTAAATCTGCAAATATCTCGGAAACGATGCCAGCTATGGGAAAATGTTAAGAGACCTTTTTTGTAGTGAATTAAGTTTCCTACTTTTTATGTTCTATGATATTTTTTGATCAGAAGCGTAGTTTTCGAGATATATCGAGATATTTAAAAGATGCGAAGCCGCACCAACATAATAGAGATACAGAAACACCGTGGCCCCTTTCTTTGAGATAACTCTGCACTAGTGCCAGGCGCAAATGCCGCTTCCAGCTTAGCTGTGCAGAAGAAGAACAACAAGAAGAAGAAATATCTCGAAATATGTCCGTCAGGCCCCTTCCCTCGAGATAAATCTGCAAATATCTCGGAAACGAAGCGAGCTATGGCAAAATGTTAAGAGACCTTTTTTGTAGAGAATTAAGTTTCCTACTTTTCATGTTCTATGATATTTTTTGATCAGATGCGTAGTTCTCGAGATATATCAAGATATTTAAAAGCTCCGAAGCTGCACCAACATAATAGAGGTACAGAAACACCGTGGCCCCTTTCTTTGAGATAACTCTGCACTATTGCGAGCTGCAAATGCCACTTCCAGCTTAGCTGTGCAGAAGGGGAACAACAAGAAGAAGAAATATCTCGGAATATGTCCGTCAGGCCCCTTCCCTTGAGCTAAATCTGCAAATATCTCGGAAACGATGCCAGCTATGGGAAAATGTTAAGAGACCTTTTTTGTAGAGAATTAAGTTTCCTACTTTTTATGTTCTATGATATTTTTCGATCAGAGGCGTAGTTCTCGAGATATATCAAGATATTTAAAAGTTCTGAAGCCGCACCAACATAATAGAGATACAGAAACACCGTGGCCCCTCTCTTTGAGATAACTCTGCACGATTGCGAGCTGGAAATGCCACTTCCAGTTTAGCTGTGCAGAAGAAGCACAACAAGAAGAAGAAATATCTCGAAATATGTCCGTCAGGCCCCTTCCCTTGAGATAAATCTGCAAATATCTCGGAAACGAAGCGAGGTACGGCAAAATGTTAAGAGACCTTTTTTGTAGAAAATTAGGTTTCCTACTTTTTATGTTCTATGATATTTTTTGATCAGATGCGTAGTTCTCGAGATATATCAAGATATTTAAACGTTCCGAAGCCGCACCAACATAATAGAGATACAGAAACACCGTGGCCCCTTTCTTTGAGATAACTCTGCACTATTGCGAGCTGCAAATGCCACTTCCAGCTTAGCTGTGCAGAAGAAGAACAACAAGAAGATGAAATATCTCGAAATATGTCCGTCAGGACCCTTCCCTTGAGATAAATCTGCAAATATCTCGGAAACGAAGCGAGCTATTGCAAAACGTTAAAAGACCTTTTTTGTAGAGAATTAAGTTTCTTCTTTATATGTTCTATGATATTTTTCGATCAGATGCGTAGTTCTCGAGATATATCAAGATATTTAAAAGCTCCGAAGCTGCACCAACATAATAGAGGGACAGAAACACCGTGGCCCCTTTCTTTGAGATAACTCTGCACTATAGCGAGCTGCAAATGCCACTTCCAGCTTAGCTGTGCAGAAGAAGAACAACAAGAATAAGAAATATTTCGAAATATGTCCGTCAGGCCCCTTCCCTTGAGATAAATCTGCAAATATCTCGGAAACGAAGCGAGCTACGGCAAAATGTTGAGAGACCTTTTTTGTAGAGAATTAAGTTTCCTACTATTCATGTTCTATGATATTTTTTGATCAGATGCGTAGTTCTCGAGATATATCAAGATATTTAAAAGTTCCGAAGCCGCACCAACATAATAGAGATACAGAAACACCGTGGCCCCTTTCTTTGCGATAACTCTGCACTATTGCGAGCTGCAAATGCCACTTCCAGCTTAGCTGTGCAGAAGAAGAACAACAAGAAGAAGAAATATCTCGAAATATGTCCGTCAGGCCCCTTCCCTTGAGATAAATCTGCAAATATCTCGGAAACGATGCCAGTTATGGGAAAATGTTAAGAGACCTTTTTTGTAGAGAATTAAGTTTCCTACTTTTTATGTTCTATGATATTTTTTGATCAGATGCGTAGTTCTCGAGATATATCAAGATATTTAAAAGTTCCGAAGCCGCACCAACATAATAGAGATACAGAAACACCGTGGCCCGTTTCTTTGAGATAACTCTGCACTATTGCGCGCTGCAAATGCCACTTCCAGCTTAGCTGTGCAGAAGAGGAACAACAAGAAGAAGAAATATCTCGAAATATGTCCGTCAGGCCCCTTCCCTTGAGATAAATCTGCAAATATCTCGGAAACGAAGCGAGCTATGGCAAAATGTTAAGAGACCTTTTTTGTAGAGAATTAAGTTTCCTACTTTTTATGTTCTATGATATTTTTTGATCAGATGCGTAGTTCTCGAGATATATCAAGATATTTAAAAGCTCCGAAGCTGCACCAACATAATAGAGGTACAGAAACACCGTGGCCCCTTTCTTTGAGATAACTCTGCACTATTGCGAGCTGCAAATGCCACTTCCAGCTTAGCTGTGCAGAAGAAGAACAACAAGAATAAGAAATATTTCGAAATATGTCCGTCAGGCCCCTTCCCTTGAGATAAATCTGCAAATATCTCGGAAACGAAGCGAGCTACGGCAAAATGTTAAGAGACCTTTTTTGTAGAGAATTATGTTTCCTACAATTTACGTTCTCTGATATTTTTTGATCAGAAGCGTAGTTTTCGAGATATATCGAGATATTTAAAAGTTCCGAAGCCGCACCAACATAATAGAGATACAGAAACACCGTGGCTCCTTTCTTTGAGATAACTCTGCACTATTGCGACCTGCAAATGCCACTTCCAGCTTAAGTGTGCAGAAGAGGAACAACAAGAAGAAGAAATATCTCGGAATATGTCCGTCAGGCCCCTTCCCTTGAGCT
Organism: Osmia lignaria lignaria; assembly: GCF_051020975.1. Lineage (NCBI taxonomy): Eukaryota > Metazoa > Arthropoda > Insecta > Hymenoptera > Megachilidae > Osmia > Osmia lignaria. The sequence goes on along the minus strand of NW_027478167.1, from coordinate 3,626,973 downwards.
AAATCTGCAAATATCTCGGAAACGATGCCAGTTATGGGAAAATGTTAAGAGACCTTTTTTGTAGAGAATTAAGTTTCCTACTTTTTATGTTCTATGATAATTTTTGATCAGATGCGTAGTTCTCGAGATATATCAAGATATTTAAAAGTTCCGAAGCCGCACCAACATAATAGAGATACAGAAACACCGTGGCCCCTTTCTTTGAGATAACTCTGCACTATTGCGCGCAGCAAATGCCACTTCCAGCTTAGCTGTGCAGAAGAAGAACAACAAGAAGAAGAAATATCTCGAAATATGTCCGTCAGGCCCCTTCCCTTGAGATAAATCTGCAAATATCTCGGAAACGAAGCGAGCTACGGCAAAATGTTAAGAGACCTTTTTTGTAGAAAATTAGGTTTCCTACTTTTTATGTTCTATGATATTTTTTGATCAGATGCGTAGTTCTCGAGATATATCAAGATATTTAAAAGTTCCGAAGCCGCACCAACATAATAGAGATACAGAAACACCGTGGCCCCTTTCTTTGCGATAACTCTGCACTATTGCGAGCTGCAAATGCCACTTCCAGCTTAGCTGTGCAGAAGAAGAACAACAAGAAGAAGAAATATCTGGAAATATGTCCGTCAGGCCCCTTCCCTTGAGATAAATCTGCAAATATCTCGGAAACGAAGCGAGCTACGGCAAAATGTTAAGAGACCTTTTTTGTAGAAAATTAGGATTCCTACTTTATATGTTCTATGATATTTTTTGAACAGATGCGTAGTTCTCGAGATATATCAAGATATTTAAAAGTTCCGAAGCCGCACCAACATAATAGAGATACAGAAACACCGTGGCCCCTTTCTTTGAGATAACTCTGCACTATTGCGCGCTGCAAATGCCATTTCCAGCTTAGCTGTGCAGAAGAAGAACAACAAGAAGAAGAAATATCTCGAAATATGTCCGTCAGGCCCCTTCCCTTGAGATAAATCTGCAAATATCTCGGAAACGAAGCGAGCTATGGCAAAATGTTAAGAGACCTTTTTTGTAGAGAATTAAGTTTCCTACTTTTTATGTTCTATGATATTTTTTGATCAGATGCGTAGTTCTTGAGATATATCAAGATATTTAAAAGTTCCGAAGCCGCACCAACATAATAGAGATACAGAAACACCGTGGCCCCTTTCTTTGAGATAACTCTGCACTATTGCGAGCTGCAAATGCCACTTCCAGCTTAGCTGTGCAGAAGAAGAACAACAAGAAGAAGAAATATCTCGAAATATGTCCGTCAGGCCCCTTCCCTTGAGATAAATCTGCAAATATCTCGGAAACGAAGCGAGCTATGGCAAAATGTTAAGAGACCTTTTTTGTAGAGAAATATGTGCCCTACAATTTACGTTCTCTGATATTTTTTGATCAGAAGCGTAGTTTTCGAGATATATCGAGATATTTAAAAGTTCCGAAGCCGCACCAACATAATAGAGATACAGAAACACCGTGGCCCCTTTCTTTGAGATAACTCTGCACTATTGCGACCTGCAAATGCCACTTCCAGCTTAGCTGTGCAGAAGAGGAACAACAAGAAGAAGAAATATCTCGGAATATGTCCGTCAGGCCCCTTCCCTTGAGCTAAATCTGCAAATATCTCGGAAACGATGCCAGCTATGGGAAAATGTTAAGAGACCTTTTTTGTAGAGAATTAAGTTTCCTACTTTTTATGTTCTATGATATTTTTTGATCAGATGCGTAGTTCTCGAGATATATCAAGATATTTAAAAGCTCCGAAGCTGCACCAACATAATAGAGGTACAGAAACACCGTGGCCCCTTTCTTTGAGATAACTCTGCACTATTGCGAGCTGCAAATGCCACTTCCAGCTTAGCTGTGCAGAAGAAGAACAACAAGAATAAGAAATATTTCGAAATATGTCCGTCAGGCCCCTTCCCTTGAGATAAATCTGCAAATATCTCGGAAACGAAGCGAGCTATGGCAAAATGTTAAGAGACCATTTTTGTAGAGAATTAAGTTTCCTACTTTTTACGTTCTATGTTATTTTTTGATCAGATGCGTAGTTCTCGAGATATATCCTGATATTTAAAAGTTCCGAAGCGGCACCAACATAATAGAGATACAGAAACACCGTGGCCCCTTTCTTTGAGGTAACTCTGCACTATTGCGAGCTGCAAATGCCACTTCCAGCTTAGCTGTGCAGAAGAAGAACAACAAGAAGAAGGAATATCTCGAAATATGTCCGTCAGGCCCCTTCCCTTGAGATAAATCTGCAAATATCTCGGAAACCAAGCGAGCTATGGCAAAATGTTTAGAGACCTTATTTGTAGAGAATTAAGTTTCCTACTTTTTATGTTCTATGATATTTTTCGATCAGAGGCGTAGTTCTCGAGATGTATCAAGATATTTAAAAGTTCCGAAGCCGCACCAACATAATAGAGATACAGAAACACCGTGGCCCCTCTCTTTGAGATAACTCTGCACTATTGCGCGCTGCAAATGCCACTTCCAGCTTAGCTGTGCAGAAGAAGAACAACAAGAATAACAAATATTTCGAAATATGTCCGTCAGGCCCCTTCCCTTGAGATAAATCTGCAAATATCTCGGAAACGAAGCGAGCTATGGCAAAATGTTAGGAGACCATTTTTGTAGAGAATTAAGTTTCCTACTTTTTACGTTCTATGTTATTTTTTGATCAGATGCGTAGTTCTCGAGATATATCCTGATAATTAAAAGTTCCGAAGCGGCACCAACATAATAGAGATACAGAAACACCGTGGCCCCTTTCTTTGAGATAACTCTGCACTATTGCGACCTGCAAATGCCACTTCCAGCTTAGCTGTGCAGAAGAGGAACAACAAGAAGAAGAAATATCTCGGAATATGTCCGTCAGGCCCCTTCCCTTGAGCTAAATCTGCAAATATCTCGGAAACGATGCCAGCTATGGGAAAATGTTAAGAGACCTTTTTTGTAGAGAATTAAGTTTCCAACTTTTTATGTTCTATGATATTTTTCGATCAGAGGCGTAGTTCTCGAGATGTATCAAGATATTTAAAAGTTCCGAAGCCGCACCAACATAATAGAGATGCAGAAACACCGTGGCCCCTCTCTTTGAGATAACTCTGCACTATTGCGCGCTGCAAATGCCACTTCCAGCTTAGCTGTGCAGCAGAAGAACAACAAGAAGAAGAAATATCTCGAAATATGTCCGTCAGGCCCCTTCCCTTGAGATAAATCTGCAAATATCTCGGAAACGAAGCGAGCTACGGCAAAATGTTGAGACCTTTTTTGTAGAAAATTAGGTTTCCTACTTTTTATGTTCTATGATATTTTTTGATCAGATGCGTAGTTCTCGAGATATATCAAGATATTTAAAAGTTCTGAAGCCGCACCAACATAATAGAGATACAGAAACACCGTGGCCCCTTTCTTTGCGATAACTCTGCACTATTGCGAGCTGCAAATGCCACTTCCAGCTTAGCTGTGCAGAAGAAGAACAACAAGAAGAAGAAATATCTCGAAATATGTCCGTCAGGCCCCTTCCCTTGAGATAAATCTGCAAATATCTCGGAAACGAAGCGAGCTATGGCAAAATGTTAAGAGACCTTTTTTGTAGAGAATTAAGTTTCCTACTTTTTATGTTCTATGATATTTTTCGATCAGAGGCGTAGTTCTCGAGATATATCAAGATATTTAAAAGTTCCGAAGCCGCACCAACATAATAGAGATACAGAAACACCGTGGCCCCTCTCTTTGAGATAACTCTGCATGATTGCGAGCTGGAAATGCCACTTCCAGTTTAGCTGTGCAGAAGAAGAACAACAAGAAGAAGAAATACCTCGAAATATGTCCGTCAGGACCCTTCCCTTGAGATAAATCTGCAAATATCTCGGAAACGAAGCGAGCTATTGCAAAACGTTAAAAGACCTTTTTTGTAGAGAATTAAGTTTCCTACTTTTTAAGTTCTATGATATTTTTTGATCAGATGCGTAGTTCTCGAGATATATCAAGATATTTAAAAGCTCCGAAGCTGCACCAACATAATAGAGGTACAGAAACACCGTGGCCCCTTTCTTTGAGATAACTCTGCACTATTGCGACCTGCAAATGCCACTTCCAGCTTAGCTGTGCAGAAGAGGAACAACAAGAAGAAGAAATATCTCGGAATATGTCCGTCAGGCCCCTTCCCTTGAGCTAAATCTGCAAATATCTCGGAAACGATGCCAGCTATGGGAAAATGTTAAGAGACCTTTTTTGTAGAGAATTAAGTTTTCTACTTTTTATGTTTTATGATATTTCTTGATCAGATGCGTAGTTCTCGAGATATATCAAGATATTTAAAAGTTCCGAAGCCGCACCAACATAATAGAGATACAGAAACACCGTGGCCCCTTTCTTTGAGATAACTCTGCACTATTGCGCGCAGCAAATGCCACTTCCAGCTTAGCTGTGCAGAAGAAGAACAACAAGAAGAAGAAATATCTCGAAATATGTCCGTCAGGCCCCTTCCCTTGAGATAAATCTGCAAATATCTCGGAAACGAAGCGAGCTATGGCAAAATGTTAAGAGACCTTTTTTGTAGAGAATTAAGTTTCCTACTTTTTCTGTTCTATGATATTTTTCGATCAGAGGCGTAGTTCTCGAGATATATCAAGATATTTAAAAGTTCCGAAGCCGCACCAACATAATAGAGATACAGAAACACCGTGGCCCCTCTCTTTGAGATAACTCTGCATGATTGCGAGCTGGAAATGCCACTTCCAGTTTAGCTGTGCAGAAGAAGAACAACAAGAAGAAGAAATATCTCGAAATATGTCCGTCAGGACCCTTCCCTTGAGATAAATCTGCAAATATCTCGGAAACGAAGCGAGCTATTGCAAAACGTTAAGAGACCTTTTTTGTAGAGAATTAAGTTTCCTACTTTTTATGTTCTATGATATTTTTTGATCAGATGCGTAGTTCTCGAGATATATCAAGATATTTAAAAGTTCCGAAGCCGCACCAACATAATAGAGATACAGAAACACCGTGGCCCCTTTCTTTGAGATAACTCTGCACTATTGCGCGCTGCAAATGCCACTTCCAGCTTAGCTGAGCAGAAGAAGAACAACAAGAAGAAGAAATATCTCGAAATATGTCCGTCAGGCCCCTTCCCTTGAGATATATCTGCAAATATCTCGGAAACGAAGCGAGCTATGGCAAAATGTTAACAAACCTTTTTTGTAGAGAATTAAGTTTCCTACTTTTTATGTTCTATGATATTTTTTGATCAGATGCGTAGTTCTCGAGATATATCAAGATATTTAAAAGTTCCGAAGCCGCACCAACATAATAGAGATACAGAAACACCGTGGCCCCTTTCTTTGAGGTAACTCTGCACTATTGCGAGCTGCAAATGCCACTTCCAGCTTAGCTGTGCAGAAGAAGAACAACAAGAAGAAGAAATATCTCGAAATATGTCCGTCAGGCCCCTTCCCTTGAGATAAATCTGCAAATATCTCGGAAACCAAGCGAGCTATCGCAAAATGTTAAGAGACCTTATTTGTAGAGAATTAAGTTTCCTACTTTTTATGTTCTACGATATTTCTTGATCAGATGCGTAGTTCTCGAGATATATCAAGATATTTAAAAGTTCCGAAGCCGCACCAACATAATAGAGATACAGAAACACCGTGGCCCCTTTCTTTGAGATAACTCTGCACTATTGCGAGCTGCAAATGCCACTTCCAGCCTAGCTGTGCAGAAGAAGAACAACAAGAAGAAGAAATATCTGGAAATATGTCCGTCAGGCCCCTTCCCTTGAGATAAATCTGCAAATATCTCGGAAACGAAGCGAGCTACGGCAAAATGTTAAGAGACCTTTTTTGTAGAAAATTAGGATTCCTACTTTTTATGTTCTATGATATTTTTTGATCAGATGCGTAGTTCTCGAGATATATCCTGATATTTAAAAGTTCCGAAGCGGCACCAACATAATAGAGATACAGAAACACCGTGGCCCCTTTCTTTGAGGTAACTCTGCACTATTGCGAGCTGCAAATGCCACTTCCAGCTTAGCTGTGCAGAAGAAGAACAACAAGAAGAAGAAATATCTCGAAATATGTCCGTCAGGCCCCTTCCCTTGAGATAAATCTGCAAATATCTCGGAAACGAAGCGAGCTATGGCAAAATGTTAAGAGACCTTTTTTGTAGAGAATTAAGTTTCCTACTTTTTATGTTCTATGATATTTTCTGATCAGATGCGTAGTTCTCGAGATATATCAAGATATTTAAAAGTTCCGAAGCCGCACCAACATAATAGAGATACAGAAACACCGTGGCCCCTTTCTTTGAGATAACTCTGCACTACTGCGAGCTGCAAATGCCACTTCCAGCTTAGCTGTGCAGAAGAAGAACAACAAGAAGAAGAAATATCTCGAAATATGTCCGTCAGGCCCCTTCCCTTGAGATAAATCTGCAAATATCTCGGAAACGAAGCGAGCTATGGCAAAATGTTAAGAGACCATTTTTGTAGAGAATTAAGTTTCCTACTTTTTATGTTCTATGATATTTTTTGATCAGATGCGTAGTTCTCGAGATATATCAAGATATTTAAAAGTTCCGAAGCCGCACCAACATAATAGAGATACAGAAACACCGTGGCCCCTTTCTTTGAGATAACTCTGCACTATTGCGAGCTGCAAATGCCACTTCCAGCTTAGCTGTGCAGAAGAAGAACAACAAGAAGAAGAAATATCTCGAAATATGTCCGTCAGGCCCCTTCCCTTGAGATAAATCTGCAAATATCTCGGAAACGAAGCGAGCTATGGCAAAATGTTAAGAGACCATTTTTGTAGAGAATTAAGTTTCCTACTTTTTACGTTCTATGTTATTTTTTGATCAGATGCGTAGTTCTCGAGATATATCCTGATATTTAAAAGTTCCGAAGCGGCACCAACATAATAGAGATACAGAAACACCGTGGCCCCTTTCTTTGAGGTAACTCTGCACTATTGCGAGCTGCAAATGCCACTTCCAGCTTAGCTGTGCAGAAGAAGAACAACAAGAAGAAGGAATATCTCGAAATATGTCCGTCAGGCCCCTTCCCTTGAGATAAATCTGCAAATATCTCGGAAACCAAGCGAGCTATGGCAAAATGTTTAGAGACCTTATTTGTAGAGAATTAAGTTTCCTACTTTTTATGTTCTATGATATTTTTCGATCAGAGGCGTAGTTCTCGAGATGTATCAAGATATTTAAAAGTTCCGAAGCCGCACCAACATAATAGAGATACAGAAACACCGTGGCCCCTCTCTTTGAGATAACTCTGCACTATTGCGCGCTGCAAATGCCACTTCCAGCTTAGCTGTGCAGAAGAAGAACAACAAGAATAAGAAATATTTCGAAATATGTCCGTCAGGCCCCTTCCCTTGAGATAAATCTGCAAATATCTCGGAAACGAAGCGAGCTATGGCAAAATGTTAGGAGACCATTTTTGTAGAGAATTAAGTTTCCTACTTTTTACGTTCTATGTTATTTTTTGATCAGATGCGTAGTTCTCGAGATATATCCTGATAATTAAAAGTTCCGAAGCGGCACCAACATAATAGAGATACAGAAACACCGTGGCCCCTTTCTTTGAGATAACTCTGCACTATTGCGACCTGCAAATGCCACTTCCAGCTTAGCTGTGCAGAAGAGGAACAACAAGAAGAAGAAATATCTCGGAATATGTCCGTCAGGCCCCTTCCCTTGAGCTAAATCTGCAAATATCTCGGAAACGATGCCAGCTATGGGAAAATGTTAAGAGACCTTTTTTGTAGAGAATTAAGTTTCCAACTTTTTATGTTCTATGATATTTTTCGATCAGAGGCGTAGTTCTCGAGATGTATCAAGATATTTAAAAGTTCCGAAGCCGCACCAACATAATAGAGATACAGAAACACCGTGGCCCCTCTCTTTGAGATAACTCTGCACTATTGCACGCTGCAAATGCCACTTCCAGCTTAGCTGTGCAGCAGAAGAACAACAAGAAGAAGAAATATCTCGAAATATGTCCGTCAGGCCCCTTCCCTTGAGATAAATCTGCAAATATCTCGGAAACGAAGCGAGCTACGGCAAAATGTTAAGAGACCTTTTTTGTAGAAAATTAGGTTTCCTACTTTTTATGTTCTATGATATTTTTTGATCAGATGCGTAGTTCTCGAGATATATCAAGATATTTAAAAGTTCCGAAGCCGCACCAACATAATAGAGATACAGAAACACCGTGGCCCCTTTCTTTGCGATAACTCTGCACTATTGCGAGCTGCAAATGCCACTTCCAGCTTAGCTGTGCAGAAGAAGAACAACAAGAAGAAGAAATATCTCGAAATATGTCCGTCAGGCCCCTTCCCTTGAGATAAATCTGCAAATATCTCGGAAACGAAGCGAGCTATGGCAAAATGTTAAGAGACCTTTTTTGTAGAGAATTAAGTTTCCTACTTTTTATGTTCTATGATATTTTTCGATCAGAGGCGTAGTTCTCGAGATATATCAAGATATTTAAAAGTTCCGAAGCCGCACCAACATAATAGAGATACAGAAACACCGTGGCCCCTCTCTTTGAGATAACTCTGCATGATTGCGAGCTGGAAATGCCACTTCCAGTTTAGCTGTGCAGAAGAAGAACAACAAGAAGAAGAAATACCTCGAAATATGTCCGTCAGGACCCTTCCCTTGAGATAAATCTGCAAATATCTCGGAAACGAAGCGAGCTATTGCAAAACGTTAAAAGACCTTTTTTGTAGAGAATTAAGTTTCCTACTTTTTAAGTTCTATGATATTTTTTGATCAGATGCGTAGTTCTCGAGATATATCAAGATATTTAAAAGCTCCGAAGCTGCACCAACATAATAGAGGTACAGAAACACCGTGGCCCCTTTCTTTGAAATAACTCTGCACTATTGCGACCTGCAAATGCCACTTCCAGCTTAGCTGTGCAGAAGAGGAACAACAAGAAGAAGAAATATCTCGGAATATGTCCGTCAGGCCCCTTCCCTTGAGCTAAATCTGCAAATATCTCGGAAACGATGCCAGCTATGGGAAAATGTTAAGAGACCTTTTTTGTAGAGAATTAAGTTTTCTACTTTTTATGTTTTATGATATTTCTTGATCAGATGCGTAGTTCTCGAGATATATCAAGATATTTAAAAGTTCCGAAGCCGCACCAACATAATAGAGATACAGAAACACCGTGGCCCCTTTCTTTGAGATAACTCTGCACTATTGCGCGCAGCAAATGCCACTTCCAGCTTAGCTGTGCAGAAGAAGAACAACAAGAAGAAGAAATATCTCGAAATATGTCCGTCAGGCCCCTTCCCTTGAGATAAATCTGCAAATATCTCGGAAACGAAGCGAGCTATGGCAAAATGTTAAGAGACCTTTTTTGTAGAGAATTAAGTTTTCTACTTTTTATGTTCTATGATATTTCTTGATCAGATGCGTAGTTCTCGAGATATATCAAGATATTTAAAAGTTCCGAAGCCGCACCAACATAATAGAGATACAGAAACACCGTGGCCCCTTTCTTTGAGATAACTCTGCACTAGTGCGAGCCGCAAATGCCACTTCCAGCTTAGCTGTGCAGAAGAAGAACAACAAGAAGAAGAAGTATCTCGAAATATGTCCGTCAGGCCCGTTCCTTTGAGCTGAATCTGCAAATATCTCGGAAACGAAGCGAGCTATGGCAAAATGTTAAGAGACGTTTTTTGTAGAGAATTATGTTTCCTACAATTTATGTTCTATGATATTTTTTGATCAGAAGCGTAGTTTTCGAGATATATCGAGATATTTACAAGTTCCGAAGCCGCACCAACATAATAGAGATACAGAAACACCGTGGCCCCTTTCTTTGAGATAACTCTGCACGATTGCGAGCTGGAAATGCCACTTCCAGTTTAGCTGTGCAGAAGAAGAACAACAAGAAGAAGAAATATCTCGAAATATGTCCGTCAGACCCCTTCCCTTGAGATGAATCTGCAAATATCTCGGAAACGAAGCGAGCTATGGCAAAATGTTAAGAGACCTTTTTTGTAGAGAATAATGTTTCCTACAATTTACGTTCTATGATATTTTTTGATCAGAAGCGTAGTTCTCGAGATATATCAAGATATTTAAAAGTTCCGAAGACGCACCAACATAATAGAGATACAGAAACACCGTGGCCCCTTTCTTTGAGATAACTGTGCACTAGTGCGAGCCGCAAATGCCACTTCCAGCTTAGCTGTGCAGAAGAAGAACAACAAGAAGAAGAAATATCTCGAAATATGTCCGTCAGGCCCCTTCCCTTGAGATATATCTGCAAATATCTCGGAAACGAAGCGAGCCATGGCAAAATGTTAAGAGACCGTTTTTGTAGAGAATTAAGTTTCCTACTTTTTATGTTCTATGATATTTTTTGATCAGACGCGTAGTTCTCGAGATATATCAAGATATTTAAAAGTTCCGAAGCCGCACCAACATAATAGAGATACAGAAACACCGTGGCCCCTTTCTTTGAGATAACTCTGCACGATTGCGAGCTGGAAATGCCACTTCCAGTTTAGCTGTGCAGAAGAAGAACAACAAGAAGAAGAAATATCTCGAAATATGTCCGTCAGACCCCTTCCCTTGAGATGAATCTGCAAATATCTCGGAAACGAAGCGAGCTATGGCAAAATGTTAAGAGACCTTTTTTGTAGAGAATAATGTTTCCTACAATTTACGTTCTATGATATTTTTTGATCAGAAGCGTAGTTCTCGAGATATATCAAGATATTTAAAAGTTCCGAAGACGCACCAACATAATAGAGATACAGAAACACCGTGGCCCCTTTCTTTGAGATAACTGTGCACTAGTGCGAGCCGCAAATGCCACTTCCAGCTTAGCTGTGCAGAAGAAGAACAACAAGAAGAAGAAATATCTCGAAATATGTCCGTCAGGCCCCTTCCCTTGAGATAAATCTGCAAATATCTCGGAAACGAAGAGAGCTATGGCAAAATGTTAAGAGACCTTTTTTGTAGAGAATTAAGTTTCCTACAATTTATGTTCTATGATATTTTTTGATCAGAAGCGTAGTTTTCGAGATATATCGAGATATTTAAAAGTTCCGAAGCCGCCCCAACATAATAGAGATACAGAAACACCGTGGCCCCTTTCTTTGAGATAACTCTGCACTATTGCGAGCTGCAGATGCCACTTCCAGCTTAGCTGTGCAGAGGAAGAACAACAAGAAGAAAAAATATCTCGAAATATGTCCGTCAGGCCAGTTCCTTTGAGCTGAATCTGCAAATATCTCGGAAACGAAGCGAACTATGGCAAAATGTTAAGAGACGTTTTTTGTAGAGAATTATGTTTCCTACAATTTATGTTCTATGATATTTTTTGATCAGAAGCGTAGTTTTCGAGATATATCGAGATATTTAAAAGTTCCGAAGACGCACCAACATAATAGAGATACAGAAACACCGTGGCCCCTTTCTTTGAGATAACTGTGCACTAGTGCGAGCCGCAAATGCCACTTCCAGCTTAGCTGTGCAGAAGAAGAACAACAAGAAGAAGAAATATCTCGAAATATGTCCGTCAGGCCCCTTCCCTTGAGATAAATCTGCAAATATCTCGGAAACGAAGAGAGCTATGGCAAAATGTTAAGAGACCTTTTTTGTAGAGAATTAAGTTTCCTACAATTTATGTTCTATGATATTTTTTGATCAGAAGCGTAGTTTTCGAGATATATCGAGATATTTAAAAGTTCCGAAGCCGCCCCAACATAATAGAGATACAGAAACACCGTGGCCCCTTTCTTTGAGATAACTCTGCACTATTGCGAGCTGCAGATGCCACTTCCAGCTTAGCTGTGCAGAGGAAGAACAACAAGAAGAAAAAATATCTCGAAATATGTCCGTCAGGCCAGTTCCTTTGAGCTGAATCTGCAAATATCTCGGAAACGAAGCGAACTATGGCAAAATGTTAAGAGACGTTTTTTGTAGAGAATTATGTTTCCTACAATTTATGTTCTATGATATTTTTTGATCAGAAGCGTAGTTTTCGAGATATATCGAGATATTTAAAAGTTCCGAAGACGCACCAACATAATAGAGATACAGAAACACCGTGGCCCCTTTCTTTGAGATAACTCTGCACCATTGCGAGCTGCAAATGCCACTTCCAGCTTAGCTGTGCAGAAGAAGAACAACAAGAAGAAGAAATATCCCGAAATATGTCCGTCAGGCCCCTTCCCTTGAGATAAATCTGCAAATATCTCGGAAACGAAGCGAGCTATGGCAAAATGTTAAGAGACCTTATTTGTAGAGAATTAAGTTTCCTACTTTTTATGTTCTATGATATTATTTGATCAGATGCGTAGTTCTCGAGATATATCAAGATATTTAAAAGTTCCGAAGCCGCACCAACATAATAGAGATACAGAAACACCGTGGCCCCTTTGTTTCAGATAACTCTGCACTATTGCGAGCTGGAAATGCCACTTCCTGTTTAGCTGTGCAGAAGAAGAACAACAAGAAGAAGAAATATCCCGAGATATGTCCGTCAGGCCCCTTCCCTTGAGATAAATCTGCATATATCTCGGAAACGAAGCGAGCTATGGCAAAATGTTAAGAGACCTTTTTGGTAGAGAATGAAGTTTCCTACTTTTTATCTTCTATGATATTTTTTGATCAGATGCGTAGTTCTCGAGATATATCAAGATATTTAAAAGTTCCGAAGCCGCACCAACATAATAGAGATACAGAAACACCGTGGCCCCTTTCTTTGAGATAACTCTGCACTATTGCGAGCTGCAAATGCCACTTCCAGCTTAGCTGTGCAGAAGAAGACCAACAAGAAGAAGAAATATCTCGAAATATGTCCGTCAGGCCCCTTCCCTTGAGATAAATCTGCAAATATCTCGGAAACGAAGCGAGCTATGGCAAAATGTTAAGAGACCTTATTTGTAGAGAATTAAGTTTCCTACTTCTTATGTTCTATGATATTATTTGATCAGATGCGTAGTTCTCGAGATATATCAAGATATTTAAAAGTTCCGAAGCCGCACCAACATAATAGAGATACAGAAACACCGTGGCCCCTTTCTTTGAGATAACTCTGCGCTATTGCGAGCTGGAAATGCCACTTCCAGTATAGCTGTGCAGAAGAAGAACAACAAGAAGAGGAAATATCTCGAAATATGTCCGTCAGGCCCCTTCCCTTGAGATATATCTGCAAATATCTCGGAAACGAAACGAGCTATGGCAAAATGTTAAGAGACCTTTTTTGTAGAGAATTATGTTTCCTACAATTTATGTTCTATGATATTTTTTGATCAGAAGCGTAGTTTTCGAGATATATCGAGATATTTAACAGATCCGAAGCTGCACCAACATAATAGGGACACAGAAACACCGTGGCCCCTTTCTTTGAGATAACTCTGCACTAGTGCGAGCCGCAAATGCCGCTTCCAGCTTAGCTGTGCAGAAGAAGAACAACAAGAAGAAGAAATATCTCGAAATATGTCCGTCAGGCCCCTTCCCTCGAGATAAATCTGCAAATATCTCGGAAACGAAGCGAGCTATGGCAAAATGTTAAGAGACCTTTTTTGTAGAGAATTAAGTTTCCCACAATTTAGGTTCTATGATATTTTTTGATCAGAAGCGTAGTTTTCGAGATATATCGAGATATTTAAAAGATCCGAAGCCGCACCAACATAATAGAGATACAGAAACACCGTGGCCCCTTTCTTTGAGATAACTCTGCACCATTGCGAGCTGCAAATGCCACTTCCAGCTTAGCTGTGCAGAAGAAGACCAACAAGAAGAAGAAATATCTCGAAATATGTCCGTCAGGCCCCTTCCCTCGAGATAAATCTGCAAATATCTCGGAAACGAAGCGAGCTATGGCAAAATGTTAAGAGACCTTTTCTGTAGAGAACTGAGTTTCCTACTTTTTATGTTCTATGATATTTTTTGATCGGATGCGTAGTTCTCGAGATATATCAAGATATTTAAAAGTTCCGAAGCCGCACCAACATAATAGAGATACAGAAACACCGTGGCCCCTTTCTTTGAGATAACTCTGCACCATTGCGAGCTGCAAATGCCACTTCCAGCTTATCTGTGCAGAAGAAGACCAACAAGAAGAAGAAATATCTCGAAATATGTCCGTCAGGCCCCTTCCCTCGAGATAAATCTGCAAATATCTCGGAAACGAAGCGAGCTATGGCAAAATGTTAAGAGACCTTTTTTGTAGAGAATTATATTTCCCACAATTTAGGTTCTATGATATTTTTTGATCAGAAGCGTTGTTTTCGTGATATATCGAGATATTTAAAAGATCCGAAGCCGCACCAACATAATAGAGATACAGAAACACCGTGGCCCCTTTCTTTGAGATAACTCTGCACCATTGCGAGCTGCAAATGCCACTTCCTGTTTAGCTGTGCAGAAGAAGAACAACAAGAAGAAGAAATATCCCGAAATATGTCCGTCAGGCCCCTTCCCTTGAGATAAATCTGCATATATCTCGGAAACGAAGCGAGCTATGGCAAAATGTTAAGAGACCTTTTTGGTAGAGAATGAAGTTTCCTACTTTTTATGTTCTATGATATTTTTTGATCAGATGCGTAGTTCTCGAGATATATCAAGATATTTAAAAGTTCCGAAGCCGCACCAACATAATAGAGATACAGAAACACCGTGGCCCCTTTCTTTGAGATAACTCTGCACTATTGCGAGCTGCAAATGCCACTTCCAGCTTAGCTGTGCAGAAGAAGACCAACAAGAAGAAGAAATATCTCGAAATATGTCCGTCAGGCCCCTTCCCTTGAGATAAATCTGCAAATATCTCGGAAACGAAGCGAGCTATGGCAAAATGTTAAGAGACCTTATTTGTAGAGAATTAAGTTTCCTACTTCTTATGTTCTATGATATTATTTGATCAGATGCGTAGTTCTCGAGATATATCAAGATATTTAAAAGTTCCGAAGCCGCACCAACATAATAGAGATACAGAAACACCGTGGCCCCTTTCTTTGAGATAACTCTGCGCTATTGCGAGCTGGAAATGCCACTTCCAGTTTAGCTATGCAGAAGAAGAACAACAAGAAGAGGAAATATCTCGAAATATGTCCGTCAGGCCCCTTCCCTTGAGATATATCTGCAAATATCTCGGAAACGAAACGAGCTATGGCAAAATGTTAAGAGACCTTTTTTGTAGAGAATTATGTTTCCTACAATTTATGTTCTATGATATTTTTTGATCAGAAGCGTAGTTTTCGAGATATATCGAGATATTTAACAGATCCGAAGCTGCACCAACATAATAGGGATACAGAAGCACCGTGGCCCCTTTCTTTGAGATAACTCTGCACTAGTGCGAGCCGCAAATGCCGCTTCCAGCTTAGCTGTGCAGAAGAAGAACAACAAGAAGAAGAAATATCTCGAAATATGTCCGTCAGGCCCCTTCCCTCGAGATAAATCTGCAAATATCTCGGAAACGAAGCGAGCTATGGCAAAATGTTAAGAGACCTTTTTTGTAGAGAATTAAGTTTCCCACAATTTAGGTTGTATGATATTTTTTGATCAGAAGCGTAGTTTTCGAGATATATCGAGATATTTAAAAGATCCGAAGCCGCACCAACATAATAGAGATGCAGAAACACCGTGGCCCCTTTCTTTGAGATAACTCTGCACCATTGCGAGCTGCAAATGCCACTTCCAGCTTAGCTGTGCAGAAGAAGACCAACAAGAAGAAGAAATATCTCGAAATATGTCCGTCAGGCCCCTTCCCTTGAGATAAATCTGCAAATATCTCGGAAACGAAGCGAGCTATGGCAAAATGTTAAGAGACCTTATTTGTAGAGAATTAAGTTTCCTACTTTTTACGTTCTATGATATTTTTTGATCAGATGCGTAGTTCTCGAGATATATCAAGATATTTTAAAGTTCCGAAGCCGCACCAACATAATAGAGATACAGAAACACCGTGGCCCCTTTCTTTGAGATAACTCTGCACTACTGCGAGCTGGAAATGCCACTTCCAGTTTAGCTGTGCAGAAGAAGAACAACAAGAAGAAGAAATATCTCGAAATATGTCCGTCAGGCCCCTTCCCTTGAGATAAATCTGCAAATATCTCGGAAACGAAGCGAGCTATGGCAAAATGTTAAGAGACCTTTTTTGTTGAGAATTAAGTTTCCTACTTTTTATGTTCCATGATATTTTTTGATCAGATGCGTAGTTCTCGAGATATATCAAGATATTTAAAAGTTCCGAAGCCGCACCAACATAATAGAGATACAGAAACACCGTGGCCCCTTTCTTTGAGATAACTCTGCACTATTGCGAGCTGTAAATGCCACGTCCAGCTTAGCTGTGCAGAAGAAGAACAACAAGAAGAAGAAATATCTCGAAATATGTCCGTCAGGCCCCTTCCCTCGAGATAAATCTGCAAATATCTCGGAAACGAAGCGAGCTATGGCAAAATGTTAAGAGACCTTTTTTGTAGAGAATTAAGTTTCCTACTTTTTATGTTCTATGATATTTTTTGATCGGATGCGTAGTTCTCGAGATATATCAAGATATTTAAAAGTTCCGAAGCCGCACCAACATAATAGAGATACAGAAACACCGTGGCCCCTTTCTTTGAGATAACTCTGCACTATTGCGAGGTGCAAATGCCACTTCCAGCTTAGCTGTGCAGAAGAAGAATAACAAGAAGAAGAAGTATCTCGAAAAATGTCCGTCAGGCCCCTTCCCTTGAGATATATCTGCAAATATCTCAGAAACGAAACGAGCTATGGCAAAATGTTAAGAGACCTTTCTTGTAGAGAATTATGTTTCCTACAATTTATGTTCTATGATATTGTTTGATCAGAAGCGTAGTTTTCGAGATATATCGAGATATTTAAAAGATCCGAAGCCGCACCAACATAATAGAGATACAGAAACACCGTGGCCCCTTTCATTGAGATAACTCTGCACCATTGCGAGCTGCAAATGCCACTTCCAGCTTAGCTGTGCAGAAGAAGACCAACAAGAAGAAGAAATATCTCGAAATATGTCCGTCAGGCCCCTTCCCTTGAGATAAATCTGCAAATATCTCGGAAACGAAGCGAGCTATGGCAAAATGTTAAGAGACCTTATTTGTAGAGAATTAAGTTTCCTACTTTTTATGTTCTATGATATTATTTGATCAGATGCGTAGTTCTCGAGATATATCAAGATATTTAAAAGTTCCGAAGCCGCACCAACATAATAGAGATACAGAAACACCGTGGCCCCTTTCTTTCAGATAACTCTGCACTATTGCGAGCTGGAAATGCCACTTCCTGTTTAGCTGTGCAGAAGAAGAACAACAAGAAGAAGAAATGTCCCGAAATATGTCCGTCAGGCCCCTTCCCTTGAGATAAATCTGCATATATCTCGGAAACGAAGCGAGCTATGGCAAAATGTTAAGAGACCTTTTTGGTAGAGAATGAAGTTTCCTACTTTTTATGTTCTATGATATTTTTTGATCAGATGCGTAGTTCTCGAGATATATCAAGATATTTAAAAGTTCCGAAGCCGCACCAACATAATAGAGATACAGAAACACCGTGGCCCCTTTCTTTGAGATAACTCTGCACTATTGCGAGCTGCAAATGCCACTTCCAGCTTAGCTGTGCAGAAGAAGACCAACAAGAAGAAGAAATATCTCGAAATATGTCCGTCAGGCCCCTTCCCTTGAGATAAATCTGCAAATATCTCGGAAACGAAGCGAGCTATGGCAAAATGTTAAGAGACCTTATTTGTAGAGAATTAAGTTTCCTACTTTTTATGTTCTATGATATTATTTGATCAGATGCGTAGTTCTCGAGATATATCAAGATATTTAAAAGTTCCGAAGCCGCACCAACATAATAGAGATACAGAAACACCGTGGCCCCTTTCTTTCAGATAACTCTGCACTATTGCGAGCTGGAAATGCCACTTCCTGTTTAGCTGTGCAGAAGAAGAACAACAAGAAGAAGAAATATCCCGAAATATGTCCGTCAGGCCCCTTCCCTTGAGATAAATCTGCATATATCTCGGAAACGAAGCGAGCTATGGCAAAATGTTAAGCGACTTTATTTGTAGAGAATTAAGTTTCCTACTTTTTACGTTCTATGATATTTTTTGATCAGATGCGTAGTTCTCGAGATATATCAAGATATTTTAAAGTTCTGAAGCCGCACCAACATAATAGAGATACAGAAACACCGTGGCCCCTTTCTTTGAGATAACTCTGCACTACTGCGAGCTGGAAATGCCACTTCCAGTTTAGCTGTGCAGAAGAAGAACAACAAGAAGAAGAAATATCTCGAAATATGTCCGTCAGGCCCCTTCCCTTGAGATAAATCTGCAAATATCTCGGAAACGAAGCGAGCTATGGCAAAATGTTAAGAGACCTTTTTTGTTGAGAATTAAGTTTCCTACTTTTTATGTTCCATGATATTTTTTGATCAGATGCGTAGTTCTCGAGATATATCAAGATATTTAAAAGTTCCGAAGCCGCACCAACATAATAGAGATACAGAAACACCGTGGCCCCTTTCTTTGAGATAACTCTGCACTATTGCGAGCTGTAAATGCCACGTCCAGCTTAGCTGTGCAGAAGAAGAACAACAAGAAGAAGAAATATCTCGAAATATGTCCGTCAGGCCCCTTCCCTCGAGATAAATCTGCAAATATCTCGGAAACGAAGCGAGCTATGGCAAAATGTTAAGAGACCTTTTTTGTAGAGAATTAAGTTTCCTACTTTTTATGTTCTATGATATTTTTTGATCGGATGCGTAGTTCTCGAGATATATCAAGATATTTAAAAGTTCCGAAGCCGCACCAACATAATAGAGATACAGAAACACCGTGGCCCCTTTCTTTCAGATAACTCTGCACTATTGCGAGCTGGAAATGCCACTTCCTGTTTAGCTGTGCAGAAGAAGAACAACAAGAAGAAGAAATGTCCCGAAATATGTCCGTCAGGCCCCTTCCCTTGAGATAAATCTGCATATATCTCGGAAACGAAGCGAGCTATGGCAAAATGTTAAGAGACCTTTTTGGTAGAGAATGAAGTTTCCTACTTTTTATGTTCTATGATATTTTTTGATCAGATGCGTAGTTCTCGAGATATATCAAGATATTTAAAAGTTCCGAAGCCGCACCAACATAATAGAGATACAGAAACACCGTGGCCCCTTTCTTTGAGATAACTCTGCACTATTGCGAGCTGCAAATGCCACTTCCAGCTTAGCTGTGCAGAAGAAGACCAACAAGAAGAAGAAATATCTCGAAATATGTCCGTCAGGCCCCTTCCCTTGAGATAAATCTGCAAATATCTCGGAAACGAAGCGAGCTATGGCAAAATGTTAAGAGACCTTATTTGTAGAGAATTAAGTTTCCTACTTTTTATGTTCTATGATATTATTTGATCAGATGCGTAGTTCTCGAGATATATCAAGATATTTAAAAGTTCCGAAGCCGCACCAACATAATAGAGATACAGAAACACCGTGGCCCCTTTCTTTCAGATAACTCTGCACTATTGCGAGCTGGAAATGCCACTTCCTGTTTAGCTGTGCAGAAGAAGAACAACAAGAAGAAGAAATATCCCGAAATATGTCCGTCAGGCCCCTTCCCTTGAGATAAATCTGCATATATCTCGGAAACGAAGCGAGCTATGGCAAAATGTTAAGCGACTTTATTTGTAGAGAATTAAGTTTCCTACTTTTTACGTTCTATGATATTTTTTGATCAGATGCGTAGTTCTCGAGATATATCAAGATATTTTAAAGTTCCGAAGCCGCACCAACATAATAGAGATACAGAAACACCGTGGCCCCTTTCTTTGAGATAACTCTGCACTACTGCGAGCTGGAAATGCCACTTCCAGTTTAGCTGTGCAGAAGAAGAACAACAAGAAGAAGAAATATCTCGAAATATGTCCGTCAGGCCCCTTCCCTTGAGATAAATCTGCAAATATCTCGGAAACGAAGCGAGCTATGGCAAAATGTTAAGAGACCTTTTTTGTTGAGAATTAAGTTTCCTACTTTTTATGTTCCATGATATTTTTTGATCAGATGCGTAGTTCTCGAGATATATCAAGATATTTAAAAGTTCCGAAGCCGCACCAACATAATAGAGATACAGAAACACCGTGGCCCCTTTCTTTGAGATAACTCTGCACTATTGCGAGCTGTAAATGCCACGTCCAGCTTAGCTGTGCAGAAGAAGAACAACAAGAAGAAGAAATATCTCGAAATATGTCCGTCAGGCCCCTTCCCTCGAGATAAATCTGCAAATATCTCGGAAACGAAGCGAGCTATGGCAAAATGTTAAGAGACCTTTTTTGTAGAGAATTAAGTTTCCTACTTTTTATGTTCTATGATATTTTTTGATCGGATGCGTAGTTCTCGAGATATATCAAGATATTTAAAAGTTCCGAAGCCGCACCAACATAATAGAGATACAGAAACACCGTGGCCCCTTTCTTTGAGATAACTCTGCACTATTGCGAGCTGCAAATGCCACTTCCAGCTTAGCTGTGCAGAAGAAGAACAACAAGAAGAAGAAATATCTCGAAATATGTCCGTCAGACCCCTTCCCTTGAGATAAATCTGCAAATATCTCGGAAACGAAGCGAGCTATGGCAAAATGTTAAGAGACCTTTTTTGTAGAGAATTATGTTTCCCAGAATTTACGTTCTATGATATTTTTTGATCAGAAGCGTAGTTTTCGAGATATATCGAGATATTTAAAAGATCCGAAGCCGCACCAACATAATAGAGATACAGAAACACCGTGGCCCCTTTGTTGGAGATAACTATGCACTATTGCGAGCTGCAAATGCCACTTCCAGCTTAGCTGTGCAGAAGAAGAACAACAAGAAGAAGAAATATCTCGAAATATGTCCGTCAGGCCCCTTCCCTTGAGATGAATCTGCAAATATCTCGGAAACGAAGCGAGCTATGGCAAAATGTTAAGAGACCTTATTTGTAGAGAATTAAGTTTCCTACTTTTTATGTTCTATGATATTATTTGATCAGATGCGTAGTTCTCGAGATATATCAAGATATTTAAAAGTTCCGAAGCCGCACCAACATAATAGAGATACAGAAACACCGTAGCCCCTTTCTTTCAGATAACTCTGCACTATTGCGAGCTGGAAATGCCACTTCCTGTTTAGCTGTGCAGAAGAAGAACAACAAGAAGAAGAAATGTCCCGAAATATGTCCGTCAGGCCCCTTCCCTTGAGATAAATCTGCATATATCTCGGAAACGAAGCGAGCTATGGCAAAATGTTAAGAGACCTTTTTGGTAGAGAATGAAGTTCCCTACTTTTTATGTTCTATGATATTTTTTGATCAGATGCGTAGTTCTCGAGATATATCAAGATATTTAAAAGTTCCGAAGCCGCACCAACATAATAGAGATACAGAAACACCGTGGCCCCTTTCTTTGTGATAACTCTGCACTATTGCGAGCTGCAAATGCCACTTCCAGCTTAGCTGTGCAGAAGAAGACCAACAAGAAGAAGAAATATCTCGAAATATGTCCGTCAGGCCCCTTCCCTTGAGATAAATCTGCAAATATCTCGGAAACGAAGCGAGCTATGGCAAAATGTTAAGAGACCTTATTTGTAGAGAATTAAGTTTCCTACTTTTTATGTTCTATGATATTATTTGATCAGATGCGTAGTTCTCGAGATATATCAAGATATTTAAAAGTTCCGAAGCCGCACCAACATAATAGAGATACAGAAACACCGTGGCCCCTTTCTTTCAGATAACTCTGCACTATTGCGAGCTGGAAATGCCACTTCCTGTTTAGCTGTGCAGAAGAAGAACAACAAGAAGAAGAAATATCCCGAAATATGTCCGTCAGGCCCCTTCCCTTGAGATAAATCTGCATATATCTCGGAAACGAAGCGAGCTATGGCAAAATGTTAAGAGACCTTTTTGGTAGGGAATGAAGTTTCCTACTTTTTATGTTCTATGATATTTTTTGATCAGATGCGTAGTTCTCGAGATATATCAAGATATTTAAAAGTTCCGAAGCCGCACCAACATAATAGAGATACAGAAACACCGTGGCCCCTTTCTTTGAGATAACTCTGCACTATTGCGAGCTGTAAATGCCACGTCCAGCTTAGCTGTGCAGAAGAAGAACTACAAGAAGAAGAAATATCTCGAAATATGTCCGTCAGGCCCCTTCCCTCGAGATAAATCTGTAAATATCTCGGAAACGAAGCGAGCTATGGCAAAATGTTAAGAGACCTTTTTTGTAGAGAATTATGTTTCCCACAATTTACGTTCTATGATATTTTTTGATCAGATGCGTAGTTCTCGAGATATATCAAGATATTTAAAAGTTCCGAAGCCGCACCAACATAATAGAGATACAGAAACACCGTGGCCCCTTTCTTTGAGATAACTCTGCACTATTGCGAGCTGCAAATGCCACTTCCAGCTTAGCTGTGCAGAAGAAGAACAACAAGAAGAAGAAATATCTCGAAATATGTCCGTCAGGCCCCTTCCCTTGAGATAAATCTGCAAATATCTCGGAAACGAAGCGAGCTATGGCAAAATGTTAAGCGACTTTATTTGTAGAGAATTAAGTTTCCTACTTTTTACGTTCTATGATATTTTTTAATCAGATGCGTAGTTCTCGAGATATATAAAGATATTTTAAAGTTCCGAAGCCGCACCAACATAATAGAGATACAGAAACACCGTGGCCCCTTTCTTCGAGATAACTCTGCACTATTGCGAGCTGCAAATGCCACTTCCAGCTTAGCTGTGCAGAAGAAGAACAACAAGAAGAAGAAATATCTCGAAAAATGTCCGTCAGGCCCCTTCCCTTGAGATAAATCTGCAAATATCTCGGAAACGAAGCGAGCTATGGCAAAATGTTAAGAGACCTTATTCGTAGAGAATTAAGTTTCCTACTTTTTATGGTCTATGATATTTTTTGATCAGATGCGTAGTTCTCGAGATATATCAAGATATTTAAAAGTTCCGAAGCCGCACCAACATAATAGAGATACAGAAACACCGTGGCCCCTTTCTTTGAGATAACTCTGCACTATTGCGAGCTGTAAATGCCACGTCCAGCTTAGCTGTGCAGAAGAAGAACAACAAGAAGAAGAAATATCTCGAAATATGTCCGTCAGGCCCCTTCCCTCGAGATAAATCTGCAAATATCTCGGAAACGAAGCGAGCTATGGCAAAATGTTAAGAGACCTTTTTTGTAGAGAATTAAGTTTCCTACTTTTTATGTTCTATGATATTTTTTGATCGGATGCGTAGCTCTCGAGATATATCAAGATATTTAAAAGTTCCGAAGCCGCACCAACATAATAGAGATACAGAAACACCGTGGCCCCTTTCTTTGAGATAACTCTGCACTATTGCGAGCTGCAAATGCCACTTCCAGCTTAGCTGTGCAGAAGAAGAACAACAAGAAGAAGAAATATCTCGAAATATGTCCGTCAGACCCCTTCCCTTGAGATAAATCTGCAAATATCTCGGAAACGAAGCGAGCTATGGCAAAATGTTAAGAGACCTTTTTTGTAGAGAATTATGTTTCCCACAATTTACGTTCTATGATATTTTTTGATCAGAAGCGTAGTTTTCGAGATATATCGAGATATTTAAAAGATCCGAAGCCGCACCAACATAATAGAGATACAGAAACACCGTGGCCCCTTTGTTGGAGATAACTATGCACTATTGCGAGCTGCAAATGCCACTTCCAGCTTAGCTGTGCAGAAGAAGAACAACAAGAAGAAGAAATATCTCGAAATATGTCCGTCAGGCCCCTTCCCTTGAGATGAATCTGCAAATATCTCGGAAACGAAGCGAGCTATGGCAAAATGTTAAGAGACCTTATTTGTAGAGAATTAAGTTTCCTACTTTTTATGTTCTATGATATTATTTGATCACATGCGTAGTTCTCGAGATATATCAAGATATTTAAAAGTTCCGAAGCCGCACCAACATAATAGAGATACAGAAACACCGTGGCCCCTTTCTTTCAGATAACTCTGCACTATTGCGAGCTGGAAATGCCACTTCCTGTTTAGCTGTGCAGAAGAAGAACAACAAGAAGAAGAAATGTCCCGAAATATGTCCGTCAGGCCCCTTCCCTTGAGATAAATCTGCATATATCTCGGAAACGAAGCGAGCTATGGCAAAATGTTAAGAGACCTTTTTGGTAGAGAATGAAGTTTCCTACTTTTTATGTTCTATGATATTTTTTGATCAGATGCGTAGTTCTCGAGATATATCAAGATATTTAAAAGTTCCGAAGCCGCACCAACATAATAGAGATACAGAAACACCGTGGCCCCTTTCTTTGTGATAACTCTGCACTATTGCGAGCTGCAAATGCCACTTCCAGCTTAGCTGTGCAGAAGAAGACCAACAAGAAGAAGAAATATCTCGAAATATGTCCGTCAGGCCCCTTCCCTTGAGATAAATCTGCAAATATCTCGGAAACGAAGCGAGCTATGGCAAAATGTTAAGAGACCTTATTTGTAGAGAATTAAGTTTCCTACTTTTTATGTTCTATGATATTATTTGATCAGATGCGTAGTTCTCGAGATATATCAAGATATTTAAAAGTTCCGAAGCCGCACCAACATAATAGAGATACAGAAACACCGTGGCCCCTTTCTTTCAGATAACTCTGCACTATTGCGAGCTGGAAATGCCACTTCCTGTTTAGCTGTGCAGAAGAAGAACAACAAGAAGAAGAAATATCCCGAAATATGTCCGTCAGGCCCCTTCCCTTGAGATAAATCTGCATATATCTCGGAAACGAAGCGAGCTATGGCAAAATGTTAAGAGACCTTTTTGGTAGGGAATGAAGTTTCCTACTTTTTATGTTCTATGATATTTTTTGATCAGATGCGTAGTTCTCGAGATATATCAAGATATTTAAAAGTTCCGAAGCCGCACCAACATAATAGAGATACAGAAACACCGTGGCCCCTTTCTTTGAGATAACTCTGCACTATTGCGAGCTGTAAATGCCACGTCCAGCTTAGCTGTGCAGAAGAAGAACTACAAGAAGAAGAAATATCTCGAAATATGTCCGTCAGGCCCCTTCCCTCGAGATAAATCTGCAAATATCTCGGAAACGAAGCGAGCTATGGCAAAATGTTAAGAGACCTTTTTTGTAGAGAATTATGTTTCCCACAATTTACGTTCTATGATATTTTTTGATCAGATGCGTAGTTCTCGAGATATATCAAGATATTTAAAAGTTCCGAAGCCGCACCAACATAATAGAGATACAGAAACACCGTGGCCCCTTTCTTTGAGATAACTCTGCACTATTGCGAGCTGCAAATGCCACTTCCAGCTTAGCTGTGCAGAAGAAGAACAACAAGAAGAAGAAATATCTCGAAATATGTCCGTCAGGCCCCTTCCCTTGAGATAAATCTGCAAATATCTCGGAAACGAAGCGAGCTATGGCAAAATGTTAAGCGACTTTATTTGTAGAGAATTAAGTTTCCTACTTTTTACGTTCTATGATATTTTTTAATCAGATGCGTAGTTCTCGAGATATATAAAGATATTTTAAAGTTCCGAAGCCGCACCAACATAATAGAGATACAGAAACACCGTGGCCCCTTTCTTCGAGATAACTCTGCACTATTGCGAGCTGTAAATGCCACGTCCAGCTTAGCTGTGCAGAAGAAGAACAACAAGAAGAAGAAATATCTCGAAATATGTCCGTCAGGCCCCTTCCCTCGAGATAAATCTGCAAATATCTCGGAAACGAAGCGAGCTATGGCAAAATGTTAAGAGACCTTTTTTGTAGAGAATTAAGTTTCCTACTTTTTATGTTCTATGATATTTTTTGATCGGATGCGTAGCTCTCGAGATATATCAAGATATTTAAAAGTTCCGAAGCCGCACCAACATAATAGAGATACAGAAACACCGTGGCCCCTTTCTTTGAGATAACTCTGCACTATTGCGAGCTGCAAATGCCACTTCCAGCTTAGCTGTGCAGAAGAAGAACAACAAGAAGAAGAAATATCTCGAAATATGTCCGTCAGACCCCTTCCCTTGAGATAAATCTGCAAATATCTCGGAAACGAAGCGAGCTATGGCAAAATGTTAAGAGACCTTTTTTGTAGAGAATTATGTTTCCCACAATTTACGTTCTATGATATTTTTTGATCAGAAGCGTAGTTTTCGAGATATATCGAGATATTTAAAAGATCCGAAGCCGCACCAACATAATAGAGATACAGAAACACCGTGGCCCCTTTCTTCGAGATAACTCTGCACTATTGCGAGCTGCAAATGCCACTTCCAGCTTAGCTGTGCAGAAGAAGACCAACAAGAAGAAGAAATATCTCGAAATATGTCCGTCAGGCCCCTTCCCTTGAGATAAATCTGCAAATATCTCGGAAACGAAGCGAGCTATGGCAAAATGTTAAGAGACCTTATTTGTGGAGAATTAAGTTTCCTACTTTTTATGTTCTATGATATTATTTGATCAGATGCGTAGTTTTCGAGATATATCGAGATATTTAAAAGTTCCGAAGCCGCACCAACATAATAGCGATACAGAAACACCGTGGCCCCTTTCTTTGAGATAACTCTGCACTATTGCGAGCTGCAAATGCCACTTCCAGCTTAGCTGTGCAGAAGAAGAACAACAAGAAGAAGAAATATCTCGAAATATGTCCGTCAGGCCCCTTCCCTTGAGATAAATCTGCAAATATCTCGGAAACGAAGCGAGCTATGGCAAAATGTTAAGAGACCTTATTTGTGGAGAATTAAGTTTCCTACTTTTTATGTTCTATGATATTATTTGATCGGATGCGTAGTTTTCGAGATATATCGAGATATTTAAAAGTTCCGAAGCCGCACCAACATAATAGGGATACAGAAACACCGTGGCCCCTTTCTTTGAGATAACTCTGCACTATTGCGAGCTGCAAATGCCACTTCCAGCTTAGCTGTGCAGAAGAAGAACAACAAGAAGAAGAAATATCTCGAAATATGTCCGTCAGGCCCCTTCCCTTGAGATAAATCTGCAAATATCGCGGAAACGAAGCGAGCTATGGCAAAATGTTAAGAGACCTTACTTGTAGAGAATTAAGTTTCCTACTTTTTATGTTCTATGATATTTTTTGATCAGATGCGTAGTTCTCGAGATATATCAAGATATTTAAAAGTTCCGAAGCCGCACCAACATAATAGAGATACAGAAACACCGTGGCCCCTTTTTTTGAGATAACTCTGCACTATTGCGAGCTGCAAATGCCACTTCCCGCTTAGCTGTGCAGAAGAAGAACAACAAGAAGAAGAAATATCTCGAAAAATGTCCGTCAGGCCCCTTCCCTTGAGATAAATCTGCAAATATCTCGGAAACGAAGCGAGCTATGGCAAAATGCTGAGAGACCTTATTTGTAGAGAATTAAGTTTCTTACTTTTTATGTTCTATGATATTTTTTGATCAGATGCGTAGTTCTCGAGATATATCAAGATATTTAAAAGTTCCGAAGCCGCACCAACATAATAGAGATACAGAAACACCGTGGCCCCTTTCTTTGAGATAACTCTGCACTATTGCGAGCTGTAAATGCCACGTCCAGCTTAGCTGTGCAGAAGAAGAACTACAAGAAGAAGAAATATCTCGAAATATGTCCGTCAGACCCCTTCCCATGAGATAAATCTGCAAATATCTCGGAAACGAAGCGAGCTATGGCAAAATGTTAAGAGACCTTTTTTGTAGAGAATTATGTTTCCCACAATTTACGTTCTATGATATTTTTTGATCAGATGCGTAGTTCTCGAGATATATCAAGATATTTAAAAGTTCCGAAGCCGCACCAACATAATAGAGATACAGAAACACCGTGGCCCCTTTCTTTGAGATAACTCTGCACTATTGCGAGCTGCAAATGCCACTTCCAGCTTAGCTGTGCAGAAGAAGAACAACAAGAAGAAGAAATATCTCGAAATATGTCCGTCAGGCCCCTTCCCTTGAGATAAATCTGCAAATATCTCGGAAACGAAGCGAGCTATGGCAAAATGTTAAGCGACTTTATTTGTAGAGAATTAAGTTTCCTACTTTTTACGTTCTATGATATTTTTTAATCAGATGCGTAGTTCTCGAGATATATAAAGATATTTTAAAGTTCCGAAGCCGCACCAACATAATAGAGATACAGAAACACCGTGGCCCCTTTCTTTGAGATAACTCTGCACTATTGCGAGCTGTAAATGCCACGTCCAGCTTAGCTGTGCAGAAGAAGAACAACAAGAAGAAGAAATATCTCGAAATATGTCCGTCAGGCCCCTTCCCTCGAGATAAATCTGCAAATATCTCGGAAACGAAGCGAGCTATGGCAAAATGTTAAGAGACCTTTTTTGTAGAGAATTAAGTTTCCTACTTTTTATGTTCTATGATATTTTTTGATCGGATGCGTAGCTCTCGAGATATATCAAGATATTTAAAAGTTCCGAAGCCGCACCAACATAATAGAGATACAGAAACACCGTGGCCCCTTTCTTTGAGATAACTCTGCACTATTGCGAGCTGCAAATGACACTTCTAGCTTAGCTGTGCAGAAGAAGAACAACAAGAAGAAGAAATATCTCGAAATATGTCCGTCAGACCCCTTCCCTTGAGATAAATCTGCAAATATCTCGGAAACGAAGCGAGCTATGGCAAAATGTTAAGAGACCTTTTTTGTAGAGAATTATGTTTCCCACAATTTACGTTCTATGATATTTTTTGATCAGAAGCGTAGTTTTCGAGATATATCGAGATATTTAAAAGATCCGAAGCCGCACCAACATAATAGAGATACAGAAACACCGTGGCCCCTTTCTTCGAGATAACTCTGCACTATTGCGAGCTGCAAATGCCACTTCCAGCTTAGCTGTGCAGAAGAAGACCAACAAGAAGAAGAAATATCTCGAAATATGTCCGTCAGGCCCCTTCCCTTGAGATAAATCTGCAAATATCTCGGAAACGAAGCGAGCTATTGCAAAATGTTAAGAGACCTTATTTGTGGAGAATTAAGTTTCCTACTTTTTATGTTCTATGATATTATTTGATCAGATGCGTAGTTTTCGAGATATATCGAGATATTTAAAAGTTCCGAAGCCGCACCAACATAATAGGGATACAGAAACACCGTGGCCCCTTTCTTTGAGATAACTCTGCACTATTGCGAGCTGCAAATGCCACTTCCAGCTTAGCTGTGCAGAAGAAGAACAACAAGAAGAAGAAATATCTCGAAATATGTCCGTCAGGCCCCTTCCCTTGAGATAAATCTGCAAATATCTCGGAAACGAAGCGAGCTATGGCAAAATGTTAAGAGACCTTACTTGTAGAGAATTAAGTTTCCTACTTTTTATGTTCTATGATATTTTTTGATCAGATGCGTAGTTCTCGAGATATATCAAGATATTTAAAAGTTCCGAAGCCGCACCAACATAATAGAGATACAGAAACACCGTGGCCCCTTTCTTTGAGATAACTCTGCACTATTGCGAGCTGCAAATGCCACTTCCCGCTTAGCTGTGCAGAAGAAGAACAACAAGAAGAAGAAATATCTCGAAAAATGTCCGTCAGGCCCCTTCCCTTGAGATAAATCTGCAAATATCTCGGAAACGAAGCGAGCTATGGCAAAATGTTAAGAGACCTTATTTGTAGAGAATTAAGTTTCTTACTTTTTATGTTCTATGATATTTTTTGATCAGATGCGTAGTTCTCGAGATATATCAAGATATTTAAAAGTTCCGAAGCCGCACCAACATAATAGAGATACAGAAACACCGTGGCCCCTTTCTTTGAGATAACTCTGCACTATTGCGAGCTGTAAATGCCACGTCCAGCTTAGCTGTGCAGAAGAAGAACTACAAGAAGAAGAAATATCTCGAAATATGTCCGTCAGGCCCCTTCCCTCGAGATAAATCTGCAAATATCTCGGAAACGAAGCGAGCTATGGCAAAATGTTAAGAGACCTTTTTTGTAGAGAATTAAGTTTCCTACTTTTTATGTTCTATGATATTTTTTGATCGGATGCGTAGTTCTCGAGATATATCAAGATATTTAAAAGTTCCGAAGCCGCACCAACATAATAGAGATACAGAAACACCGTGGCCCCTTTCTTTGAGATAACTCTGCACTATTGCGAGCTGCAAATGCCACTTCCCGCTTAGCTGTGCAGAAGAAGAACAACAAGAAGAAGAAATATCTCGAAAAATGTCCGTCAGGCCCCTTCCCTTGAGATGAATCTGCAAATATCTCGGAAACGAAGCGAGCTATGGCAAAATGTTAAGAGACCTTATTTGTAGAGAATTAAGTTTCTTACTTTTTATGTTCTATGATATTTTTTGATCAGATGCGTAGTTCTCGAGATATATCAAGATATTTAAAAGTTCCGAAGCCGCACCAACATAATAGAGATACAGAAACACCGTGGCCCCTTTCTTTGAGATAACTCTGCACTATTGCGAGCTGCAAATGCCACTTCCCGCTTAGCTGTGCAGAAGAAGAACAACAAGAAGAAGAAATATCTCGAAAAATGTCCGTCAGGCCCCTTCCCTTGAGATAAATCTGCAAATATCTCGGAAACGAAGCGAGCTATGGCAAAATGTTAAGAGACCTTATTTGTAGAGAATTAAGTTTCTTACTTTTTATGTTCTATGATATTTTTTGATCAGATGCGTAGTTCTCGAGATATATCAAGATATTTAAAAGTTCCGAAGCCGCACCAACATAATAGAGATACAGAAACACCGTGGCCCCTTTCTTTGAGATAACTCTGCACTATTGCGAGCTGTAAATGCCACGTCCAGCTTAGCTGTGCAGAAGAAGAACTACAAGAAGAAGAAATATCTCGAAATATGTCCGTCAGGACCCTTCCCTCGAGATAAATCTGCAAATATCTCGGAAACGAAGCGAGCTATGGCAAAATGTTAAGAGACCTTTTTTGTAGAGAATTAAGTTTCCTACTTTTTATGTTCTATGATATTTTTTGATCGGATGCGTAGTTCTCGAGATATATCAAGATATTTAAAAGTTCCGAAGCCGCACCAACATAATAGAGATACAGAAACACCGTGGCCCCTTTCTTTGAGATAACTCTGCACTGTTGCGAGCTGCAAATGCCACTTCCAGCTTAGCTGTGCAGAAGAAGAACAACAAGAAGAAGAAATATCTCGAAATATGTCCGTCAGGCCCCTTCCCTTGAGATATATCTGCAAATATCTCGGAAACGAAGCGAGCTATGGCAAAATGTTAGGAGACCTTTTTTGTAGAGAATTATGTTTCCTACAATTTATGTTCTATGATATTTTTTGATCAGAAGCGTAGTTTTCGAGATATATCGAGATATTTAAAAGTTCCGAAGCCGCACCAACATAATAGGGATACAGAAACACCGTGGCCCCTCTCTTTGAGATAACTCTGCACTATTGCGAGCTGGAAATGCCACTTCCAGTTTAGCTGTGCAGAAGAAGAACAACAAGAAGAAGAAATATCTCGAAATATGTCCGTCAGGCCCCTTCCCTTGAGATAAATCTGCAAATATCTCGGAAACGAAGCGAGCTATGGCAAAATGTTAAGAGACCTTTTTTGTAGAGAATTATGCTTCCTACAATTTATGTTCTATGATATTTTTTGATCAGAAGCGTAGTTTTCGAGATACATCGAGATATTTATCAGTTCCGAAGCCGCACCAACATAATAGAGATACAGAAACACCGTGGCCCCTTTCTTTGAGATAACTCTGCACTAGTGCGAGCCGCAAATGCCAGTTCCAGCTTAGCTGTGCAGAGGAAGAACAACAAGAAGAAGAAATATCTCGAAATATGTCCGTCAGGCCAGTTCCTTTGAGCTGAATCTGCAAATATCTCGGAAACGAAGCGAGCTATGGCAAAATGTTAAGAGACGTTTTTTGTAGAGAATTATGTTTCCTACAATTCATGTTCTATGATATTTTTTGATCAGAAGCGTAGTTTTCGAGATATATCGAGATATTTAAAAGTTCCGAAGCCGCACCAACATAATAGGGATACAGAAACACCGTGGCCCCTTTCTTTGAGATAACTCTGCACTAGTGCGAGCCGCAAATGTCACTTCCAGCTTAACTGTGCAGAAGAAGAACAACAAGAAGAAGAAATATCTCGAAATATGTCCGTCAGGCCCCTTCCCTTGAGATAAATCTGCAAATATCTCGGAAACGAAGCGAGCTATGGCAAAATGTTAAGAGACCTTTTTTGTAGAGAATTAAGTTTCCTACTTTTTATGTTCTATGATATTTTTTGATCAGATGCGTAGTTCTCGAGATATATCAAGATATTTAAAAGTTCCGAAGCCGCACCAACATAATAGAGATACAGAAACACCGTGGCCCCTTTCTTTGAGATAACTCTGCACTATTGCGAGCTGCAAATGCCACTTCCAGCTTAGCTGTGCAGAGGAAGAACAACAAGAAGAAGAAATATCTCGAAATATGTCCGTCAGGCCAGTTCCTTTGAGCTGAATCTGCAAATATCTCGGAAACGAAGCGAGCTATGGCAAAATGTTAAGAGACGTTTTTTATAGAGAATTATGTTTCCTACAATTTATGTTCTATGATATTTTTTGATCAGAAGCGTAGTTTTCGAGATATATCGAGATATTTAAAAGTTCCGAAGCCGCACCAACATAATAGGGATACAGAAACACCGTGGCCCCTTTCTTTGAGATAACTCTGCACTAGTGCGAGCCGCAAATGCCACTTCCAGCTTAGCTGTGCACAAGAAGAACAACAAGAAGAAGAAATATCTCGAAATATGTCCGTCAGGCCCCTTCCCTTCAGATAAATCTGCAAATATCTCGGAAACGAAGCGAGCTATGGCGAAATGATAAGAGACCTTTTTTGTAGAGAATTAAGTTTCCTACTTTTTATGTTCTATGATATTTTTTGATCAGATGCGTAGTTCTCGAGATATATCAAGATATTTAAAAGTTCCTTAGCCGCACCAACATAAGAGATACAGAAACACCGTGGCCCCTTTCTTTGAGATAACTCTGCACGATTGCGAGCCGCAAATGCCACTTCCAGCTTAGCTGTGCAGAAGAAGAACAACAAGAAGAAGAAATATCTCGAAATATGTCCGTCAGGCCCCTTCCCTTGAGATAAATCTGCAAATATCTCGGAAACGAAGGGAGCTATGGCAAAATGTTAAGAGACGTTTTTTGTAGAGAATTATGTTTCCTACAATTTATGTTCTATGATATTTTTTGATCAGAAGCGTAGTTTTCGAGATATATCGAGATATTTAAAAGTTCCGAAGCCGCACCAACATAATAGGGATACAGAAACACCGTGGCCCCTTTCTTTGAGATAACTCTGCACTAGTGCGAGCCGCAAATGCCACTTCCAGCTTAGCTGTGCAGAAGAAGAACAACAAGAAGAAGAAATATCTCGAAATATGTCCGTCAGGCCCCTTCCCTTGAGATAAATCTGCAAATATCTCGGAAACGAAGCGAGCTATGGCAAAATGTTAAGAGACCTTTTTTGTAGAGAATTAAGTTTCCTACTTTTTATGTTCTATGATATTTTTTGATCAGATGCGTAGTTCTCGAGATATATCAAGATATTTAAAAGTTCCGAAGCCGCACCAACATAATAGAGATACAGAAACACCGTGGCCCCTTTCTTTGAGATAACTCTGCACTAGTGCGAGCCGCAAATGCCAGTTCCAGCTTAGCTGTGCAGAAGAAGAACAACAAGAAGAAGAAATATCTCGAAATATGTCCGTCAGGCCCCTTCCCTTGAGATAAATCTGCAAATATCTCGGAAACGAAGCGAGCTATGGCAAAATGTTAAGAGACCTTTTTTGTAGAGAATTAAGTTTCCTACTTTTTATGTTGTATGATATTTTTTGATCAGATGCGTAGTTCTCGAGATATATCAAGATATTTAAAAGTTCCGAAGCCGCACCAACATAATAGAGATACAGAAACACCGTGGCCCCTTTCTTTGAGATAACTCTGCACTATTGCGAGCTGCAAATGCCACTTCCAGCTTAGCTGTGCAGAGGAAGAACAACAAGAAAAGAAATATCTCGAAATATGTCCGTCAGGCCAGTTCCTTTGAGCTGAATCTGCAAATATCTCGGAAACGAAGCGAGCTATGGCAAAATGTTAAGAGACGTTTTT
The DNA here is from genome assembly GCF_051020975.1 of Osmia lignaria lignaria. Lineage (NCBI taxonomy): Eukaryota > Metazoa > Arthropoda > Insecta > Hymenoptera > Megachilidae > Osmia > Osmia lignaria. The sequence continues at coordinate 3,592,787 of NW_027478167.1, read as the reverse complement.
TGTAGAGAATTATGTTTCCTACAATTTATGTTCTATGATATTTTTTGATCAGAAGCGTAGTGTTCGAGATATATCGAGATATTTAAAAGTTCCGAAGCCGCACCAACATAATAGGGATACAGAAACACCGTGGCCCCTTCCTTTGAGATAACTCTGCACTAGTGCGAGCCGCAAATGCCACTTCCAGCTTAGCTGTGCAGAAGAAGAACAACAAGAAGAAGAAATATCTCGAAATATGTCCGTCAGGCCCCTTCCCTTGAGATAAATCTGCAAATATCTCGGAAACGAAGCGAGCTATGGCAAAATGTTAAGAGACCTTTTTTGTAGAGAATTAAGTTTCCTACTTTTTATGTTCTATGATATTTTTTGATGAGATGCGTAGTTCTCGAGATATATCAAGATATTTAAAAGTTCCGAAGCCGCACCAACATAATAGAGATACAGAAACACCGTGGCCCCTTTCTTTGAGATAACTCTGCACTATTGCGAGCTGCAAATGCCACTTCCAGCTTAGCTGTGCAGAGGAAGAACAACAAGAAGAAGAAATATCTCGAAATATGTCCGTCACGCCAGTTCCTTTGAGCTGAATCTGCAAATATCTCGGAAACGAAGCCAGCTATGGCAAAATGTTAAGAGACGTTTTTTGTAGAGAATTATGTTTCCTACAATTTATGTTCTATGATATTTTTTGATCAGAAGCGTAGTTTTCGAGATATATCGAGATATTTAAAAGTTCCGAAGCCGCACCAACATAATAGGGATACAGAAACACCGTGGGCCCTTTCTTTGAGATAACTCTGCACTAGTGCGAGCCGCAAATGCCACTTCCAGCTTAGCTGTGCAGAAGAAGAACAACAAGAAGAAGAAATATCTCGAAATATGTCCGTCAGGCCCCTTCCCTTGAGATAAATCTGCAAATATCTCGGAAACGAAGCGAGCTATGGCAAAATGTTAAGAGACCTTTTTTGCAGAGAATTAAGTTTCCTACTTTTTATGTTCTATGATATTTTTTGATCAGATGCGTAGTTCTCGAGATATATCAAGATATTTAAAAGTTCCGAAGCCGCACCAACATAATAGAGATACAGAAACACCGTGGCCCCTTTCTTTGAGATAACTCTGCACTATTGCGACCTGCTAATGCCACTTCCAGCTTAGCTGTGCAGAGGAAGAACAACAAGAAGAAGAAATATCTCGAAATATGTCCGTCAGGCCAGTTCCTTTGAGCTGAATCTGCAAATATCTCGGAAACGAAGCGAGCTATGGCAAAATGTTAAGAGACGTTTTTTGTAGAGAATTATGTTTCCTACAATTCATGTTCTATGATATTTTTTGATCAGAAGCGTAGTTTTCGAGATATATCGAGATATTTAAAAGTTCCGAAGCCGCACCAACATAATAGGGATACAGAAACACCGTGGCCCCTTTCTTTGAGATAACTCTGCACTAGTGCGAGCCGCAAATGCCACTTCCAGCTTAGCTGTGCAGAAGAAGAACAACAAGAAGAAGAAATATCTCGAAATATGTCCGTCAGGCCCCTTCCCTTGAGATAAATCTGCAAATATCTCGGAAACGAAGCGAGCTATGGCAAAATGTTAAGAGACGTTTTTTGTAGAGAATTATGTTTCCTACAATTTATGTTCTATGATATTTTTTGATCAGAAGCGTAGTTTTCGAGATATATCGAGATATTTAAAAGTTCCGAAGCCGCACCAACATAATAGGGATACAGAAACACCGTGGCCCCTTTCTTTGAGATAATTCTGCACTAGTGCGAGCCGCAAATGCCACTTCCAGCTTAGCTGTGCAGAAGAAGAACAACAAGAAGAAGAAATATCTCGAAATATGTCCGTCAGGCCCCTTCCCTTGAGATAAATCTGCAAATATCTCGGAAACGAAGCGAGCTATGGCAAAATGTTAAGAGACCTTTTTTGTAGAGAATTAAGTTTCCTACTTTTTATGTTCTATGATATTTTTTGATCAGATGCGTAGTTCTCGAGATATATCAAGATATTTAAAAGTTCCGAAGCCGCACCAACATAATAGAGATACAGAAACACAGTGGCCCCTTTCTTTGAGATAACTCTGCACTAGTGCGAGCCGCAAATGCCACTTCCAGCTTAGCTGTGCAGAAGAAGAACAACAAGAAGAAGAAATATCTCGAAATATGTCCGACAGGCCCCTTCCCTTGAGATAAATCTGCAAATATCTCGGAAACGAAGCGAGCTATGGCAAAACGTTAAGAGACCTTTTTTGTAGAGAATTAAGTTTCCTACTTTTTATGTTCTATGATATTTTTTGATGAGATGCGTAGTTCTCGAGATATATCAAGATATTTAAAAGTTCCGAAGCCGCACCAACATAATAGAGATACAGAAACACCGTGGCCCCTTTCTTTGAGATAACTCTGCACTATTGCGAGCTGCAAATGCCACTTCCAGCTTAGCTGTGCAGAGGAAGAACAACAAGAAGAAGAAATATCTCGAAATATGTCCGTCACGCCAGTTCCTTTGAGCTGAATCTGCAAATATCTCGGAAACGAAGCGAGCTATGGCAAAATGTTTACAGACCTTTCTTGTAGAGAATTAAGTTTCCTACTTTTTATGTAGTATGATATTTTTTCATCAGATGCGTAGTTCTCGAGATATATCAAGATATTTAAAAGTTCCGAAGCAGCACCAACATAATAGAGATACAGAAACACCGTGGCCCCTTTCTTTGAGATAACTCTGCACGATTGCGAGCTGGAAATGCCACTTCCAGCTTAGCTGTGCAGAAGAAGAACAACAAGAAGAAGAAATATCTCGAAATATGTCCATCAGGACCCTTCCCTTGAGATAAATCTGCAAATATCTCGGAAACGAAGCGAGCTATGGCAAAATGTTAAGAGACCTTTTTTGTAGAGAATAATGTTTCCTACAATTTACGTTCTATGATATTTTTTGATCAGAAGCGTAGTTTTCGAGATATATCGAGATATTTAAAAGTTCCGAAGCCGCACCAACATAATAGAGATACAGAAACACCGTGGCCCCTTTCTTTGAGATAACTCTGCACTATTGCGACCTGCAAATGCCACTTCCAGCTCAGCTGTGCAGAAGAAGAACAACAACAAGAAGAAATATCCCGAAATATGTCCGTCAGGCCCCTTCCCTTGAGATAAATCTGCAAATATCTCGGAAACGAAGCGAGCTATGGCAAAATGTTAAGAGACCTTTTTTGTAGAGAATTAAGTTTCCTACTTTCTATGTTCTATGATATTTTTTGATCAGATGCGTAGTTCTCGAGATATATCAAGATATTTAAAAGTTCCGAAGCCGCACCAACATAATAGAGATACAGAAACACCGTGGCCCCTTTCTTTGAGATAACTCTGCACTATTGCGAGCTGCAAATGCCACTTCCAGCTTAGCTGTGCAGAAGAAGAACAACAAGAAGAAATATCTCGAAATATGTCCATCAGGACCCTTCCCTTGAGATAAATCTGCAAATATCTCGGAAACGAAGCGAGCTATGGCAAAATGTTAAGAGACCGTTTTTGTAGAGAATTAAGTTTCCTACTTTTTATGTTCTATGATATTTTTTGATCAGATGCGTAGTTCTCGAGATATATCAAGATATTTAAAAGTTCCGAAGCCGCACCAACATAATAGAGATACAGAAACACCGTGGCCCCTTTCTTTGAGATAACTCTGCACTATTGCGAGCTGCAAATGCCACTTCCAGCTTAGCTGTGCAGAGGAAGAACAACAAGAAGAAGAAATATCTCGAAATATGTCCGTCACGCCAGTTCCTTTGAGCTGAATCTGCAAATATCTCGGAAACGAAGCGAGCTATGGCAAAATGTTTACAGACCTTTCTTGTAGAGAATTAAGTTTCCTACTTTTTATGTAGTATGATATTTTTTCATCAGATGCGTAGTTCTCGAGATATATCAAGATATTTAAAAGTTCCGAAGCAGCACCAACATAATAGAGATACAGAAACACCGTGGCCCCTTTCTTTGAGATAACTCTGCACGATTGCGAGCTGGAAATGCCACTTCCAGCTTAGCTGTGCAGAAGAAGAACAACAAGAAGAAGAAATATCTCGAAATATGTCCATCAGGACCCTTCCCTTGAGATAAATCTGCAAATATCTCGGAAACGAAGCGAGCTATGGCAAAATGTTAAGAGACCTTTTTTGTAGAGAATAATGTTTCCTACAATTTACGTTCTATGATATTTTTTGATCAGAAGCGTAGTTTTCGAGATATATCGAGATATTTAAAAGTTCCGAAGCCGCACCAACATAATAGAGATACAGAAACACCGTGGCCCCTTTCTTTGAGATAACTCTGCACTATTGCGACCTGCAAATGCCACTTCCAGCTCAGCTGTGCAGAAGAAGAACAACAACAAGAAGAAATATCCCGAAATATGTCCGTCAGGCCCCTTCCCTTGAGATAAATCTGCAAATATCTCGGAAACGAAGCGAGCTATGGCAAAATGTTAAGAGACCTTTTTTGTAGAGAATTAAGTTTCCTACTTTCTATGTTCTATGATATTTTTTGATCAGATGCGTAGTTCTCGAGATATATCAAGATATTTAAAAGTTCCGAAGCCGCACCAACATAATAGAGATACAGAAACACCGTGGCCCCTTTCTTTGAGATAACTCTGCACTATTGCGAGCTGCAAATGCCACTTCCAGCTTAGCTGTGCAGAAGAAGAACAACAAGAAGAAATATCTCGAAATATGTCCATCAGGACCCTTCCCTTGAGATAAATCTGCAAATATCTCGGAAACGAAGCGAGCTATGGCAAAATGTTAAGAGACCGTTTTTGTAGAGAATTAAGTTTCCTACTTTTTATGTTCTATGATATTTTTTGATCAGATGCGTAGTTCTCGAGATATATCAAGATATTTAAAAGTTCCGAAGCCGCACCAACATAATAGAGATACAGAAACACCGTGGCCCCTTTCTTTGAGATAACTCTGCACTATTGCGAGCTGCAAATGCCACTTCCAGCTTAGCTGTGCAGAGGAAGAACAACAAGAAGAAGAAGTATCTCGAAATATGTCCGTCAGGCCCGTTCCTTTGAGCTGAATCTGCAAATATCTCGGAAACGAAGCGAGCTATGGCAAAATGTTAAGAGACGTTTTTTGTAGAGAATTATGTTTCCTACAATTTACGTTCTATGATATTTTTTGATCAGAAGCGTAGTTTTCGAGATATATCGAGATTTTTAAAAGTTCCGAAGCCGCACCAACATAATAGAGATACAGAAACACCGTGGCCCCTTTCTTTGGGATAACTCTGCACTATTGCGACCTGCAAATGCCACTTCCAGCTTAGCTGTGCAGAAGAAGAACAACAAGAAGAAGAAATATCTCGAAATATGTCCGACAGGCCCCTTCCCTTGAGATAAATCTGCAAATATCTCGGAAACGAAGCGAGCTATGGCGAAATGTTAAGAGACCTTTTTTGTAGAGAATTAAGTTTCCTACTTTTTATCTTCTACGATATTTTTTGATCAGATGCGTAGTTTTCGAGATATATCGAGATATTTAAAAGTTCCGAAGCCGCACCAACATAATAGAGATACAGAAACACCGTGGCCCCTTTCTTTGAGATAACTCTGCACTATTGCGACCTGCAAATGCCACTTCCAGCTCAGCTGTGCAGAAGAAGAACAACAAGAAGAAGAAATATCTCGAAATATGTCCGTCAGGCCCCTTCCCTTGAGATAAATCTGCAAATATCTCTGAAACGAAGCGAGCTATGGCAAAATGTTAAGAGACCGTTTTTGTAGAAAATTAAGTTTCCTACTTTTTATGTTCTATGATATTTTTTGATCAGATGCGTAGTTCTCGAGATATATCAAGATATTTAAAAGTTCCGAAGCCGCACCAACATAATAGAGATACAGAAACACCGTGGCCCCTTTCTTTGAGATAACTCTGCACTATTGCGAGCTGCAAATGCCACTTCCAGCTTAGCTGTGCAGAAGAAGAACAACAAGAAGAAATATCTCGAAATATGTCCATCAGGACCCTTCCCTTGAGATAAATCTGCAAATATCTCGGAAACGAAGCGAGCTATGGCAAAATGTTAAGAGACCGTTTTTGTAGAGAATTAAGTTTCCTACTTTTTATGTTCTATGATATTTTTTGATCAGATGCGTAGTTCTCGAGATATATCAAGATATTTAAAAGTTCCGAAGCCGCACCAACATAATAGAGATACAGAAACACCGTGGCCCCTTTCTTTGAGATAACTCTGCACTATTGCGAGCTGCAAATGCCACTTCCAGCTTAGCTGTGCAGAGGAAGAACAACAAGAAGAAGAAGTATCTCGAAATATGTCCGTCAGGCCCGTTCCTTTGAGCTGAATCTGCAAATATCTCGGAAACGAAGCGAGCTATGGCAAAATGTTAAGAGACGTTTTTTGTAGAGAATTATGTTTCCTACAATTTACGTTCTATGATATTTTTTGATCAGAAGCGTAGTTTTCGAGATATATCGAGATTTTTAAAAGTTCCGAAGCCGCACCAACATAATAGAGATACAGAAACACCGTGGCCCCTTTCTTTGGGATAACTCTGCACTATTGCGACCTGCAAATGCCACTTCCAGCTTAGCTGTGCAGAAGAAGAACAACAAGAAGAAGAAATATCTCGAAATATGTCCATCAGGACCCTTCCCTTGAGATAAATCTGCAAATATCTCGGAAACGAAGCGAGCTATGGCAAAATGTTAAGAGACCGTTTTTGTAGAGAATTAAGTTTCCTACTTTTTATGTTCTATGATAATTTTTGATCAGATGCGTAGTTCTCGAGATATATCAAGATATTTAAAAGTTCCGAAGCCGCACCAACATAATAGAGATACAGAAACACCGTGGCCCCTTTCTTTGAGATAACTCTGCACTATTGCGAGCTGCAAATGCCACTTCCAGCTTAGCTGTGCAGAGGAAGAACAACAAGAAGAAGAAGTATCTCGAAATATGTCCGTCAGGACCCTTCCCTTGAGATAAATCTGCAAATATCTCGGAAACGAAGAGAGCTATGGCAAAATGTTAAGAGACCTTTTTTGTAGAGAATTAAGTTTCCTACTTTTCATGTTCTATGATATTTTTTGATCAGAAGCGTAGTTTTCGAGATATATCAAGATATTTAAAAGTTCCGAAGCCGCACCAACATAATAGAGATACAGAAACACCGTGGCCCCTTTCTTTGAGATAACTCTGCACTATTGCGAGCTGTAAATGCCACTTCCAGCTTAGCTGTGCAGAAGAAGAACAACAAGAAGAAGAAATATCTCGAAATATGTCCGGCAGGCCCCTTCCCTTGAGATAAATCTGCAAATATCTCGGAAACGAAGCGAGCTATGGCAAAATATTAAGAGACCGTTTTTGTAGAGAATTAAGTTTCCTACTTTTTATGTTCTATGATATTTTTTGATCAGATGCGTGGTTCTCGAGATATATCAAGATATTTAAAAGTTCCGAAGCCGCACCAACATAATAGAGATACAGATACACCGTGGCCCCTTTCTTAGAGATAACTCTGCACTATTGCGAGCTGCAAATGCCACTTCCAGCTTAGCTGTGCAGAAGAAGAACAACAAGAAGAAGAAATATCTCGAAATATGTCCGTCAGGCCCCTTCCCTTGAGATATATCTGCAAATATCTCGGAAACGAAGCGAGCTATGGCAAAATGTTTACAGACCTTTCTTGTAGAGAATTAAGTTTCCTACTTTTTATGTAGTATGATATTTTTTGATCAGATGCGTAGTTCTCGAGATATATCAAGATATTTAAAAGTTCCGAAGCCGCACCAACATAATAGAGATACAGAAACACCGTGGCCCCTTTCTTTGAGATAACTCTGCACGATTGCGAGCTGGAAATGCCACTTCCAGTTTAGCTGTGCAGAAGAAGAACAACAAGAAGAAGAAATATCTCGAAATATGTCCATCAGGACCCTTCCCTTGAGATAAATCTGCAAATATCTCGGAAACGAAGCGAGCTATGGCAAAATGTTAAGAGACCTTTTTTGTAGAGAATAATGTTTCCTACAATTTACGTTCTATGATATTTTTTGATCAGAAGCGTAGTTTTCGAGATATATCGAGATATTTAAAAGTTCCGAAGCCGCACCAACATAATAGAGATACAGAAACACCGTGGCCCCTTTCTTTGAGATAACTCTGCACTATTGCGAGCTGCAAATGCCACTTCCAGCTTAGCTGTGCAGAAGAAGAACAACAAGAAGAAGAAATATCTCGAAATATGTCCATCAGGACCCTTCCCTTGAGATAAATCTGCAAATATCTCGGAAACGAAGCGAGCTATGGCAAAATGTTAAGAGACCGTTTTTGTAGAGAATTAAGTTTCCTACTTTTTATGTTCTATGATAATTTTTGATCAGATGCGTAGTTCTCGAGATATATCAAGATATTTAAAAGTTCCGAAGCCGCACCAACATAATAGAGATACAGAAACACCGTGGCCCCTTTCTTTGAGATAACTCTGCACTATTGCGAGCTGCAAATGCCACTTCCAGCTTAGCTGTGCAGAGGAAGAACAACAAGAAGAAGAAGTATCTCGAAATATGTCCGTCAGGACCCTTCCCTTGAGATAAATCTGCAAATATCTCGGAAACGAAGAGAGCTATGGCAAAATGTTAAGAGACCTTTTTTGTAGAGAATTAGGTTTCCTACTTTTCATGTTCTATGATATTTTTTGATCAGAAGCGTAGTTTTCGAGATATATCAAGATATTTAAAAGTTCCGAAGCCGCACCAACATAATAGAGATACAGAAACACCGTGGCCCCTTTCTTTGAGATAACTCTGCACTATTGCGAGCTGTAAATGCCACTTCCAGCTTAGCTGTGCAGAAGAAGAACAACAAGAAGAAGAAATATCTCGAAATATGTCCGGCAGGCCCCTTCCCTTGAGATAAATCTGCAAATATCTCGGAAACGAAGCGAGCTATGGCAAAATATTAAGAGACCGTTTTTGTAGAGAATTAAGTTTCCTACTTTTTATGTTCTATGATATTTTTTGATCAGATGCGTGGTTCTCGAGATATATCAAGATATTTAAAAGTTCCGAAGCCGCACCAACATAATAGAGATACAGATACACCGTGGCCCCTTTCTTAGAGATAACTCTGCACTATTGCGAGCTGCAAATGCCACTTCCAGCTTAGCTGTGCAGAAGAAGAACAACAAGAAGAAGAAATATCTCGAAATATGTCCGTCAGGCCCCTTCCCTTGAGATATATCTGCAAATATCTCGGAAACGAAGCGAGCTATGGCAAAATGTTTACAGACCTTTCTTGTAGAGAATTAAGTTTCCTACTTTTTATGTAGTATGATATTTTTTGATCAGATGCGTAGTTCTCGAGATATATCAAGATATTTAAAAGTTCCGAAGCCGCACCAACATAATAGAGATACAGAAACACCGTGGCCCCTTTCTTTGAGATAACTCTGCACGATTGCGAGCTGGAAATGCCACTTCCAGTTTAGCTGTGCAGAAGAAGAACAACAAGAAGAAGAAATATCTCGAAATATGTCCATCAGGACCCTTCCCTTGAGATAAATCTGCAAATATCTCGGAAACGAAGCGAGCTATGGCAAAATGTTAAGAGACCTTTTTTGTAGAGAATAATGTTTCCTACAATTTACGTTCTATGATATTTTTTGATCAGAAGCGTAGTTTTCGAGATATATCGAGATATTTAAAAGTTCCGAAGCCGCACCAACATAATAGAGATACAGAAACACCGTGGCCCCTTTCTTTGAGATAACTCTGCACTATTGCGACCTGCAAATGCCACTTCCAGCTCAGCTGTGCAGAAGAAGAACAACAAGAAGAAGAAATATCTCGAAATATGTCCGTCAGGCCCCTTCCCTTGAGATAAATCTGCAAATATCTCGGAAACGAAGCGAGCTATGGCAAAATGTTAAGAGACCGTTTTTGTAGAGAATTAAGTTTCCTACTTTTTATGCTCTATGATATTTTTTGATCAGATGCGTAGTTCTCGAGATATATCAAGATATTTAAAAGTTCCGAAGCCGCACCAACATAATAGAGATACAGAAACACCGTGGCCCCTTTCTTTGAGATAACTCTGCACTATTGCGAGCTGCAAATGCCACTTCCAGCTTAGCTGTGCAGAGGAAGAACAACAAGAAGAACAAGTATCTCGAAATATGTCCGTCAGGCCCGTTCCTTTGAGCTGAATCTGCAAATATCTCGGAAACGAAGCGAGCTATGGCAAAATGTTAAGAGACGTTTTTTGTAGAGAATTATGTTTCCTACAATTTATGTTCTATCATATTTTTTGATCAGAAGCGTAGTTTTCGAGATATATCGAGATATTTAAAAGTTCCGAAGCCGCACCAACATAATAGAGATACAGAAACACCGTGGCCCCTTTCTTTGAGATAACTCTGCACTATTGCGAGCTGCAAATGCCACTTCCAGCTTAGCTGTGCAGAGGAAGAACAACAAGAAGAAGAAGTATCTCGAAATATGTCCGTCAGGCCCGTTCCTTTGAGCTGAATCTGCAAATATCTCGGAAACGAAGCGAGCTATGGCAAAATGTTAAGAGACGTTTTTTGTAGAGAATTATGTTTCCTACAATTTACGTTCTATGATATTTTTTGATCAGAAGCGTAGTTTTCGAGATATATCGAGATATTTAAAAGTTCCGAAGCCGCACCAACATAATAGAGATACAGAAACACCGTGGCCCCTTTCTTTGAGATAACTCTGCACTATTGCGACCTGCAAATGCCACTTCCAGCACAGCTGTGCAGAAGAAGAACAACAAGAAGAAGAAATATCTCGAAATATGTCCGTCAGGCCCCTTCCCTTGAGATAAATCTGCAAATATCTCGGAAACGAAGCGAGCTATGGCAAAATGTTAAGAGACCGTTTTTGTAGAGAATTAAGTTTCCTACTTTTTATGTTCTATGATATTTTTTGATCAGATGCGTAGTTCTCGAGATATAGCAAGATATTTAAAAGTTCCGAAGCCGCACCAACATAATAGAGATACAGAAACACCGTGGCCCCTTTCTTTGAGATAACTCTGCACTATTGCGAGCTGCAAATGCCACTTCCAGCTTAGCTGTGCAGAAGAAGAACAACAAGAAGAAGAAATATCTCGAAATATGTCCATCAGGACCCTTCCCTTGAGATAAATCTGCAAATATCTCGGAAACGAAGCGAGCTATGGCAAAATGTTAAGAGACCGTTTTTGTAGAGAATTAAGTTTCCTACTTTTTATGTTCTATGATATTTTTTGATCAGATGCGTAGTTCTCGAGATATATCAAGATATTTAAAAGTTCCGAAGCCGCACCAACATAATAGAGATACAGAAACACCGTGGCCCCTTTCTTTGAGATAACTCTGCACTATTGCGAGCTGCAAATGCCACTTCCAGCTTAGCTGTGCAGAGGAAGAACAACAAGAAGAAGAAGTATCTCGAAATATGTCCGTCAGGCCCGTTCCTTTGAGCTGAATCTGCAAATATCTCGGAAACGAAGCGAGCTATGGCAAAATGTTAAGAGACGTTTTTTGTAGAGAATTATGTTTCCTACAATTTATGTTGTATGATATTTTTTGATCAGAAGCGTAGTTTTCGAGATATATCGAGATATTTAAAAGTTCCGAAGCCGCACCAACATAATAGAGATACAGAAACACCGTGGCCCCTTTCTTTGAGATAGCTCTGCACTAGTGCGAGCCGCAAATGCCACTTCCAGCTTAGCTGTGCAGAAGAGGAACAACAAGAAGAAGAAATATCTCGGAATATGTCCGTCAGGCCCCTTCCCTTGAGCTAAATCTGCAAATATCAAGGAAACGAAGCGAGCTATGGCAAAATGTTAAGAGACCTTTTTTGTAGAGAATTAAGTTTCCTACTTTTTATGTTCTATGATATTTTTTGATCAGATGCGTAGTTCTCGAGATATATCAAGATATTTAAAAGCTCCGAAGCTGCACCAACATAATAGAGGTACAGAAACACCGTGGCCCCTTTCTTTAAGATAACTCGGCACTATTGCGAGCTGCAAATGCCACTTCCAGCTTAGGTGTGCAGAAGAAGAACAAGAAGAATAAGAAATATTTCGAAATATGTCCGTCAGGCCCCTTCCCTTGAGATAAATCTGCAAATATCTCGGAAACGAAGCGAGCTACGGCAAAATGTTAAGAGACCTTTTTTGTAGAAAATTAGGTTTCCTACTTTTTATGTTCTATGATATTTTTTGATCAGATGCGTAGTTCTCGAGATATATCAAGATATTTAAAAGTTCCGAAGCCGCACCAACATAATAGAGATACAGAAACACCGTGGCCGCTTTCTTTGCGATAACTCTGCACTATTGCGAGCTGCAAATGCCACTTCCAGCTTAGCTGTGCAGAAGAAGAACAACAAGAAGAAGAAATATCTCGAAATATGTCCGTCAGGCCCCTTCCCTTGAGATAAATCTGTAAATATCTCGGAAACGAAGCGAGCTATGGCAAAATGTTAAGAGACCTTTTTTGTAGAGAATTAAGTTTCCTATTTTCTTTGTTCTATGATATTTTTCGATCAGAGGCGTAGTTCTCGAGATATATCAAGATATTTAAAAGTTCCGAAGCCGCACCAACATAATAGAGATACAGAAACACCGTGGCCCCTCTCTTTGAGAGAACTCTGCACGATTGCGAGCTGGAAATGCCACTTCCAGTTTAGCTGTGCAGAAGAAGAACAACAAGAAGAAGAAATATCTCGAAATATGTCCGTCAGGCCCCTTCCCTTGAGATAAATCTGCAAATATCTCGGAAACGAAGCGAGCTATGGCAAAATGTTAAGAGACCTTTTTTGTAGAGAATTAAGTTTCCTACTTTTTATGTTCTATGATATTTTTTGATCAGATGCGTAGTTCTCGAGATATATCAAGATATTTAAAAGCTCCGAAGCTGCACCAACATAATAGAGGTACAGAAACACCGTGGCCCCTCTCTTTGAGATAACTCTGCACGATTGCGAGCTGGAAATGCCACTTCCAGTTTAGCTGTGCAGAAGAAGAACAACAAGAAGAAGAAATATCTCGAAATATGTCCGTCAGGACCCTTCCCTTGAGATAAATCTGCAAATATCTCGGAAACGAAGCGAGCTATGGCAAAATGTTAAGAGACCTTTTTTGTAGAGAATTATGTTTCCTACAATTTAGGTTCTCTGATATTTTTTGATCAGAAGCGTAGTTTTCGAGATATATCGAGATATTTAAAAGTTCCGAAGCCGCACCAACATAATAGAGATACAGAAACACCGTGGCCCCTTTCTTTGAGATAACTCTGCACTATTGCGACCTGCAAATGCCACTTCCAGCTTAGCTGTGCAGAAGAGGAACAACAAGAAGAAGAAATATCTCGGAATATGTCCGTCAGGCCCCTTCCCTTGAGCTAAATCTGCAAATATCTCGGAAACGATGCCAGCTATGGGAAAATGTTAGGAGACCTTTTTTGTAGAGAATTAAGTTTCCTACTTTTTATGTTCTATGATATTTTTCGATCAGAGGCGTAGTTCTCGAGATATATCAAGATATTTAAAAGTTCCGAAGCCGCACCAACATAATAGAGATACAGAAACACCGTGGCCGCTTTCTTTGAGATAACTCTGCACTATTGCGAGCTGCAAATGCCACTTCCAGCTTAGCTGTGCAGAAGAAGAACAACAAGAAGAAGAAATATCTCGAAATATGTCCGTCAGGCCCCTTCCCTTGAGATAAATCTGTAAATATCTCGGAAACGAAGCGAGCTATGGCAAAATGTTAAGAGACCTTTTTTGTAGAGAATTAAGTTTCCTATTTTCTTTGTTCTATGATATTTTTCGATCAGAGGCGTAGTTCTCGAGATATATCAAGATATTTAAAAGTTCCGAAGCCGCACCAACATAATAGAGATACAGAAACACCGTGGCCCCTCTCTTTGAGAGAACTCTGCACGATTGCGAGCTGGAAATGCCACTTCCAGTTTAGCTGTGCAGAAGAAGAACAACAAGAAGAAGAAATATCTCGAAATATGTCCGTCAGGCCCCTTCCCTTGAGATAAATCTGCAAATATCTCGGAAACGAAGCGAGCTATGGCAAAATGTTAAGAGACCTTTTTTGTAGAGAATTAAGTTTCCTACTTTTTATGTTCTATGATATTTTTTGATCAGATGCGTAGTTCTCGAGATATATCAAGATATTTAAAAGCTCCGAAGCTGCACCAACATAATAGAGGTACAGAAACACCGTGGCCCCTCTCTTTGAGATAACTCTGCACGATTGCGAGCTGGAAATGCCACTTCCAGTTTAGCTGTGCAGAAGAAGAACAACAAGAAGAAGAAATATCTCGAAATATGTCCGTCAGGACCCTTCCCTTGAGATAAATCTGCAAATATCTCGGAAACGAAGCGAGCTATGGCAAAATGTTAAGAGACCTTTTTTGTAGAGAATTATGTTTCCTACAATTTAGGTTCTCTGATATTTTTTGATCAGAAGCGTAGTTTTCGAGATATATCGAGATATTTAAAAGTTCCGAAGCCGCACCAACATAATAGAGATACAGAAACACCGTGGCCCCTTTCTTTGAGATAACTCTGCACTATTGCGACCTGCAAATGCCACTTCCAGCTTAGCTGTGCAGAAGAGGAACAACAAGAAGAAGAAATATCTCGGAATATGTCCGTCAGGCCCCTTCCCTTGAGCTAAATCTGCAAATATCTCGGAAACGATGCCAGCTATGGGAAAATGTTAGGAGACCTTTTTTGTAGAGAATTAAGTTTCCTACTTTTTATGTTCTATGATATTTTTCGATCAGAGGCGTAGTTCTCGAGATATATCAAGATATTTAAAAGTTCCGAAGCCGCACCAACATAATAGAGATACAGAAACACCGTGGCCCCTTTCTTTGAGATAACTCTGCACGATTGCGAGCTGGAAATGCCACTTCCAGTTTAGCTGTGCAGAAGAAGAACAACAAGAAGAAGAAATATCTCGAAATATGTCCATCAGGACCCTTCCCTTGAGATAAATCTGCAAATATCTCGGAAACGAAGCGAGCTATGGCAAAATATTAGGAGACCTTTTTTGTAGAGAATTGTGTTTCCTACAATTTATGTTCTATGATATTTTTTGATCAGAAGCGTAGTTTTCGAGATATATCGAGATATTTAAAAGTTCCGAAGCCGCACCAACATAATAGAGATACGGAAACACCGTGGCCCCTTTCTTTGGGATAACTCTGCACTATTGCGAGCTGGAAATGCCACTTCCAGTTTAGCTGTGCAGAAGAAGAACAACAAGAAGAAGAAATATCTCGAAATATGTCCGTCAGGACCCTCCCCTTGAGATAAATCTGCAAATATCTCGGAAACGAAGCGAGCTATTGCAAAACGTTAAGAGACCTTTTTTGTAGAGAATTAAGTTTCCTACTTTTTATGTTCTATGATATTTTTTGATCAGATGCGTAGTTCTCGAGATATATCAAGATATTTAAAAGCTCCGAAGCTGCACCAACATAATAGAGGTACAGAAACACCGTGGCCCCTTTCTTTGAGATAACTCTGCACTATTGCGAGCTGCAAATGCCACTTCCAGCTTAGCTGTGCAGAAGAAGAACAACAAGCATAAGAAATATTTCGAAATATGTCCGTCAGGCCCCTTCCCTTGAGATAAATCTGCAAATATCTCGGAAACGAAGCGAGCTATGGCAAAATGTTAAGAGACCTTTTTTGTAGAGAATTATGTTTCCTACAATTTACGTTCTCTGATATTTTTTGATCAGAAGCGTAGTTTTCGAGATATATCGAGATATTTAAAAGTTCCGAAGCCGCACCAACATAATAGAGATACAGAAACACCGTGGCCCCTTTCTTTGAGATAACTCTGCACAATTGCGAGCTGCAAATGCCACTTCCAGCTTAGCTGTGCAGAAGAAGAACAACAAGAAGAAGAAATATCTCGAAATATGTCCGTTAGGCCCCTTCCCTTGAGATAAATCTGCAAATATCTCGGAAACGAAGCGAGCTATGGCAAAATGTTAACAGACTTTTTTGTAGAGAATTAAGTTTCCTACTTTTTATGTTCTATGATATTTTTTGATCAGACGCGTAGTTCTCGAGATATATCAAGATATTTAAAAGTTCCGAAGCCGCACCAACATAATAGAGATACAGAAACACCGTGGCCCCTTTCTTTGGGATAACTCTGCACTATTGCGACCTGCAAATGCCACTTCCAGCTTAGCTGTGCAGAAGAAGAACAACAAGAAGAAGAAATATCTCGAAATATGTCCGACAGGCCCCTTCCCTTGAGATAAATCTGCAAATATCTCGGAAACGAAGCGAGCTATGGCGAAATGTTAAGAGACCTTTTTTGTAGAGAATTAAGTTTCCTACTTTTTATCTTCTACGATATTTTTTGATCAGATGCGTAGTTTTCGAGATATATCGAGATATTTAAAAGTTCCGAAGCCGCACCAACATAATAGAGATACAGAAACACCGTGGCCCCTTTCTTTGAGATAACTCTGCACTATTGCGACCTGCAAATGCCACTTCCAGCTCAGCTGTGCAGAAGAAGAACAACAAGAAGAAGAAATATCTCGAAATATGTCCGTCAGGCCCCTTCCCTTGAGATATATCTGCAAATATCTCTGAAACGAAGCGAGCTATGGCAAAATGTTAAGAGACCGTTTTTGTAGAAAATTAAGTTTCCTACTTTTTATGTTCTATGATATTTTTTGATCAGATGCGTAGTTCTCGAGATATATCAAGATATTTAAAAGTTCCGAAGCCGCACCAACATAATAGAGATACAGAAACACCGTGGCCCCTTTCTTTGAGATAACTCTGCACTATTGCGAGCTGCAAATGCCACTTCCAGCTTAGCTGTGCAGAAGAAGAACAACAAGAAGAAATATCTCGAAATATGTCCATCAGGACCCTTCCCTTGAGATAAATCTGCAAATATCTCGGAAACGAAGCGAGCTATGGCAAAATGTTAAGAGACCGTTTTTGTAGAGAATTAAGTTTCCTACTTTTTATGTTCTATGATATTTTTTGATCAGATGCGTAGTTCTCGAGATATATCAAGATATTTAAAAGTTCCGAAGCCGCACCAACATAATAGAGATACAGAAACACCGTGGCCCCTTTCTTTGAGATAACTCTGCACTATTGCGAGCTGCAAATGCCACTTCCAGCTTAGCTGTGCAGAGGAAGAACAACAAGAAGAAGAAGTATCTCGAAATATGTCCGTCAGGCCCGTTCCTTTGAGCTGAATCTGCAAATATCTCGGAAACGAAGCGAGCTATGGCAAAATGTTAAGAGACGTTTTTTGTAGAGAATTATGTTTCCTACAATTTACGTTCTATGATATTTTTTGATCAGAAGCGTAGTTTTCGAGATATATCGAGATTTTTAAAAGTTCCGAAGCCGCACCAACATAATAGAGATACAGAAACACCGTGGCCCCTTTCTTTGGGATAACTCTGCACTATTGCGACCTGCAAATGCCACTTCCAGCTTAGCTGTGCAGAAGAAGAACAACAAGAAGAAGAAATATCTCGAAATATGTCCATCAGGACCCTTCCCTTGAGATAAATCTGCAAATATCTCGGAAACGAAGCGAGCTATGGCAAAATGTTAAGAGACCTTTTTTGTAGAGAATAATGTTTCCTACAATTTACGTTCTATGATATTTTTTGATCAGAAGCGTAGTTTTCGAGATATATCGAGATATTTAAAAGTTCCGAAGCCGCACCAACATAATAGAGATACAGAAACACCGTGGCCCCTTTCTTTGAGATAACTCTGCACTATTGCGACCTGCAAATACCACTTCCAGCTCAGCTGTGCAGAAGAAGAACAACAAGAAGAAGAAATATCCCGAAATATGTCCGTCAGGCCCCTTCCCTTGAGATAAATCTGCAAATATCTCGGAAACGAAGCGAGCTATGGCAAAATGTTAAGAGACCTTTTTTGTAGAGAATTAAGTTTCCTACTTTCTATGTTCTATGATATTTTTTGATCAGATGCGTAGTTCTCGAGATATATCAAGATATTTAAAAGTTCCGAAGCCGCACCAACATAATAGAGATACAGAAACACCGTGGCCCCTTTCTTTGAGATAACTCTGCACTATTGCGAGCTGCAAATGCCACTTCCAGCTTAGCTGTGCAGAGGAAGAACAACAAGAAGAAGAAGTATCTCGAAATATGTCCGTCAGGCCCGTTCCTTTGAGCTGAATCTGCAAATATCTCGGAAACGAAGCGAGCTATGGCAAAATGTTAAGAGACGTTTTTTGTAGAGAATTATGTTTCCTACAATTTATGTTCTATCATATTTTTTGATCAGAAGCGTAGTTTTCGAGATATATCGAGATATTTAAAAGTTCCGAAGCCGCACCAACATAATGGAGATACAGAAACACCGTGGCCCCTTTCTTTGAGATAACTCTGCACTAGTGCGAGCCGCAAATGCCACTTCCAGCTTAGCTGTGCAGAAGAAGAACAACAAGAAGAAGAAATATCTCGAAATATGTCCGACAGGCCCCTTCCCTTGAGATAAATCTGCAAATATCTCGGAAACGAAGCGAGCTATGGCGAAATGTTAAGAGACCTTTTTTGTAGAGAATTAAGTTTCCTACTTTTTATCTTCTACGATATTTTTTGATCAGATGCGTAGTTTTCGAGATATATCGAGATATTTAAAAGTTCCGAAGCCGCACCAACATAATAGAGATACAGAAACACCGTGGCCCCTTTCTTTGAGATAACTCTGCACTATTGCGAGCTGCAAATGCCACTTCCAGCTTAGCTGTGCAGAAGAAGAACAACAAGAAGAAGAAATATCTCGAAATATGTCCATCAGGACCCTTCCCTTGAGATAAATCTGCAAATATCTCGGAAACGAAGCGAGCTATGGCAAAATGTTAAGAGACCGTTTTTGTAGAGAATTAAGTTTCCTACTTTTTATGTTCTATGATAATTTTTGATCAGATGCGTAGTTCTCGAGATATATCAAGATATTTAAAAGTTCCGAAGCCGCACCAACATAATAGAGATACAGAAACACCGTGGCCCCTTTCTTTGAGATAACTCTGCACTATTGCGAGCTGCAAATGCCACTTCCAGCTTAGCTGTGCAGAGGAAGAACAACAAGAAGAAGAAGTATCTCGAAATATGTCCGTCAGGACCCTTCCCTTGAGATAAATCTGCAAATATCTCGGAAACGAAGAGAGCTATGGCAAAATGTTAAGAGACCTTTTTTGTAGAGAATTAAGTTTCCTACTTTTCATGTTCTATGATATTTTTTGATCAGAAGCGTAGTTTTCGAGATATATCAAGATATTTAAAAGTTCCGAAGCCGCACCAACATAATAGAGATACAGAAACACCGTGGCCCCTTTCTTTGAGATAACTCTGCACTATTGCGAGCTGTAAATGCCACTTCCAGCTTAGCTGTGCAGAAGAAGAACAACAAGAAGAAGAAATATCTCGAAATATGTCCGGCAGGCCCCTTCCCTTGAGATAAATCTGCAAATATCTCGGAAACGAAGCGAGCTATGGCAAAATATTAAGAGACCGTTTTTGTAGAGAATTAAGTTTCCTACTTTTTATGTTCTATGATATTTTTTGATCAGATGCGTGGTTCTCGAGATATATCAAGATATTTAAAAGTTCCGAAGCCGCACCAACATAATAGAGATACAGATACACCGTGGCCCCTTTCTTAGAGATAACTCTGCACTATTGCGAGCTGCAAATGCCACTTCCAGCTTAGCTGTGCAGAAGAAGAACAACAAGAAGAAGAAATATCTCGAAATATGTCCGTCAGGCCCCTTCCCTTGAGATATATCTGCAAATATCTCGGAAACGAAGCGAGCTATGGCAAAATGTTTACAGACCTTTCTTGTAGAGAATTAAGTTTCCTACTTTTTATGTAGTATGATATTTTTTGATCAGATGCGTAGTTCTCGAGATATATCAAGATATTTAAAAGTTCCGAAGCCGCACCAACATAATAGAGATACAGAAACACCGTGGCCCCTTTCTTTGAGATAACTCTGCACGATTGCGAGCTGGAAATGCCACTTCCAGTTTAGCTGTGCAGAAGAAGAACAACAAGAAGAAGAAATATCTCGAAATATGTCCATCAGGACCCTTCCCTTGAGATAAATCTGCAAATATCTCGGAAACGAAGCGAGCTATGGCAAAATGTTAAGAGACCTTTTTTGTAGAGAATAATGTTTCCTACAATTTACGTTCTATGATATTTTTTGATCAGAAGCGTAGTTTTCGAGATATATCGAGATATTTAAAAGTTCCGAAGCCGCACCAACATAATAGAGATACAGAAACACCGTGGCCCCTTTCTTTGAGATAACTCTGCACTATTGCGACCTGCAAATGCCACTTCCAGCTCAGCTGTGCAGAAGAAGAACAACAAGAAGAAGAAATATCTCGAAATATGTCCGTCAGGCCCCTTCCCTTGAGATAAATCTGCAAATATCTCGGAAACGAAGCGAGCTATGGCAAAATGTTAAGAGACCGTTTTTGTAGAGAATTAAGTTTCCTACTTTTTATGCTCTATGATATTTTTTGATCAGATGCGTAGTTCTCGAGATATATCAAGATATTTAAAAGTTCCGAAGCCGCACCAACATAATAGAGATACAGAAACACCGTGGCCCCTTTCTTTGAGATAACTCTGCACTATTGCGAGCTGCAAATGCCACTTCCAGCTTAGCTGTGCAGAGGAAGAACAACAAGAAGAACAAGTATCTCGAAATATGTCCGTCAGGCCCGTTCCTTTGAGCTGAATCTGCAAATATCTCGGAAACGAAGCGAGCTATGGCAAAATGTTAAGAGACGTTTTTTGTAGAGAATTATGTTTCCTACAATTTATGTTCTATCATATTTTTTGATCAGAAGCGTAGTTTTCGAGATATATCGAGATATTTAAAAGTTCCGAAGCCGCACCAACATAATAGAGATACAGAAACACCGTGGCCCCTTTCTTTGAGATAACTCTGCACTATTGCGAGCTGCAAATGCCACTTCCAGCTTAGCTGTGCAGAGGAAGAACAACAAGAAGAAGAAGTATCTCGAAATATGTCCGTCAGGCCCGTTCCTTTGAGCTGAATCTGCAAATATCTCGGAAACGAAGCGAGCTATGGCAAAATGTTTAGAGACGTTTTTTGTAGAGAATTATGTTTCCTACAATTTACGTTCTATGATATTTTTTGATCAGAAGCGTAGTTTTCGAGATATATCGAGATATTTAAAAGTTCCGAAGCCGCACCAACATAATAGAGATACAGAAACACCGTGGCCCCTTTCTTTGAGATAACTCTGCACTATTGCGACCTGCAAATGCCACTTCCAGCACAGCTGTGCAGAAGAAGAACAACAAGAAGAAGAAATATCTCGAAATATGTCCGTCAGGCCCCTTCCCTTGAGATAAATCTGCAAATATCTCGGAAACGAAGCGAGCTATGGCAAAATGTTAAGAGACCGTTTTTGTAGAGAATTAAGTTTCCTACTTTTTATGTTCTATGATATTTTTTGATCAGATGCGTAGTTCTCGAGATATAGCAAGATATTTAAAAGTTCCGAAGCCGCACCAACATAATAGAGATACAGAAACACCGTGGCCCCTTTCTTTGAGATAACTCTGCACTATTGCGAGCTGCAAATGCCACTTCCAGCTTAGCTGTGCAGAAGAAGAACAACAAGAAGAAGAAATATCTCGAAATATGTCCATCAGGACCCTTCCCTTGAGATAAATCTGCAAATATCTCGGAAACGAAGCGAGCTATGGCAAAATGTTAAGAGACCGTTTTTGTAGAGAATTAAGTTTCCTACTTTTTATGTTCTATGATATTTTTTGATCAGATGCGTAGTTCTCGAGATATATCAAGATATTTAAAAGTTCCTAAGCCGCACCAACATAATAGAGATACAGAAACACCGTGGCCCCTTTCTTTGAGATAACTCTGCACTATTGCGAGCTGCAAATGCCACTTCCAGCTTAGCTGTGCAGAGGAAGAACAACAAGAAGAAGAAGTATCTCGAAATATGTCCGTCAGGCCCGTTCCTTTGAGCTGAATCTGCAAATATCTCGGAAACGAAGCGAGCTATGGCAAAATGTTAAGAGACGTTTTTTGTAGAGAATTATGTTTCCTACAATTTATGTTGTATGATATTTTTTGATCAGAAGCGTAGTTTTCGAGATATATCGAGATATTTAAAAGTTCCGAAGCCGCACCAACATAATAGAGATACAGAAACACCGTGGCCCCTTTCTTTGAGATAGCTCTGCACTAGTGCGAGCCGCAAATGCCACTTCCAGCTTAGCTGTGCAGAAGAGGAACAACAAGAAGAAGAAATATCTCGGAATATGTCCGTCAGGCCCCTTCCCTTGAGCTAAATCTGCAAATATCAAGGAAACGAAGCGAGCTATGGCAAAATGTTAAGAGACCTTTTTTGTAGAGAATTAAGTTTCCTACTTTTTATGTTCTATGATATTTTTTGATCAGATGCGTAGTTCTCGAGATATATCAAGATATTTAAAAGCTCCGAAGCTGCACCAACATAATAGAGGTACAGAAACACCGTGGCCCCTTTCTTTAAGATAACTCGGCACTATTGCGAGCTGCAAATGCCACTTCCAGCTTAGCTGTGCAGAAGAAGAACAAGAAGAATAAGAAATATTTCGAAATATGTCCGTCAGGCCCCTTCCCTTGAGATAAATCTGCAAATATCTCGGAAACGAAGCGAGCTACGGCAAAATGTTAAGAGACCTTTTTTGTAGAAAATTAGGTTTCCTACTTTTTATGTTCTATGATATTTTTTGATCAGATGCGTAGTTCTCGAGATATATCAAGATATTTAAAAGTTCCGAAGCCGCACCAACATAATAGAGATACAGAAACACCGTGGCCGCTTTCTTTGCGATAACTCTGCACTATTGCGAGCTGCAAATGCCACTTCCAGCTTAGCTGTGCAGAAGAAGAACAACAAGAAGAAGAAATATCTCGAAATATGTCCGTCAGGCCCCTTCCCTTGAGATAAATCTGTAAATATCTCGGAAACGAAGCGAGCTATGGCAAAATGTTAAGAGACCTTTTTTGTAGAGAATTAAGTTTCCTATTTTCTTTGTTCTATGATATTTTTCGATCAGAGGCGTAGTTCTCGAGATATATCAAGATATTTAAAAGTTCCGAAGCCGCACCAACATAATAGAGATACAGAAACACCGTGGCCCCTCTCTTTGAGAGAACTCTGCACGATTGCGAGCTGGAAATGCCACTTCCAGTTTAGCTGTGCAGAAGAAGAACAACAAGAAGAAGAAATATCTCGAAATATGTCCGTCAGGCCCCTTCCCTTGAGATAAATCTGCAAATATCTCGGAAACGAAGCGAGCTATGGCAAAATGTTAAGAGACCTTTTTTGTAGAGAATTAAGTTTCCTACTTTTTATGTTCTATGATATTTTTTGATCAGATGCGTAGTTCTCGAGATATATCAAGATATTTAAAAGCTCCGAAGCTGCACCAACATAATAGAGGTACAGAAACACCGTGGCCCCTCTCTTTGAGATAACTCTGCACGATTGCGAGCTGGAAATGCCACTTCCAGTTTAGCTGTGCAGAAGAAGAACAACAAGAAGAAGAAATATCTCGAAATATGTCCGTCAGGACCCTTCCCTTGAGATAAATCTGCAAATATCTCGGAAACGAAGCGAGCTATGGCAAAATGTTAAGAGACCTTTTTTGTAGAGAATTATGTTTCCTACAATTTAGGTTCTCTGATATTTTTTGATCAGAAGCGTAGTTTTCGAGATATATCGAGATATTTAAAAGTTCCGAAGCCGCACCAACATAATAGAGATACAGAAACACCGTGGCCCCTTTCTTTGAGATAACTCTGCACTATTGCGACCTGCAAATGCCACTTCCAGCTTAGCTGTGCAGAAGAGGAACAACAAGAAGAAGAAATATCTCGGAATATGTCCGTCAGGCCCCTTCCCTTGAGCTAAATCTGCAAATATCTCGGAAACGATGCCAGCTATGGGAAAATGTTAGGAGACCTTTTTTGTAGAGAATTAAGTTTCCTACTTTTTATGTTCTATGATATTTTTCGATCAGAGGCGTAGTTCTCGAGATATATCAAGATATTTAAAAGTTCCGAAGCCGCACCAACATAATAGAGATACAGAAACACCGTGGCCGCTTTCTTTGAGATAACTCTGCACTATTGCGAGCTGCAAATGCCACTTCCAGCTTAGCTGTGCAGAAGAAGAACAACAAGAAGAAGAAATATCTCGAAATATGTCCGTCAGGCCCCTTCCCTTGAGATAAATCTGTAAATATCTCGGAAACGAAGCGAGCTATGGCAAAATGTTAAGAGACCTTTTTTGTAGAGAATTAAGTTTCCTATTTTCTTTGTTCTATGATATTTTTCGATCAGAGGCGTAGTTCTCGAGATATATCAAGATATTTAAAAGTTCCGAAGCCGCACCAACATAATAGAGATACAGAAACACCGTGGCCCCTCTCTTTGAGAGAACTCTGCACGATTGCGAGCTGGAAATGCCACTTCCAGTTTAGCTGTGCAGAAGAAGAACAACAAGAAGAAGAAATATCTCGAAATATGTCCGTCAGGCCCCTTCCCTTGAGATAAATCTGCAAATATCTCGGAAACGAAGCGAGCTATGGCAAAATGTTAAGAGACCTTTTTTGTAGAGAATTAAGTTTCCTACTTTTTATGTTCTATGATATTTTTTGATCAGATGCGTAGTTCTCGAGATATATCAAGATATTTAAAAGCTCCGAAGCTGCACCAACATAATAGAGGTACAGAAACACCGTGGCCCCTCTCTTTGAGATAACTCTGCACGATTGCGAGCTGGAAATGCCACTTCCAGTTTAGCTGTGCAGAAGAAGAACAACAAGAAGAAGAAATATCTCGAAATATGTCCGTCAGGACCCTTCCCTTGAGATAAATCTGCAAATATCTCGGAAACGAAGCGAGCTATGGCAAAATGTTAAGAGACCTTTTTTGTAGAGAATTATGTTTCCTACAATTTAGGTTCTCTGATATTTTTTGATCAGAAGCGTAGTTTTCGAGATATATCGAGATATTTAAAAGTTCCGAAGCCGCACCAACATAATAGAGATACAGAAACACCGTGGCCCCTTTCTTTGAGATAACTCTGCACTATTGCGACCTGCAAATGCCACTTCCAGCTTAGCTGTGCAGAAGAGGAACAACAAGAAGAAGAAATATCTCGGAATATGTCCGTCAGGCCCCTTCCCTTGAGCTAAATCTGCAAATATCTCGGAAACGATGCCAGCTATGGGAAAATGTTAGGAGACCTTTTTTGTAGAGAATTAAGTTTCCTACTTTTTATGTTCTATGATATTTTTCGATCAGAGGCGTAGTTCTCGAGATATATCAAGATATTTAAAAGTTCCGAAGCCGCACCAACATAATAGAGATACAGAAACACCGTGGCCCCTTTCTTTGAGATAACTCTGCACGATTGCGAGCTGGAAATGCCACTTCCAGTTTAGCTGTGCAGAAGAAGAACAACAAGAAGAAGAAATATCTCGAAATATGTCCATCAGGACCCTTCCCTTGAGATAAATCTGCAAATATCTCGGAAACGAAGCGAGCTATGGCAAAATATTAGGAGACCTTTTTTGTAGAGAATTGTGTTTCCTACAATTTATGTTCTATGATATTTTTTGATCAGAAGCGTAGTTTTCGAGATATATCGAGATATTTAAAAGTTCCGAAGCCGCACCAACATAATAGAGATACGGAAACACCGTGGCCCCTTTCTTTGGGATAACTCTGCACTATTGCGAGCTGGAAATGCCACTTCCAGTTTAGCTGTGCAGAAGAAGAACAACAAGAAGAAGAAATATCTCGAAATATGTCCGTCAGGACCCTTCCCTTGAGATAAATCTGCAAATATCTCGGAAACGAAGCGAGCTATTGCAAAACGTTAAGAGACCTTTTTTGTAGAGAATTAAGTTTCCTACTTTTTATGTTCTATGATATTTTTTGATCAGATGCGTAGTTCTCGAGATATATCAAGATATTTAAAAGCTCCGAAGCTGCACCAACATAATAGAGGTACAGAAACACCGTGGCCCCTTTCTTTGAGATAACTCTGCACTATTGCGAGCTGCAAATGCCACTTCCAGCTTAGCTGTGCAGAAGAAGAACAACAAGCATAAGAAATATTTCGAAATATGTCCGTCAGGCCCCTTCCCTTGAGATAAATCTGCAAATATCTCGGAAACGAAGCGAGCTATGGCAAAATGTTAAGAGACCTTTTTTGTAGAGAATTATGTTTCCTACAATTTACGTTCTCTGATATTTTTTGATCAGAAGCGTAGTTTTCGAGATATATCGAGATATTTAAAAGTTCCGAAGCCGCACCAACATAATAGAGATACAGAAACACCGTGGCCCCTTTCTTTGAGATAACTCTGCACAATTGCGAGCTGCAAATGCCACTTCCAGCTTAGCTGTGCAGAAGAAGAACAACAAGAAGAAGAAATATCTCGAAATATGTCCGTTAGGCCCCTTCCCTTGAGATAAATCTGCAAATATCTCGGAAACGAAGCGAGCTATGGCAAAATGTTAACAGACTTTTTTGTAGAGAATTAAGTTTCCTACTTTTTATGTTCTATGATATTTTTTGATCAGACGCGTAGTTCTCGAGATATATCAAGATATTTAAAAGTTCCGAAGCCGCACCAACATAATAGAGATACAGAAACACCGTGGCCCCTTTCTTTGAGATAACTCTGCACCTTGCGAGCTGCAAATGCCACTTCCAGCTTAGCTGTGCAGAAGAAGAACAACAAGAAGAAGAAATATCTCGAAATATGTCCATCAGGCCCCTTCCCTTGAGATAAATCTGCAAATATCTCGGAAACGAAGAGAGCTATGGCAAAATGATAAGAGACCTTTTTTGTAGAGAATTAAGTTGCCTACTTTTTATGTTCTATGATATTTTTTGATCAGATGCGTAGTTCTCGAGATATATCAAGATATTTAAAAGTTCCGAAGCCGCACCAACATAATAGAGATACAGAAACACCGTGGCCCCTTTCTTTGAGATAACTCTGCACTATTGCGAGCTGCAAATGCCACTTCCAGCTTAGCTGTGCAGAAGAAGAACAACAAGAAGAAGAAATATCACGAAATATGTCCGTTAGGCCCCTTCCCTTGAGATAAATCTGCAAATATCTCGGAAACGAAGCGAGCTATGGCAAAATGTTAAGAGACCTTTTTTGTAGCGAATTAAGTTTCCTACTTTTTATGTTCTATGATATTTTTTGATCAGATGCGTAGTTCTCGAGATATATCAAGATATTTAAAAGCTCCGAAGCTGCACCAACATAATAGAGGTACAGAAACACCGTGGCCCCTTTCTTCGAGATAACTCTGCACTATTGCGAGCTGCAAATGCCACTTCCAGCTTAGCTGTGCAGAAGAAGAACAACAAGAAGAAGAAATATCTCGAAATATGTCCGTCGGCCCCTTCCCTTGAGATAAATCTGCAAATATCTCGGAAACGAAGCGAGCTATGGCAAAATGTTAAGAGACATTTTTTGTAGAGAATTAAGTTTCCTACTTTTTATGTTGTATGATATTTTTCGATCAGAGGCGTAGTTCTCGAGATATATCAAGATATTTAAAAGTTCCGAAGCCGCACCAACATAATAGAGATACAGAAACACCGTGGCCCCTCTCTTTGAGATAACTCTGCACTATTGCGAGCTGGAAATGCCACTTCCAGCTTAGCTGTGCAGAAGAAGAACAACAAGAAGAAGAAATATCTCGAAATATGTCCGTCAGGCCCCTTCCCTTGAGATAAATCTGCAAATATCTCGGAAACGAAGCGAGCTATGGCAAAATGTTAAGAGACCTTTTTTGTAGATAATTAAGTTTCCTACTTTTTATGTTCTATGATATTTTTTGATCAGATGCGTAGTTCTCGAGATATATCAAGGTATTTAAAAGTTCCGAAGCCGCACCAACATAATAGAGATACAGAAACACCGTGGCCCCTTTCTTTGAGATAACTCTGCACTATGGCGAGCTGCAAATGCCACTTCCAGCTTAGCTGTGCAGAAGAAGAACAACAAGAAGAAGAAATATCTCGAAATATGTCCGTCAGGCCCCTTCCCTTGAGATAAATCTGCAAATATCTCGGAAACGAAGAGAGCTATGGCAAAATGTTAAGAGACCTTTTTTGTAGAGAATTAAGTTTCCTACAATTTATGTTCTATGATATTTTTTGATCAGAAGCGTAGTTTTCGAGATATATCGAGATATTTAAAAGTTCCGAAGCCGCACCAACATAATAGGGATACAGAAACACCGTGGCCCCTTTCTTTGAGATAACTCTGCACTAGTGCGAGCCGCAAATGCCACTTCCAGCTTAGCTGTGCAGAAGAAGAACAACAAGAAGAAGAAATATCTCGAAATATGTCCGTCAGGCCCCTTCCCTTGAGATATATCTGCAAATATCTCGGAAACGAAGCGAGCTATGGCAAAATGTTAAGAGACCTTTTTTGTAGAGAATTATGTTTCCTACAATTTATGTTCTATGATATTTTTTGATCAGAAGCGTAGTTTTCGAGATATATCGAGATATTTAAAAGTTCCGAAGCCGCACCAGCATAATAGAGATACAGAAACACCGTGACCCCTTTCTTTGAGATAACTCTGCACTAGTGCGAGCCGCAAATGCCACTTCCAGCTTAGCTGTGCAGAAGAAGAACAACAAGAAAAAGAAATATCTCGAAATATGTCCGTCAGGCCAGTTCCTTTGAGCTGAATCTGCAAATATCTCGGAAACGAAGCGAGCTATGGCAAAATGTTAAGAGACGTTTTTTGTAGAGAATTATGTTTCCTACAATTTATGTTCTATGATATTTTTTGATCAGAAGCGTAGTTTTCGAGATATATCGAGATATTTAAAAGTTCCGAAGACGCACCAACATAATAGAGATACAGAAACACCGTGGCCCCTTTCTTTGAGATAACTGTGCACTAGTGCGAGCCGCAAATGCAACTTCCAGCTTAGCTGTGCAGAAGAAGAACAACAAGAAGAAGAAACATCTCGAAATATGTCCGTCAGGCCCCTTCCCTTGAGATAAATCTGCAAATGTCTCGGAAACGAAGCGAGCTATGGCAAAATGTTAAGAGACCTTTTTTGTAGAGAATTAAGTTTCCTACTTTTTATGTTCTATGATATTTTTTGATCAGATGCGTAGTTCTCGAGATATATCAAGATATTTAAAAGTTCCGAAGCCGCGCCAACATAATAGAGATACAGAAACACCGTGGCCCCTTTCTTTGAGATAACTCTGCACTATTGCGAGCTGCAAATGCCACTTCCAGCTTAGCTGTGCAGAGGAAGAACAACAAGAAGAAGAAATATCTCGAAATATGTCCGTCAGGCCAGTTCCTTTGAGCTGAATCTGCAAATATCTCGGAAACGAAGCGATCTATGGCAAAATGTTAAGAGACGTTTTTTGTAGAGAATTATGTTTCCTACAATTTATGTTCTATAATATTTTTTGATCAGAAGCGTAGTTTTCGAGATATATCGAGATATTTAAAAGTTCCGAAGCCGCACCAACATAATAGGGATACAGAAACACCGTGGCCCCTTTCTTTGAGATAACTCTGCACTAGTGCGAGCCGCAAATGCCACTTCCAGCTTAGCTGTGCAGAAGAAGAACAACAAGAAGAAGAAATATCTCGAAATATGTCCGTCAGGCCCCTTCCCTTGAGATAAATCTGCAAATATCTCGGAAACGAAGCAAGCTATGGCAAAATGTTAAGAGACCTTTTTTGTAGAGAATTATGTTTCCTACAATTTATGTTCTATGATATTTTTTGATCAGATGCGTAGTTCTCGAGATATATCAAGATATTTAAAAGTTCCGAAGCCACACCAACATAATAGAGATACAGAAACACCGTGGCCCCTTTCTTTGAGATAACTCTGCACTAGTGAGAGCCGCAAATGCCACTTCCAGCTTAGCTGTGCAGAAGAAGAACAACAAGAAGAAGAAATATCTCGAAATATGTCCGTCAGGCCCCTTCCCTTGAGATAAATATGCAAATATCTCGGAAACGAAGCGAGCTATGGCAAAATGTTAAGAGACCTTTTTTGTAGAGAATTAAGTTTCCTACTTTTTATGTTCTATGATATTTTTTGATCAGATACGTAGTTCTCGAGATATATCAAGATATTTAAAAGTTCCGAAGCCGCACCAACATAATAGAGATACAGAAACACCGTGGCCCCTTTCTTTGAGATAACTCTGCACTATTGCGACCTGCAAATGCCACTTCCAGCTCAGCTGTGCAGAAGAAGAACAACAAGAAGAAGAAATATCTCGAAATATGTCCGTCAGGCACCTTCCCTTGAGATAAATCTGCAAATGTCTCGGAAACGAAGCGAGCTATGGCAAAATGTTAAGAGACCTTTTTTGTAGAGAATTATGTTTCCTACAATTTATGTTCTATGATATTTTTTGATCAGATGCGTAGTTCTCGAGATATATCAAGATATTTAAAAGTTCCGAAGCCACACCAACATAATAGAGATACAGAAACACCGTGGCCCCTTTCTTTGAGATAACTCTGCACTATTGCGAGCTGTAAATGCCACTTCCAGCTTAGCTGTGCAGAAGAAGAACAACAAGAAGAAGAAATATCTCGAAATATGTCCGTCAGGCCCCTTCCCTTGAGATAAATCTGCAGATATCTCGGAAACGAAACGAGCTATGGCAAAATGTTAAGAGACCTTTTTTGTAGAGAATTAAGTTTCCTACTTTTTATGTTCGATGATATTTTTTGATCAGATGCGTAGTTCTCGAGATATATCAAGATATTTAAAAGTTCCGAAGCTGCACCAACATAATAGAGGTACAGAAACACCGTGGCCTCTTTCTTTGAGATAACTCTGCACTATTGCGAGCTGCAAATGCCGCTTCGAGCTTAGCTGTGCAGAAGAAGAACAACAAGAAGAAGAAATATCTCGAAATATATCCGTCAGACACCTTCCCTTGAGATGAATCTGCAAATATCTCGGAAACGAAGCGAGCTATGGCAAAATGTTAAGAGACCTTTTTTGTAGAGAATAATGTTTCCTACAATTTACGTTCTATGATATTTTTTGATCAGAAGCGTAGTTTTCGAGATATATCGAGATATTTAAAAGTTCCGAAGCCGCACCAACATAATAGAGATACAGAAACACCGTGGCCCCTTTCTTTGAGATAACTCTGCACTATTGCGACCTGCAAATGCCACTTCCAGCTCAGCTGTGCAGAAGAAGAACAACAAGAAGAAGAAATATCTCGAAATATGTCCGTCAGGCCCCTTCCCTTGAGATAAATCTGCAAATATCTCGGAAACGAAGCGAGCTATGGCAAAATGTTAAGAGACCTTTTTTGTAGAGAAATAGGTTTTCTACTTTTTATGTTCTATGATTTTTTTTTGATCAGATGCGTAGTTCTCGAGATATATCAAGATATTTAAAAGTTCCGAAGCCGCACCAACATAATAGAGATACAGAAACACCGTGGCCCCTTTCTTTGAGATAACTCTGCACTATTGCGAGCTGGAAATGCCACTTCCAGTTTAGCTGTGCAGAAGAAGAACAACAAGAAGAAGAAATATCTCGAAATATGTCCGTTAGGCCCCTTCCCTTGAGATAAATCTGCAAATATCTCGGAAACGAAGCGAGCTATGGCAAAATGTTAAGAGACCTTTTTTGTAGAGAATAATGTTTCCTACAATTTACGTTCTATGATATTTTTTGATCAGAAGCGTAGTTTTCGAGATATATCGAGATATTTAAAAGTTCCGAAGCCGCACCAACATAATAGAGATACAGAAACACCGTGGCCCCTTTCTTTGAGATAACTCTGCACTATTGCGACCTGCAAATGCCACTTCCAGCTCAGCTGTGCAGAAGAAGAACAACAAGAAGAAGAAATATCTCGAAATATGTCCGTCAGGCCCCTTCCCTTGAGATAAATCTGCAAATATCTCGGAAACGAAGCGAGCTATGGCAAAATGTTAAGAGACCTTTTTTGTAGAGAATTAAGTTTCCTACTTTTTATGTTCTATGATATTTTTAGTTCAGATGCGTAGTTCTCGAGATATATCAAGATATTTAAAAGTTCCGAAGCCGCACCAACATAATAGAGATACAGAAACACCGTGGCCCCTTTCTTTGAGATAACTCTGCACTATTGCGAGCTGGAAATGCCACTTCCAGTTTAGCTGTGCAGAAGAAGAACAACAAGAAGAAGAAATATCTCGAAATATGTCCGTTAGGCCCCTTCCCTTGAGATAAATCTGCAAATATCTCGGAAACGAAGCGAGCTATGGCAAAATGTTAAGAAACCTTTTTTGTAGAGAATTAAGTTTCCTACTTTTTATCTTCTATGATATTTTTTGATCAGATGCGTAGTTCTCGAGATATATCAAGATATTTAAAAGTTCCGAAGCCGCACCAACATAATAGAGATACAGAAACACCGTGGCCCCTTTCTTTGGGATAACTCTGCACTATTGCGAGCTGCAAATGCCACTTCCAGCTTAGCTGTGCAGAAGAAGAACAACAAGAAGAAGAAATATCTCGAAATATGTCCGTCAGGCCACTTCCCTTGAGATAAATCTGCAAATATCTCGGAAACGAAGCGAGCTATGGCAAAATGTTGAGAGACCTTTTTTGTAGAGAATTAAGTTTCCTACTTTTTATGTTCGATGATATTTTTTGATCAGATGCGTAGTTCTCGAGATATATCAAGATATTTAAAAGTTCCGAAGCTGCACCAACATAATAGAGGTACAGAAACACCGTGGCCCCTTTCTTTGAGATAACTTTGCACTAGTGCGAGCCGCAAATGCCACTTCCAGCTTAGCTGTGCAGAAGAAGAACAACAAGAAGAAGAAATATCTCGAAATATGTCCGTCAGACCCCTTCCCTTGAGATGAATCTGCAAATATCTCGGAAACGAAGCGAGCTATGGCAAGATGTTAAGAGACCTTTTTTGTAGAGAATAATGTTTCCTACAATTTACGTTCTATGATATTTTTTGATCAGAAGCGTAGTTTTCGAGATATATCGAGATATTTAAAAGTTCCGAAGCCGCACCAACATAATAGGGATACAGAAACACCGTGGCCCCTTTCTTTGAGATAACTCTGCACTAGTGCGAACCGCAAATGCCACTTCCAGCTTAGCTGTGCAGAAGAAGAACAACAAGAAGAAGAAATATCTCGAAATATGTCCGTCAGGCCCCTCCCCTTGAGATAAATCTGCAAATATCTCGGAAACGAAGCGAGCTATGGCAAAATGTTAAGAGACCTTTTTTGTAGAGAATTATGTTTCCTACAATTTATGTTCTATGATATTTTTTGATCAGATGCGTAGTTCTCGAGATATATCAAGATATTTAAAAGTTCCGAAGCCACACCAACATAATAGAGATACAGAAACACCGTGGCCCCTTTCTTTGAGATAACTCTGCACTATTGCGAGCTGTAAATGCCACTTCCAGCTTAGCTGTGCAGAAGAAGAACAACAAGAAGAAGAAATATCTCGAAATATGTCCGTCAGGCCCCTTCCCTTGAGATGAATCTGCGAATATCTCGGAAACGAAGCGAGCTATGGCAAAATGTTAAGAGACCTTTTTTGTAGAGAATTAAGTTTCCTACTTTTTATGTTCTATGATATTTTTTGATCAGAAGCGTAGTTTTCGAGATATATCGAGATATTTAAAAGTTCCGAAGCCGCACCAACATAATAGAGATACAGAAACACCGTGGCCCCTTTCTTTGAGATAACTCTGCACTAGTGCGAGCTGCAAATGCCACTTCCAGCTTAGCTGTGCAGAAGAAGAACAACAAGAAGAAGAAATATCTCGAAATATGTCCGTCAGGCCCCTTCCCTTGAGATAAATCTGCAAATATCTCGGAAACGAAGCGAGCTATGGCAAAATGTTAAGAGACCTTTTTTGTAGAGAATTATGTTTCCTACAATTTATGTTCTATGATATTTTTTGATCAGATGCGTAGTTCTCGAGATATATCGAGATATTTAAAAGTTCCGAAGCCACACCAACATAATAGAGATACAGAAACACCGTGGCCCCTTTCTTTGAGATAACTCTGCACTATTGCGAGCTATAAATGCCACTTCCAGCTTAGCTGTGCAGAAGAAGAACAACAAGAAGAAGAAATATCTCGAAATATGTCCGTCAGGCCCCTTCCCTTGAGATGAATCTGCAAATATCTCGGAAACGAAGCGAGCTATGGCAAAATGTTAAGAGACCTTTTTTGTAGAGAATTAAGTTTCCTACTTTTTATGTTCTATGATATTTTTTGATCAGAAGCGTAGTTTTCGAGATATATCGAGATATTTAAAAGTTCCGAAGCCGCACCAACATAATAGAGATACAGAAACACCGTGGCCCCTTTCTTTGAGATAACTCTGCACTAGTGCGAGCTGCAAATGCCACTTCCAGCTTAGCTGTGCAGAAGAAGAACAACAAGAAGAAGAAATATCTCGAAATATGTCCGTCAGGCCCCTTCCCTTGAGATAAATCTGCAAATATCTCGGAAACGAAGCGAGCTATGGCAAAATGTTAAGAGACCTTTTTTGTAGAGCATTAAGTTTCCTACTTTTTATGTTCTATGATATTTTTTGATCAGATGCGTAGTTCTCGAGATATATCAAGATATTTAAAAGTTCCGAAGCCGCACCAACATAATAGAGATACAGAAACACCGTGGCCCCTTTCTTTGAGACAACTCTGCACTATTGCGAGCTGCAAATGCCACTTCCAGCTTAGCTGTGCAGAAGAAGAACAACAAGAAGAAGAAATATCTCGAAATATGTCCGTCAGACCCCTTCCCTTGAGATGAATCTGCAAATATCTCGGAAACGAAGCGAGCTATGGCAAGATGTTAAGAGACCTTTTTTGTAGAGAATAATGTTTCCTACAATTTACGTTCTATGATATTTTTTGATCAGAAGCGTAGTTTTCGAGATATATCGAGATATTTAAAAGTTCCGAAGCCGCACCAACATAATAGGGATACAGAAACACCGTGGCCCCTTTCTTTGAGATAACTCTGCACTAGTGCGAACCGCAAATGCCACTTCCAGCTTAGCTGTGCAGAAGAAGAACAACAAGAAGAAGAAATATCTCGAAATATGTCCGTCAGGCCCCTTCCCTTGAGATAAATCTGCAAATATCTCGGAAACGAAGCGAGCTATGGCAAAATGTTAAGAGACCTTTTTTGTAGAGAATTATGTTTCCTACAATTTATGTTCTATGATATTTTTTGATCAGATGCGTAGTTCTCGAGATATATCAAGATATTTAAAAGTTCCGAAGCCACACCAACATAATAGAGATACAGAAACACCGTGGCCCCTTTCTTTGAGATAACTCTGCACTATTGCGAGCTGTAAATGCCACTTCCAGCTTAGCTGTGCAGAAGAAGAACAACAAGAAGAAGAAATATCTCGAAATATGTCCGTCAGGCCCCTTCCCTTGAGATGAATCTGCAAATATCTCGGAAACGAAGCGAGCTATGGCAAAATGTTAAGAGACCTTTTTTGTAGAGAATTAAGTTTCCTACTTTTTATGTTCTATGATATTTTTTGATCAGAAGCGTAGTTTTCGAGATATATCGAGATATTTAAAAGTTCCGAAGCCGCACCAACATAATAGAGATACAGAAACACCGTGGCCCCTTTCATTGAGATAACTCTGCACTAGTGCGAGCTGCAAATGCCACTTCCAGCTTAGCTGTGCAGAAGAAGAACAACAAGAAGAAGAAATATCTCGAAATATGTCCGTCAGGCCCCTGCCCTTGAGATAAATCTGCAAATATCTCGGAAACGAAGCGAGCTATGGCAAAATGTTAAGAGACCTTTTTTGTAGAGAATTAAGTTTCCTACTTTTTATGTTTTATGATATTTTTTGATCAGATGCGTAGTTCTCGAGATATATCAAGATATTTAAAAGTTCCGAAGCCGCACCAACATAATAGAGATACAGAAACACCGTGGCCCCTTTCTTTGAGATAACTCTGCACTATTGCGAGCTGTAAATGCCACTTCCAGCTTAGCTGTGCAGAAGAAGAACAACAAGAAGAAGAAATATCTCGAAATATGTCCGTCAGGCCCCTTCCCTTGAGATGAATCTGCAAATATCTCGGAAACGAAGCGAGCTATGGCAAAATGTTAAGAGACCTTTTTTGTAGAGAATTAAGTTTCCTACTTTTTATGTTCTATGATATTTTTTGATCAGAAGCGTAGTTTTCGAGATATATCGAGATATTTAAAAGTTCCGAAGCCGCACCAACATAATAGAGATACAGAAACACCGTGGCCCCTTTCTTTGAGATAACTCTGCACTAGTGCGAGCTGCAAATGCCACTTCCAGCTTAGCTGTGCAGAAGAAGAACAACAAGAAGAAGAAATATCTCGAAATATGTCCGTCAGGCCCCTTCCCTTGAGATAAATCTGCAAATATCGCGGAAACGAAGCGAGCTATGGCAAAATGTTAAGAGACCTTTTTTGTAGAGAATTATGTTTCCTACAATTTATGTTCTATGATATTTTTTGATCAGATGCGTAGTTCTCGAGATATATCGAGATATTTAAAAGTTCCGAAGCCACACCAACATAATAGAGATACAGAAACACCGTGGCCCCTTTCTTTGAGATAACTCTGCACTATTGCGAGCTATAAATGCCACTTCCAGCTTAGCTGTGCAGAAGAAGAACAACAAGAAGAAGAAATATCTCGAAATATGTCCGTCAGGCCCCTTCCCTTGAGATGAATCTGCAAATATCTCGGAAACGAAGCGAGCTATGGCAAAATGTTAAGAGACCTTTTTTGTAGAGAATTAAGTTTCCTACTTTTTATGTTCTATGATATTTTTTGATCAGAAGCGTAGTTTTCGAGATATATCGAGATATTTAAAAGTTCCGAAGCCGCACCAACATAATAGAGATACAGAAACACCGTGGCCCCTTTCTTTGAGATAACTCTGCACTAGTGCGAGCTGCAAATGCCACTTCCAGCTTAGCTGTGCAGAAGAAGAACAACAAGAAGAAGAAATATCTCGAAATATGTCCGTCAGGCCCCTTCCCTTGAGATAAATCTGCAAATATCTCGGAAACGAAGCGAGCTATGGCAAAATGTTAAGAGACCTTTTTTGTAGAGCATTAAGTTTCCTACTTTTTATGTTCTATGATATTTTTTGATCAGATGCGTAGTTCTCGAGATATATCAAGATATTTAAAAGTTCCGAAGCCGCACCAACATAATAGAGATACAGAAACACCGTGGCCCCTTTCTTTGAGACAACTCTGCACTATTGCGAGCTGCAAATGCCACTTCCAGCTTAGCTGTGCAGAAGAAGAACAACAAGAAGAAGAAATATCTCGAAATATGTCCGTCAGACCCCTTCCCTTGAGATGAATCTGCAAATATCTCGGAAACGAAGCGAGCTATGGCAAGATGTTAAGAGACCTTTTTTGTAGAGAATAATGTTTCCTACAATTTACGTTCTATGATATTTTTTGATCAGAAGCGTAGTTTTCGAGATATATCGAGATATTTAAAAGTTCCGAAGCCGCACCAACATAATAGGGATACAGAAACACCGTGGCCCCTTTCTTTGAGATAACTCTGCACTAGTGCGAACCGCAAATGCCACTTCCAGCTTAGCTGTGCAGAAGAAGAACAACAAGAAGAAGAAATATCTCGAAATATGTCCGTCAGGCCCCTTCCCTTGAGATAAATCTGCAAATATCTCGGAAACGAAGCGAGCTATGGCAAAATGTTAAGAGACCTTTTTTGTAGAGAATTATGTTTCCTACAATTTATGTTCTATGATATTTTTTGATCAGATGCGTAGTTCTCGAGATATATCAAGATATTTAAAAGTTCCGAAGCCACACCAACATAATAGAGATACAGAAACACCGTGGCCCCTTTCTTTGAGATAACTCTGCACTATTGCGAGCTGTAAATGCCACTTCCAGCTTAGCTGTGCAGAAGAAGAACAACAAGAAGAAGAAATATCTCGAAATATGTCCGTCAGGCCCCTTCCCTTGAGATGAATCTGCAAATATCTCGGAAACGAAGCGAGCTATGGCAAAATGTTAAGAGACCTTTTTTGTAGAGAATTAAGTTTCCTACTTTTTATGTTCTATGATATTTTTTGATCAGAAGCGTAGTTTTCGAGATATATCGAGATATTTAAAAGTTCCGAAGCCGCACCAACATAATAGAGATACAGAAACACCGTGGCCCCTTTCATTGAGATAACTCTGCACTAGTGCGAGCTGCAAATGCCACTTCCAGCTTAGCTGTGCAGAAGAAGAACAACAAGAAGAAGAAATATCTCGAAATATGTCCGTCAGGCCCCTGCCCTTGAGATAAATCTGCAAATATCTCGGAAACGAAGCGAGCTATGGCAAAATGTTAAGAGACCTTTTTTGTAGAGAATTAAGTTTCCTACTTTTTATGTTTTATGATATTTTTTGATCAGATGCGTAGTTCTCGAGATATATCAAGATATTTAAAAGTTCCGAAGCCGCACCAACATAATAGAGATACAGAAACACCGTGGCCCCTTTCTTTGAGATAACTCTGCACTATTGCGAGCTGTAAATGCCACTTCCAGCTTAGCTGTGCAGAAGAAGAACAACAAGAAGAAGAAATATCTCGAAATATGTCCGTCAGGCCCCTTCCCTTGAGATGAATCTGCAAATATCTCGGAAACGAAGCGAGCTATGGCAAAATGTTAAGAGACCTTTTTTGTAGAGAATTAAGTTTCCTACTTTTTATGTTCTATGATATTTTTTGATCAGAAGCGTAGTTTTCGAGATATATCGAGATATTTAAAAGTTCCGAAGCCGCACCAACATAATAGAGATACAGAAACACCGTGGCCCCTTTCATTGAGATAACTCTGCACTAGTGCGAGCTGCAAATGCCACTTCCAGCTTAGCTGTGCAGAAGAAGAACAACAAGAAGAAGAAATATCTCGAAGTATGTCCGTCAGGCCCCTGCCCTTGAGATAAATCTGCAAATATCTCGGAAACGAAGCGAGCTATGGCAAAATGTTAAGAGACCTTTTTTGTAGAGAATTAAGTTTCCTACTTTTTATGTTTTATGATATTTTTTGATCAGATGCGTAGTTCTCGAGATATATCAAGATATTTAAAAGTTCCGAAGCCGCACCAACATAATAGAGATACAGAAACACCGTGGCCCCTTTCTTTGAGATAACTCTGCACTATTGCGAGCTGCAGATGCCACTTCCAGCTTAGCTGTGCAGAGGAAGAACAACAAGAAGAAGAAGTATCTCGAAATATGTCCGTCAGGCCCGTTCCTTTGAGCTGAATCTGCAAATATCTCGGAAACGAAGCGAGCTATGGCAAAATGTTAAGATACGTTTTTTGTAGAGAATTATGTTTCCTACAATTTATGTTCTATGATATTTTTTGATCAGAAGCGTAGTTTTCGAGATATATCGAGATATTTAAAAGTTCCGAAGCCGCACCAACATAATAGAGATACAGAAACACCGTGGCCCCTTTCTTTGAGATAACTCTGCACTAGTGCGAGCCGCAAATGCCACTTCCAGCTTAGCTGTGCAGAAGAAGAACAACAAGAAGAAGAAATATCTCGAAATATGTCCGTCAGGCCCCTTCCCTTGAGATAAATCTGCAAATATCTCGGAAACGAAGCGAGCTATCGCAAAATGTTAAGAGACCTTTTTTGTAGAGCATTAAGTTTCCTACTTTTTATGTTCTATGATATTTTTTGATCAGATGCGTAGTTCTCGAGATATATCAAGATATTTAAAAGTTCCGAAGCCGCACCAACATAATAGAGATACAGAAACACCGTGGCC
Source organism: Osmia lignaria lignaria (assembly GCF_051020975.1). Taxonomy (NCBI): domain Eukaryota; kingdom Metazoa; phylum Arthropoda; class Insecta; order Hymenoptera; family Megachilidae; genus Osmia; species Osmia lignaria. The sequence goes on along the minus strand of NW_027478167.1, from coordinate 3,552,739 downwards.
CCTTTCTTTGAGATAACTCTGCACTATTGCGAGCTGCAAATGCCACTTCCAGCTTAGCTGTGCAGAAGAAGAACAACAAGAAGAAGAAATATCTCGAAATATGTCCGTCAGACCCCTTCCCTTGAGATGAATCTGCAAATATCTCGGAAACGAAGCGAGCTATGGCAAGATGTTAAGAGACCTTTTTTGTAGAGAATAATGTTTCCTACAATTTACGTTCTATGATATTTTTTGATCAGAAGCGTAGTTTTCGAGATATATCGAGATATTTAAAAGTTCCGAAGCCGCACCAACATAATAGGGATACAGAAACACCGTGGCCCCTTTCTTTGAGATAACTCTGCACTAGTGCGAACCGCAAATGCCACTTCCAGCTTAGCTGTGCAGAAGAAGAACAACAAGAAGAAGAAATATCTCGAAATATGTCCGTCAGGCCCCTTCCCTTGAGATAAATCTGCAAATATCTCGGAAACGAAGCGAGCTATGGCAAAATGTTAAGAGACCTTTTTTGTAGAGAATTATGTTTTCTACAATTTATGTTCTATGATATTTTTTGATCAGAAGCGTAGTTTTCGAGATATATCGAGATATTTAAAAATTCCGAAGCCGCACCAACATAATAGAGATACAGAAACACCGTGGCCCCTTTCTTTGAGATAACTCTGCACTATTGCGACCTGCAAATGCCACTTCCAGCTCAGCTGTGCAGAAGAAGAACAACAAGAAGAAGAAATATCTCGAAATTTGTCCGTCACGCCCCTTCCCTTGAGATATATCTGCAAATATCTCGGAAACGAAGCGAGCTATGGCAAAATGTTAAGAGACCTTTTTTGTAGAGAATTATGTTTCCTACAATTTATGTTCTATGATATTTTTTGATCAGAAGCGTAGTTTTCGAGATATATCGAGATATTTAAAAGTTCCGAAGCCGCACCAACATAATAGAGATACAGAAACACCGTGGCCCCTTTCTTTGAGATAACTCTGCACTAGTGAGAGCCGCAAATGCCACTTCCAGCTTAGCTGTGCAGAAGAAGAACAACAAGAAGAAGAAATATCTCGAAATATGTCCGTCAGGCCCCTTCCCTTGAGATAAATCTGCAAATATCTCGGAAACGAAGCGAGCTATGGCAAAATGTTAAGATACGTTTTTTGTAGAGAATTAAGTTTCCTACTTTTTATGTTCTATGATATTTTTTGATCAGAAGCGTAGTTTTCGAGATATATCGAGATATTTAAAAGTTCGGAAGCCGCACCAACATAATAGAGATACAGAAACACCGTGGCCCCTTTCTTTGAGATAACTCTGCACTAGTGCGAGCCGCAAATGCCACTTCCAGCTTAGCTGTGCAGAAGAAGAACAACAAGAAGAAGAAATATCTCGAAATATGTCCGTCAGGCCCCTTCCCTTGAGATAAATCTGCAAATATCTCGGAAACGAAGCGAGCTATGGCAAAATGTTAAGAGACCTTTTTTGTAGAGAATTAAGTTTCCTACTTTTTATGTTCTATGATATTTTTTGATCAGATGCGTAGTTCTCGAGATATATCAAGATATTTAAAAGTTCCGAAGCCGCACCAACATAATAGAGATACAGAAACACCGTGGCCCCTTTCTTTGAGATAACTCTGCACTATTGCGAGCTGCAAATGCCACTTCCAGCTTAGCTGTGCAGAGGAAGAACAACAAGAAGAAGAAGTATCTCGAAATATGTCCGTCAGGCCCGTTCCTTTGAGCTGAATCTGCAAATATCTCGGAAACGAAGCGAGCTATGGCAAAATGTTAAGATACGTTTTTTGTAGAGAATTATGTTTCCTACAATTTATGTTCTATGATATTTTTTGATCAGAAGCGTAGTTTTCGAGATATATCGAGATATTTAAAAGTTCCGAAGCCGCACCAACATAATAGAGATACAGAAACACCGTGGCTCCTTTCTTTGAGATAACTCTGCACTAGTGCGAGCCGCAAATGCCACTTCCAGCTTAGCTGTGCAGAAGAAGAACAACAAGAAGAAGAAATATCTCGAAATATGTACGTCAGGCCCCTTCCCTTGAGATAAATCTGCAAATATCTCGGAAACGAAGCGAGCTATGGCAAAATGTTAAGAGACCTTTTTTGTAGAGAATTATGTTTCCTACAATTTATGTTCTATGATATTTTTTGATCAGAAGCGTAGTTTTCGAGATATATCGAGATATTTAAAAGTTCCGAAGCCGCACCAACATAATAGAGATACAGAAACACCGTGGCCCCTTTCTTTGAGATAACTCTGCACTATTGCGACCTGCAAATGCCACTTCCAGCTCAGCTGTGCAGAAGAAGAACAACAAGAAGAAGAAATATCTCGAAATATGTCCGTCAGGCCCCTTCCCTTGAGATAAATCTGCAAATATCTCGGAAACGAAGCGAGCTATGGCAAAATGTTAAGAGACCTTTTTTGTAGAGAATTAAGTTTCCTACTTTTTATGTTCTATGATATTTTTTGATCAGATGCGTAGTTCTCGAGATATATCAAGATATTTAAAAGTTCCGAAGCCGCACCAACATACTAGAGATACAGAAACACCGTGGCCCCTTTCTTTGAGATAACTCTGCACTAGTGCGAGCCGCAAATGCCACTTCCAGCTTAGCTGTGCAGAAGAAGAACAACAAGAAGAAGAAATATCTCGAAATATGTCCGTCAGGCCCCTTCCCTTGAGATAAATCTGCAAATATCTCGGAAACGAAGTGAGCTATGGCAAAATGTTAAGAGACCTTTTTTGTAGAGAATTAAGTTTCCTACTTTTTATGTTCTATGATATTTTTTGATCAGATGCGTAGTTCTCGAGATATATCAAGATATTTAAAAGTTCCGAAGCCGCACCAACATAATAGAGATACAGAAACACCGTGGCCCCTTTCTTTGAGATAACTCTGCACTATTGCGAGCTGCAAATGCCACTTCCAGCTTAGCTGTGCAGAGGAAGAACAACAAGAAGAAGAAGTATCTCGAAATATGTCCGTCAGGCCCGTTCCTTTGAGCTGAATCTGCAAATATCTCGGAAACGAAGCGAGCTATGGCAAAATGTTAAGATACGTTTTTTGTAGAGAATTATGTTTCCTACAATTTATGTTCTATGATATTTTTTGATCAGAAGCGTAGTTTTCGAGATATATCGAGATATTTAAAAGTTCCGAAGCCGCACCAACATAATAGAGATACAGAAACACCGTGGCTCCTTTCTTTGAGATAACTCTGCACTAGTGCGAGCCGCAAATGCCACTTCCAGGTTAGCTGTGCAGAAGAAGAACAACAAGAAGAAGAAATATCTCGAAATATGTACGTCAGGCCCCTTCCCTTGAGATAAATCTGCAAATATCTCGGAAACGAAGCGAGCTATGGCAAAATGTTAAGAGACCTTTTTTGTAGAGAATTATGTTTCCTACAATTTATGTTCTATGATATTTTTTGATCAGAAGCGTAGTTTTCGAGATATATCGAGATATTTAAAAGTTCCGAAGCCGCACCAACATAATAGAGATACAGAAACACCGTGGCCCCTTTCTTTGAGATAACTCTGCACTATTGCGACCTGCAAATGCCACTTCCAGCTCAGCTGTGCAGAAGAAGAACAACAAGAAGAAGAAATATCTCGAAATATGTCCGTCAGGCCCCTTCCCTTGAGATAAATCTGCAAATATCTCGGAAACGAAGCGAGCTATGGCAAAATGTTAAGAGACCTTTTTTGTAGAGAATTAAGTTTCCTACTTTTTATGTTCTATGATATTTTTTGATCAGATGCGTAGTTCTCGAGATATATCAAGATATTTAAAAGTTCCGAAGCCGCACCAACATACTAGAGATACAGAAACACCGTGGCCCCTTTCTTTGAGATAACTCTGCACTATTGCGAGCTGGAAATGCCACTTCCAGTTTAGCTGTGCAGAAGAAGAACAACAAGAAGAAGAAATATCTCGAAATATGTCCGTTAGGCCCCTTCCCTTCAGATAAATCTGCAAATATCTCGGAAACGAAGCGAGCTATGGCAAAATGTTAAGAGAACTTTTTTGTAGAGAATTAAGTTTCCTACTTTTCATGTTCTATGATATTTTTTGATCAGATGCGTAGTTCTCGAGATATATCAAGATATTTAAAAGTTCCGAAGCCGCACCAACATAATTGAGATACAGAAACACCGTGGCCCCTTTCTTTGAGATAACTCTGCACTATTGCGACCTGCAAATGCCACTTCCAGCTCAGCTGTGCAGAAGAAGAACAACAAGAAGAAGAAATATCTCGAAATATGTCCGTCAGGCCCCTTCCCTTGAGATAAATCTGCAAATATCTCGGAAACGAAGCGAGCTATGGCAAAATGTTAAGAGACCTTTTTTGTAGAGAATTAAGTTTCCTACTTTTTATGTTCTATGATATTTTTTGATCAGAAGCGTAGTTTTCGAGATATATCGAGATATTTAAAAGTTCCGAAGCCGCACCAACATAATAGAGATACAGAAACACCGTGGCCCCTTTCTTTGAGATAACTCTGCACTATTGCGAGCTGCAAATGCCACTTCCAGCTTAGCTGTGCAGAAGAAGAACAACAAGAAGAAGAAATATCTCGAAATATGTCCGTCAGGCCCCTTCCCTTGAGATAAATCTGCAAATATCTCGGAAACGAAGCGAGCTATGGCAAAATGTTTAGAGACCTTTCTTGTAGAGAATTAAGTTTCCTACTTTTTATGTAGTATGATATTTTTTGATCAGATGCGTAGTTCTCGAGATATATCAAGATATTTAAAAGTTCCGAAGCCGCACCAACATAATAGAGATACAGAAACACCGTGGCCCCTTTCTTTGGGATAACTCTGCACTATTGCGAGCTGCAAATGACACTTCCAGCTTAGCTGTGCAGAAGAAGAACAACAAGAAGAAGAAATATCTCGAAATATGTCCGTCAGGCCACTTCCCTTGAGATAAATCTGCAAATATCTCGGAAACGAAGCGAGCTATGGCAAAATGTTAAGAGACCTTTTTTGTAGAGAATTAAGTTTCCTACTTTTTATGTTCGATGATATTTTTTGATCAGATGCGTAGTTCTCGAGATATATCAAGATATTTAAAAGTTCCGAAGCTGCACCAACATAATAGAGGTACAGAAACACCGTGGCCTCTTTCTTTGAGATAACTCTGCACTATTGCGAGCTGCAAATGCCGCTTCGAGCTTAGCTGTGCAGAAGAAGAACAACAAGAAGAAGAAATATCTCGAAATATATCCGTCAGACCCCTTCCCTTGAGATGAATCTGCAAATATCTCGGAAATGAAGCGAGCTATGGCAAAATGTTAAGAGAAGTTTTTTATAGAGAATTATGTTTCCTACAATTTATGTTCTATGATATTTTTTGATCAGAAGCGTGGTTTTCGAGATATATTGAGATATTTAAAAGTTCCGAAGCCGCACCAACATAATAGGGATACAGAAACACCGTGGCCCCTTTCTTTGAGATAACTCTGCACTATTACGAGCTGTAAATGCCACTTCCAGCTTAGCTGTGCAGAAGAAGAATAACCAGAAGAAGAAATATCTCGAAATATGTCCGTCAGGCCCCTTCCCTTGAGATATATCTGCAAATATCTCGGAAACGAAGCGAGCTATGGCAAAATGTTAAGAGACCTTTTTTGTAGAGAATTATGTTTCCTACAATTTAGGTTCTATGATATTTTTTGATCAGAAGCGTAGTTTTCGAGATGTATCGAGATATTTAAAAGTTCCGAAGCCGCACCAACATAATAGAGATACAGAAACACAGTGGCCCCTTTCTTTGAGATAACTCTGCACTAGTGCGAGCCGCAAATGCCACTTCCAGCATAGCTGTGCAGAAGAAGAACAACAAGAAGAAGAAATATCTCGAAATATGTCCGTCAGGCCCCTTCCCTTGAGATATATCTGCAAATATCTCGGAAACGAAGCGAGCTATGGCAAAATGTTAAGAGACCTTTTTTGTAGAGAATTAAGTTTCCTACTTTTTATGTTCTATGATATTTTTTGATCAGATGCGTAGTTCTCGAGATATATCAAGATATTTAAAAGTTCCGAACCCGCACCAACATAATAGAGATACAGAAACACCGTGGCCCCTTTCTTTGAGATAACTCTGCACTATTGCGAGCTGCAAATGCCACTTCCAGCTTAGCTGTGCAGAGGAAGAACAACAAGAAGAAGAAATATCTCGAAATATGTCCGTCAGGCCAGTTCCTTTGAGCTGAATCTGCAAATATCTCGGAAACGAAGCGAGCTATGGCAAAATGTTAAGAGACGTTTTTTAAAGAGAATTATGTTTCCTACAATTTAGGTTTTATGATATTTTTTGATCAGAAGCGTAGTTTTCGAGATATATCGAGATATTTAAAAGTTCCGAAGCCGCACCAACATAATAGGGATACAGAAACACCGTGGCCCCTTTCTTTGAGATAACTCTGCACTATTGCGAGCTGTAAATGCCACTTCCAGCTTAGCTGTGCAGAAGAAGAATAACAAGAAGAAGAAATATCTCGAAATATGTCCGTCAGGCCCCTTCCCTTGAGATATATCTGCAAATATCTCGGAAACGAAGCGAGCTATGGCAAAATGTTAAGAGACCTTTTTTGTAGAGAATTATGTTTCCTACAATTTAGGTTCTATGATATTTTTTGATCAGAAGCGTAGTTTTCGAGATATATCGAGATATTTAAAAGTTCCGAAGCCGCACCAACATAATAGAGATACAGAAACACCGTGGCCCCTTTCTTTGAGATAACTCTGCACTATTGCGACCTGCAAATGCCACTTCCAGCTCAGCTGTGCAGAAGAAGAACAACAAGAAGAAGAAATATCTCGAAATATGTCCGTCAGGCCCCTTCCCTTGAGATAAATCTGCAAATATCTCGGAAACGAAGCGAGCTATGGCAAAATGTTAAGAGACCGTTTTCGTAGAGAATTAAGTTTCCTACTTTTTATGTTCTATGATATTTTTTGATCAGATGCGTAGTTTTCGAGATATATCGAGATATTTAAAAGTTCCGAAGCCGCACCAACATAATAAAGATACAGAAACACCGTGGCCCCTTTCTTTGAGATAACTCTGCACTATTGCGAGCTGCAAATGCCACTTCCAGCTTAGCTGTGCAGAGGAAGAACAACAAGAAGAAGAAATATCGCGAAATATGTCCGTCATGCCAGTTCCTTTGAGCTGAATCTGCAAATATCTCGGAAACGAAGCGAGCTATGGCAAAATGTTAAGAGACCTTTTTTGTAGAGAATTAAGTTTCCTACTTTTTATGTTCTATGATATTTTTTGATCAGACGCGTAGTTCTCGAGATATATCAAGATATTTAAAAGTTCCGAAGCCGCACCAACATAATAGAGATACAGAAACACCGTGGCCCCTTTCTTTGAGATAACTCTGCACTACTGCGAGCTGTAAATGCCACTTCCAGCTTAGCTGTGCAGAAGAAGAACAACAAGAAGAAGAAATATCTCGAAATATGTCCGTCAGGCCCCTTCCCTTGAGATATATCTGCAAATATCTCGGAAACGAAGCGAGCTATGGCAAAATGTTAAGAGACCTTTTTTGTAGAGAATTATGTTTCCTACAATTTATGTTCTACGATATTTTTTGATCAGAAGCGTAGTTTTCGAGATATATCGAGATATTTAAAAGTTCCGAAGCCGCACCAACATAATAGATATACAGAAACACCGTGGCCCCGTTCTTTGAGATAACTCTGCACTATTGCGAGCTGCAAATGCTACTTCCAGCTTAGCTGTGCAGAGGAAGAACAACAAGAAGAAGAAATATCTCGAAATATGTCCGTCAGGCCAGTTCCTTTGAGCTGAATCTGCAAATATCTCGGAAACGAAGCGAGCTATGGCAAAATGTTAACTGACCTTTTTTGTAGAGAATTAAGTTTCCTACTTTTTATGTTCGATGATATTTTTTGATCAGATGCGTAGTTCTCGAGATATATCAAGATATTTAAAAGTTCCGAAGCTGCACCAACATAATAGAGGTACAGAAACACCGTGGCCTCTTTCTTTGAGATAACTCTGCACTATTGCGAGCTGCAAATGCCACTTCGAGCTTAGCTGTGCAGAAGAAGAACAACAAGAAGAAGAAATATCTCGAAATATGTCCGTCAGACCCCTTCCCTTGAGATGAATCTGCAAATATCTCGGAAACGAAGCGAGCTATGGCAAAATGTTGAGAGACCTTTTTTGTAGAGAATAATATTTCCTACAATTTACGTTCTATGATATTTTTTGATCAGAAGCGTAGTTTTCGAGATATATCGAGATATTTAAAAGTTCCGAAGCCGCACCAACATAATAGAGATACAGAAACACCGTGGCCCCTTTCTTTGAGATAACTCTGCACTATTGCGACCTGCAAATGCCACTTCCAGCTCAGCTGTGCAGAAGAAGAACAACAAGAAGAAGAAATATCTCGAAATATGTCCGTCAGGCCCCTTCCCTTGAGATAAATCTGCAAATATCTCGGAAACGAAGCGAGCTATGGCAAAATGTTAAGAGACCGTTTTCGTAGAGAATTAAGTTTCCTACTTTTTATGTTCTATGATATTTTTTGATCAGAAGCGTAGTTTTCGAGATATATCGAGATATTTAAAAGTTCCGAAGCCGCACCAACATAATAAAGATACAGAAACACCGTGGCCCCTTTCTTTGAGATAACTCTGCACTAGTGCGAGCCGCAAATGCCACTTCCAGCTTAGCTGTGCAGAAGAAGAACAACAAGAAGAAGAAATATCTCGAAATATGTCCGTCAGGCCCCTTCCCTTGAGATAAATATGCAAATATCTCGGAAACGAAGCGAGCTATGGCAAAATGTTAAGAGACGTTTTTTGTAGAGAATTATGTTTCCTACTTTTTATGTTCTATGATATTTTTTGATCAGATGCGTAGTTCTCGAGATATATCAAGATATTTAAAAGTTCCGAAGCCGCACCAACATAATAGAGATACAGAAACACCGTGGCCCCTTTCTTTGAGATAACTCTGCACTATTGCGAGCTGTAAATGCCACTTCCAGCTCAGCTGTGCAGAAGAAGAACAACAAGAAGAAGAAATATCTCGAAATATGTCCGTCAGGCCCCTTCCCTTGAGATAAATCTGCAAATATCTCGGAAACGAAGCGAGCTATGGCAAAATGTTAAGAGACCGTTTTCGTAGAGAATTAAGTTTCCTACTTTTTATGTTCTATGATATTTTTTGATCAGAAGCGTAGTTTTCGAGATATATCGAGATATTTAAAAGTTCCGAAGCCGCACCAACATAATAAAGATACAGAAACACCGTGGCCCCTTTCTTTGAGATAACTCTGCACTAGTGCGAGCCGCAAATGCCACTTCCAGCTTAGCTGTGCAGAAGAAGAACAACAAGAAGAAGAAATATCTCGAAATATGTCCGTCAGGCCCCTTCCCTTGAGATAAATATGCAAATATCTCGGAAACGAAGCGAGCTATGGCAAAATGTTAAGAGACGTTTTTTGTAGAGAATTATGTTTCCTACTTTTTATGTTCTATGATATTTTTTGATCAGATGCGTAGTTCTCGAGATATATCAAGATATTTAAAAGTTCCGAAGCCGCACCAACATAATAGAGATACAGAAACACCGTGGCCCCTTTCTTTGAGATAACTCTGCACTAGTGCGAGCTGCAAATGCCACTTCCAGCTTAGCTGTGCAGAAGAAGAACAACAAGAAGAAGAAATATCTCGAAATATGTCCGTCAGGCCCCTTCCCTTGAGATAAATCTGCAAATATCTCGGAAACGAAGCGAGCTATGGCAAAATGTTGAGAGACCTTTTTTGTAGAGAATTAAGTTTCCTACTTTTTATGTTCTATGATATTTTTTGATCAGATGCGTAGTTCTCGAGATATATCAAGATATTTAAAAGTTCCGAAGCCGCACCAACATAATAGAGATACAGAAACAGCGTGGCCCCTTTCTTTGAGATAACTCTGCACTATTGCGCGCTGCAAATGCCACTTCCAGCTTAGCTGGGCAGAAGAAGAACAACAAGAAGAAGAAATATCTCGAAATATGTCCGTCAGGCCCCTTCCCTTGAGATAAATATGCAAATATCTCGGAAACGAAGCGAGCTATGGCAAAATGTTAAGAGACGTTTTTTGTAGAGAATTATGTTTCCTACTTTTTATGTTCTATGATATTTTTTGATCAGATGCGTAGTTCTCGAGATATATCAAGATATTTAAAAGTTCCGAAGCCGCACCAACATAATAGAGATACAGAAACACCGTGGCCCCTTTCTTTGAGATAACTCTGCACTATTGCGAGCTGTAAATGCCACTTCCAGCTTAGCTGTGCAGAAGAAGAACAACAAGAAGAAGAAATATCTCGAAATATGTCCGTCAGGCCCCTTCCCTTGAGATATATCTGCAAATATCTCGGAAACGAAGCGAGCTATGGCAAAATGTTAAGAGACCTTTTTTGTAGAGAATTAAGTTTCCTACTTTTTATGTTCTATGATATTTTTTGATCAGATGCGTAGTTCTCGAGATATATCAAGATATTTAAAAGTTCCGAAGCCGCACCAACATAATAGAGATACAGAAACACCGTGGCCCCTTTCTTTGAGATAACTCTGCACTATTGCGAGCTGCAAATGCCACTTCCAGCTTAGCTGTGCAGAGGAAGAACAACAAGAAGAAGAAATATCTCGAAATATGTCCGTCATGCCAGTTCCTTTGAGCTGAATCTGCAAATATCTCGGAAACGAAGCGAGCTATGGCAAAATGTTAAGAGACCTTTTTTGTAGAGAATTAAGTTTCCTACTTTTTATGTTCTATGATATTTTTTGATCAGACGCGTAGTTCTCGAGATATATCAAGATATTTAAAAGTTCCGAAGCCGCACCAACATAATAGAGATACAGAAACACCGTGGCCCCTTTCTTTGAGATAACTCTGCACTATTGCGAGCTGTAAATGCCACTTCCAGCTCAGCTGTGCAGAAGAAGAACAACAAGAAGAAGAAATATCTCGAAATATGTCCGTCAGGCCCCTTCCCTTGAGATAAATCTGCAAATATCTCGGAAACGAAGCGAGCTATGGCAAAATGTTAAGAGACCGTTTTCGTAGAGAATTAAGTTTCCTACTTTTTATGTTCTATGATATTTTTTGATCAGAAGCGTAGTTTTCGAGATATATCGAGATATTTAAAAGTTCCGAAGACGCACCAACATAATAAAGATACAGAAACACCGTGGCCCCTTTCTTTGAGATAACTCTGCACTAGTGCGAGCCGCAAATGCCACTTCCAGCTTAGCTGTGCAGAAGAAGAACAACAAGAAGAAGAAATATCTCGAAATATGTCCGTCAGGCCCCTTCCCTTGAGATAAATATGCAAATATCTCGGAAACGAAGCGAGCTATGGCAAAATGTTAAGAGACGTTTTTTGTAGAGAATTATGTTTCCTACTTTTTATGTTCTATGATATTTTTTGATCAGATGCGTAGTTCTCGAGATATATCAAGATATTTAAAAGTTCCGAAGCCGCACCAACATAATAAAGATACAGAAACACCGTGGCCCCTTTCTTTGAGATAACTCTGCACTAGTGCGAGCTGCAAATGCCACTTCCAGCTTAGCTGTGCAGAAGAAGAACAACAAGAAGAAGAAATATCTCGAAATATGTCCGTCAGGCCCCTTCCCTTGAGATAAATCTGCAAATATCTCGGAAACGAAGCGAGCTATGGCAAAATGTTGAGAGACCTTTTTTGTAGAGAATTAAGTTTCCTACTTTTTATGTTCTATGATATTTTTTGATCAGATGCGTAGTTCTCGAGATATATCAAGATATTTAAAAGTTCCGAAGCCGCACCAACATAATAGAGATACAGAAACAGCGTGGCCCCTTTCTTTGAGATAACTCTGCACTATTGCGCGCTGCAAATGCCACTTCCAGCTTAGCTGGGCAGAAGAAGAACAACAAGAAGAAGAAATATCTCGAAATATGTCCGTCAGGCCCCTTCCCTTGAGATAAATATGCAAATATCTCGGAAACGAAGCGAGCTATGGCAAAATGTTAAGAGACGTTTTTTGTAGAGAATTATGTTTCCTACTTTTTATGTTCTATGATATTTTTTGATCAGATGCGTAGTTCTCGAGATATATCAAGATATTTAAAAGTTCCGAAGCCGCACCAACATAATAGAGATACAGAAACACCGTGGCCCCTTTCTTTGAGATAACTCTGCACTATTGCGAGCTGTAAATGCCACTTCCAGCTTAGCTGTGCAGAAGAAGAACAACAAGAAGAAGAAATATCTCGAAATATGTCCGTCAGGCCCCTTCCCTTGAGATATATCTGCAAATATCTCGGAAACGAAGCGAGCTATGGCAAAATGTTAAGAGACCTTTTTTGTAGAGAATTAAGTTTCCTACTTTTTATGTTCTATGATATTTTTTGATCAGATGCGTAGTTCTCGAGATATATCAAAATATTTAAAAGTTCCGAAGCCGCACAAACATAATAGAGATACAGAAACACCGTGGCCCCTTTCTTTGAGATAACTCTGCACTATTGCGAGCTGCAAATGCCACTTCCAGCTTAGCTGTGCAGAGGAAGAACAACAAGAAGAAGAAATATCTCGAAATATGTCCGTCATGCCAGTTCCTTTGAGCTGAATCTGCAAATATCTCGGAAACGAAGCGAGCTATGGCAAAATGTTAAGAGACCTTTTTTGTAGAGAATTAAGTTTCCTACTTTTTATGTTCTATGATATTTTTTGATCAGACGCGTAGTTCTCGAGATATATCAAGATATTTAAAAGTTCCGAAGCCGCACCAACATAATAGAGATACAGAAACACCGTGGCCCCTTTCTTTGAGATAACTCTGCACTATTGCGAGCTGTAAATGCCACTTCCAGCTTAGCTGTGCAGAAGAAGAACAACAAGAAGAAGAAATATCTCGAAATATGTCCGTCAGGCCCCTTCCCTTGAGATATATCTGCAAATATCTCGGAAACGAAGCGAGCTATGGCAAAATGTTAAGAGACCTTTTTTGTAGAGAATTATGTTTCCTACAATTTATGTTCTACGATATTTTTTGATCAGAAGCGTAGTTTTCGAGATATATCGAGATATTTAAAAGTTCCGAAGCCGCACCAACATAATAGATATACAGAAACACCGTGGCCCCTTTCTTTGAGATAACTCTGCACTAGTGCGAGCTGCAAATGCCACTTCCAGCTTAGCTGTGCAGAAGAAGAACAACAAGAAGAAGAAATATCTCGAAATATGTCCGTCAGGCCCCTTCCCTTGAGATAAATCTGCAAATATCTCGGAAACGAAGCGAGCTATGGCAAAATGTTAAGAGACCTTTTTTGTAGAGAATTAAGTTTCCTACTTTTTATGTTCTATGATATTTTTTGATCAGATGCGTAGTTCTCGAGATATATCAAGATATTTAAAAGTTCCGAAGCCGCACCAACATAATAGAGATACAGAAACAGCGTGGCCCCTTTCTTTGAGATAACTCTGCACTATTGCGCGCTGCAAATGCCACTTCCAGCTTAGCTGGGCAGAAGAAGAACAACAAGAAGAAGAAATATCTCGAAATATGTCCGTCAGGCCCCTTCCCTTGAGATAAATCTGCAAATATCTCGGAAACGAAGCGAGCTATGGCAAAATGTTAAGAGACCTTTTTTGTAGAGAATTAAGTTTCCTACTTTTCATGTTCTATGATATTTTTTGATCAGATGCGTAGTTCTCGAGATATATCAAGATATTTAATAGTTCCGAAGCCGCACCAACATAATAGAAATACAGAAACACCGTGGCCCCTTTCTTTGAGATAACTCTGCACTATTGCGAGCTGCAAATGCCACTTCCAGCTTAGCTGTGCAGAGGAAGAACAACAAGAAGAAGAAATATCTCGAAATATGTCCGTCAGGCCCCTTCCCTTGAGATAAATCTGCAAATATCTCGGAAACGAAGCGAGCTATGGCAAAATGTTTAGAGACCTTTCTTGTAGAGAATTAAGTTTCCTACTTTTTATGTAGTATGATATTTTTTGATCAGATGTGTAGTTCTCGAGATATATCAAGATATTTAAAAGTTCCGAAGCCGCACCAACATAATAGAGATACAGAAACACCGTGGCCCCTTTCTTTGAGATAACTCTGCACTATTGCGAGCTGTAAATGCCACTTCCAGCTTAGCTGTGCAGAAGAAGAACAACAAGAAGAAGAAATATCTCGAAATATGTCCGTCAGGCCCCTTCCCTTGAGATATATCTGCAAATATCTCGGAAACGAAGCGAGCTATGGCAAAATGTTAAGAGACCTTTTTTGTAGAGAATTATGTTTCCTACAATTTATGTTCTACGATATTTTTTGATCAGCAGCGTAGTTTTCGAGATATATCGAGATATTTAAAAGTTCCGAAGCCGCACCAACATAATAGATATACAGAAACACCGTGGCCCCTTTCTTTGAGATAACTCTGCACTAGTGCGAGCTGCAAATGCCACTTCCAGCTTAGCTGTGCAGAAGAAGAACAACAAGAAGAAGAAATATCTCGAAATATGTCCGTCAGGCCCCTTCCCTTGAGATAAATCTGCAAATATCTCGGAAACGAAGAGAGCTATGGCAAAATGTTAAGAGACCTTTTTTGTAGAGAATTATGCTTCCTACAATTTATGTTCTATGATATTTTTTGATCAGAAGCGTAGTTTTCGAGATATATCGAGATATTTAAAAGTTCCGAAGCCGCACCAACATAATAGAAATACAGAAACACCGTGGCCCCGTTCTTTGAGATAACTCTGCACTATTGCGAGCTGCAAATGCTACTTCCAGCTTAGCTGTGCAGAGGAAGAACAACAAGGAGAAGAAATATCTCGAAATATGTCCGTCAGGCCAGTTCCTTTGAGCTGAATCTGCAAGTATCTCGGAAACGAAGCGAGCTATGGCAAAATGTTAAGAGACGTTTTTTGTAGACAATTATGTTTCCTACAATTTATGTTGTATGATATTTTTTGATCAGAAGCGTAGTTTTCGAGATATATCGAGATATTTAAAAGTTCCGAAGCCGCACCAACATAATAGGGATACAGAAACACCGTGGCCCCTTTCTTTGAGATAACTCTGCACTAGTGCGAGCCGCAAATGCTACTTCCAGCTTAGCTGTGCAGAAGAAGAACAACAAGAAGAAGAAATATCTCGAAATATGTCCGTTAGGCCCCTTCCCTTGAGATAAATCTGCAAATATCTCGGAAACGAAGCGAGCTATGGCAAAATGTTAAGAGACCTTTTTTGTAGGGAATTAAGTTTCCTACTTTTTATCTTCTATGATATTTTTTGATCAGATGCGTAGTTCTCGAGATATATCAAGATATTTAAAAGTTCCGAAGCCGCACCAACATAATAGAGATACAGAAACACCGTGGCCCCTCTCTTTGAGATAACTCTGCACTATTGCGAGCTGGAAATGCCACTTCCAGTTTCGCTGTGCAGAAGAAGAACAACAAGAAGAAGAAATATCTCGAAATATGTCCGTTAGGCCCCTTCCCTTGAGATGAATCTGCAAATATCTCGGAAACGAAGCGAGCTATGGCAAAATGTTAAGAGACCTTTTTTGTAGAGAATTAAGTTTCCTACTTTTTATATTCTATGATATTTTTTGATCAGATGCGTAGTTCTCGAGATATATCAAGATATTTAAAAGTTCCGAAGCCGCACCAACATAATAGAGATACAGAAACACCGTGGCCCCTTTCTTTGAGATAACTCTGCACTATTGCGAGCTGTAAATGCCACTTCCAGCTTAGCTGTGCAGAAGAAGAACAACAAGAAGAAGAAATATCTCGAAATATGTCCGTCAGGCCCCTTCCCTTGAGATATATCTGCAAATATCTCGGAAACGAAGCGAGCTATGGCAAAATGTTAAGAGACCTTTTTTGTAGAGAATTAAGTTTCCTACTTTTTATGTTCTATGATATTTTTTGATCCGATGCGTAGTTCTCGAGATATATCAAGATATTTAAAAGTTCCGAAGCCGCACCAACATAATAGAGATACAGAAACACCGTGGCCCCTTTCTTTGAGATAACTCTGCACTATTGCGCGCTGCAAATGCCACTTCCAGCTTAGCTGGGCAGAAGAAGAACAACAAGAAGAAGAAATATCTCGAAATATGTCCGTCAGGCCCCTTCCCTTGAGATAAATCTGCAAATATCTCGGAAACGATGCGAGCTATGGCAAAATGTTAAGAGACCTTTTTTGTAGAGAATTAAGTTTCCTACTTTTTATGTTCTATGATATTTTTCGATCAGAAGCGTAGTTCTCGAGATATATCAAGATATTTAAAAGTTCCGAAGCCGCACCAACATAATAGAGATACAGAAACACCGTGGCCCCTTTCTTTGAGATAACTCTGCACTATTGCGAGCTGTAAATGCCACTTCCAGCTTAGCTGTGCAGAAGAAGAACAACAAGAAGAAGAAATATCTCGAAATATGTCCGTCAGGCCCCTTCCCTTGAGATATATCTGCAAATATCTCGGAAACGAAGCGAGCTATGGCAAAATGTTAAGAGACCTTTTTTGTAGAGAATTATGGTTCCTACAATTTATGTTCTATGATATTTTTTGATCAGAAGCGTAGTTTTCGAGATATATCGAGATATTTAAAAGTTCCGAAGCCGCACCAACATAATAGAGATACAGAAACACCGTGGCCCCTTTCGTTGAGATAACTCTGCACTAGTGCGAGCCGCAAATGCCACTTCCAGCTTAGCTGTGCAGAAGAAGAACAACAAGAAGAAGAAATATCTCGAAATATGTCCGTCAGGCCCCTTCCCTTGAGATAAATCTGCAAATATCTCGGAAACGAAGCGAGCTATGGCAAAATGTTAAGAGACCTTTTTTGTAGAGAATTAAGTTTCCTACTTTTTATGTTCTATGATATTTTTTGATTAGATGCGTAGTTCTCGAGATATATCAAGATATTTAAAAGTTCCGAAGCCGCACCAACATAATAGAGATACAGAAACACCGTGGCCCCTTTCTTTGAGATAACTCTGCACTATTGCGAGCTGCAAATGCCACTTCCAGCTTAGCTGTGCAGAGGAAGAACAACAAGAAGAAGAAATATCTCGAAATATGTCCGTCAGGCCAGTTCCTTTGAGCTGAATCTGCAAATATCTCGGAAACGAAGCGAGCTATGGCAAAATGTTAAGAGACCTTTTTTGTAGAGAATTATGTTTCCTACAATTTATGTTCTATGATATTTTTTGATCAGAAGCGTAGTTTTCGAGATATATCGAGATATTTAAAAGTTCCGAAGCCGCACCAACATAATAGAGATACAGAAACACCGTGGCCCCTTCCTTTGAGATAACTCTGCACTAGTGCGAGCCGCAAATGCCACTTCCAGCTTAGCTGTGCAGAAGAAGAACAACAAGAAGAAGAAATATCTCGAAATATGTCCGTCAGGCCCCTTCCCTTGAGATAAATCTGCAAATATCTCGGAAACGAAGCGAGCTATGGCAAAATGTTAAGAGACCTTTTTTGTAGGGAATTAAGTTTCCTACTTTTTATCTTCTATGATATTTTTTGATCAGATGCGTAGTTCTCGAGATATATCAAGATATTTAAAAGTTCCGAAGCCGCACCAACATAATAGAGATACAGAAACACCGTGGCCCCTCTCTTTGAGATAACTCTGCACTATTGCGAGCTGGAAATGCCACTTCCAGCTTAGCTGTGCAGAAGAAGAACAACAAGAAGAAGAAATATCTCGAAATATGTCCGTCAGGCCCCTTCCCTTGAGATATATCTGCAAATATCTCGGAAACGAAGCGAGCTATGGCAAAATGTTAAGAGACCTTTTTTGTAGAGAATTAAGTTTCCTACTTTTTATATTCTATGATATTTTTTGATCAGATGCGTAGTTCTCGAGATATATCAAGATATTTAAAAGTTCGGAAGCCGCACGAACATAATAGAGATACATAAACACCGTGGCCCCTTTCTTTGAGATAACTCTGCACTATAGCGAGCTGTAAATGCCACTTCCAGCTTAGCTGTGCAGAAGAAGAACAACAAGAAGAAGAAATATCTCGAAATATGTCCGTCAGGCCCCTTCCCTTGAGATATATCTGCAAATATCTCGGAAACGAAGCGAGCTATGGCAAAATGTTAAGAGACCTTTTTTGTAGAGAATTAAGTTTCCTACTTTTTATATTCTATGATATTTTTTGATCAGATGCGTAGTTCTCGAGATATATCAAGATATTTAAAAGTTCCGAAGCCGCACGAACATAATAGAGATACATAAACACCGTGGCCCCTTTCTTTGAGATAACTCTGCACTATTGCGAGCTGTAAATGCCACTTCCAGCTTAGCTGTGCAGAAGAAGAACAACAAGAAGAAGAAATATCTCGAAATATGTCCGTCAGGCCCCTTCCCTTGAGATATATCTGCAAATATCTCGGAAACGAAGCGAGCTATGGCAAAATGTTAAGAGACCTTTTTTGTAGAGAATTATGTTTCCTACAATTTATGTTGTATGATATTTTTTGATCAGAAGCGTAGTTTTCGAGATATATCAAGATATTTAAAAGTTCCGAAGCCGCACCAACATAATAGAGATACAGAAACACCGTGGCCCCTCTCTTTGAGATAACTCTGCACTATTGCGAGCTGGAAATGCCACTTCCAGCTTAGCTGTGCAGAAGAAGAACAACAAGAAGAAGAAATATCTCGAAATATGTCCGTCAGGCCCCTTCCCTTGAGATATATCTGCAAATATCTCGGAAACGAAGCGAGCTATGGCAAAATGTTAAGAGACCTTTTTTGTAGAGAATTAAGTTTCCGACTTTTTATATTCTATGATATTTTTTGATCAGATGCGTAGTTCTCGAGATATATCAAGATATTTAAAAGTTCCGAAGCCGCACGAACATAATAGAGATACATAAACACCGTGGCCCCTTTCTTTGAGATAACTCTGCACTATAGCGAGCTGTAAATGCCACTTCCAGCTTAGCTGTGCAGAAGAAGAACAACAAGAAGAAGAAATATCTCGAAATATGTCCGTCAGGCCCCTTCCCTTGAGATATATCTGCAAATATCTCGGAAACGAAGCGAGCTATGGCAAAACGTTAAGAGACCTTTTTTGTAGAGAATTATGTTTCCTACAATTTATGTTGTATGATATTTTTTGATCAGAAGCGTAGTTTTCGAGATATATCAAGATATTTAAAAGTTCCGAAGCCGCACCAACATAATAGAGATACAGAAACACCGTGGCCCCTTTCTTTGAGATAACTCTGCACTATTGCTAGCTGTAAATGCCACTTCCAGCTTAGCTGTGCAGAAGAAGAACAACAAGAAGAAGAAATATCTCGAAATATGTCCGTCAGGCCCCTTCCCTTGAGATATATCTGCAAATATCTCGGAAACGAAGCGAGCTATGGCAAAATGTTAAGAGCCCTTTTTTGTAGAGAATTATGTTTCCTACAATTTATGTTCTATGATATTTTTTGATCAGATGCGTAGTTCTCGAGATATATCAAGATATTTTAAAGTTCCGAAGCCGCACCAACATAATAGAGATACAGAAACACCGTGGCCCCTTTCTTTGAGATAACTCTGCACTATTGCGAGCTGCAAATGCCACTTCCAGCTTAGCTGTGCAGAGGAAGAACAACAAGAAGAAGAAATATCTCGAAATATGTCCGTCAGGCCAGTTCCTTTGAGCTGAATCTGCAAATATCTCGGAAACGAAGCGAGCTATGGCAAAATGTTAAGAGACGTTTTTTGTAGAGAATTATGTTTCCTACAATTTATGTTCTATGATATTTTTTGATCAGAAGCGTAGTTTTCGAGATATATCGAGATATTTAAAAGTTCCGAAGCCGCACCAACATAATAGGGATACAGAAACACCGTGGCCCCTTTCTTTGAGATAACTCTGCACTAGTGCGAGCCGCAAATGCCACTTCCAGCTTAGCTGTGCAGAAGAAGAACAACAAGAAGAAGAAATATCTCGAAATATGTCCGTCAGGCCACTTCCCTTGAGATAAATCTGCAAATATCTCGGAAACAAAGCGAGCTATGGCAAAATGTTAAGAGACGTTTTTTGTAGAGAATTATGTTTCCTACAATTTATGTTCTATGATATTTTTTGATCAGAAGCGTAGTTTTCGAGATATATCGAGATATTTAAAAGTTCCGAAGCCGCACCAACATAATAGAGATACAGAAACACCGTGGCCCCTTTCTTTCAGATAACTCTGCACTAGTGCGAGCCGCAAATGCCACTTCCAGCTTAGCTGTGCAGAAGAAGAACAACAAGAAGAAGAAGTATCTCGAAATATGTCCGACAGGCCCCTTCCCTTGAGATAAATCTGCAAATATCTCGGAAACGAAGCGAGCTATGGCGAAATGTTAAGAGACCTTTTTTGTAGAGAATTAAGTTTCCTACTTTTTATCTTCTATGATATTTTTTGATCAGATGCGTAGTTCTCGAGATAGATCAAGATACTTAAAAGTTCCGAAGCCGCACCAACATAATAGAGATACAGAAACACCGTGGCCCCTTTCTTTGAGATAACTCTGCACTAGTGCGAGCCGCAAACGCCACTTCCAGCTTAGCTGTGCAGAAGAAGAACAACAAGAAGAAGAAGTATCTCGAAATATGTCCGACAGGCCCCTTCCCTTGAGATAAATCTGCAAATATCTCGGAAACGAAGCGAGCTATGGCGAACTGTTAAGAGACCTTTTTTGTAGAGAATTAAGTTTCCTACTTTTTATCTTCTATGATATTTTTTGATCAGATGCGTAGTTCTCGAGATAGATCAAGATACTTAAAAGTTCCGAAGCCGCACCAACATAATAGAGATACAGAAACACCGTGGCCCCTTTCTTTGAGATAACTCTGCACTATTGCGAGCTGGAAATGCCACTTCCAGTTTAGCTGTGCAGAAGAAGAACAACAAGAAGAAGAAATATCTCGAAATATGTCCGTTAGGCCCCTTCCCTTGAGATAAATCTGCAAATATCTCGGAAACGAAGCGAGCTATGGCAAAATGTTAAGAGACCTTTTTTGTAGAGAATCAAGTTTCCTACTTTTTATATTCTATGATATTTTTTGATCAGATGCGTAGTTCTCGAGATATATCAAGATATTTAAAAGTTCCGAAGCCGCACCAACATAATAGAGATACAGAAACACCGTGGCCCCTTTCTTTGAGATAACTCTGCACTATTGCGAGCTGCAAATGCCACTTCCAGCTTAGCTGTGCAGAAGAAGAACAACAAGAAGAAGAAATATCTCGAAATATGTCCGTCAGGCCCCTTCCCTTGAGATAAATCTGCAAATATCTCGGAAACGAAGCGAGCTATGGCAAAATGTTAAGAGACCTTTTTTGTAGAGAATTAAGTTTCCTACTTTTTATGTTCTATGATATTTTTCGATCAGAAGCGTAGTTCTCGAGATATATCAAGATATTTAAAAGTTCCGAAGCCGCACGAACATAATAGAGATACAGAAACACCGTGGCCCCTTTCTTTGAGATAACTCTGCACTATTGCGAGCTGTAAATGCCACTTCCAGCTTAGCTGTGCAGAAGAAGAACAACAAGAAGAAGAAATATCTCGAAATATGTCCGTCAGGCCCCTTCCCTTGAGATATATCTGCAAATATCTCGGAAACGAAGCGAGCTATGGCAAAATGTTAAGAGACCTTTTTTGTAGAGAATTATGTTTCCTACAATTTATGTTCTATGATATTTTTTGATCAGATGCGTAGTTCTCGAGATATATCAAGATATTTTAAAGTTCCGAAGCCGCACCAACATAATAGAGACACAGAAACACCGTGGCCCCTTTCTTTGAGATAACTCTGCACTATTGCGAGCTGCAAATGCCACTTCCAGCTTAGCTGTGCAGAGGAAGAACAACAAGAAGAAGAAATATCTCGAAATATGTCCGTCAGGCCAGTTCCTTTGAGCTGAATCTGCAAATATCTCGGAAACGAAGCGAGCTATGGCAAAATGTTAAGAGACGTTTTTTGTAGAGAATTATGTTTCCTACAATTTATGTTCTATGATATTTTTTGATCAGAAGCGTAGTTTTCGAGATATATCGAGATATTTAAAAGTTCCGAAGCCGCACCAACATAATAGGGATACAGAAACACCGTGGCCCCTTTCTTTGAGATAACTCTGCACTAGTGCGAGCCGCAAATGCCACTTCCAGCTTAGCTGTGCAGAAGAAGAACAACAAGAAGAAGAAATATCTCGAAATATGTCCGTCAGGCCACTTCCCTTGAGATAAATCTGCAAATATCTCGGAAACAAAGCGAGCTATGGCAAAATGTTAAGAGAAGTTTTTTGTAGAGAATTATGTTTCCTACAATTTATGTTCTATGATATTTTTTGATCAGAAGCGTAGTTTTCGAGATATATCGAGATATTTAAAAGTTCCGAAGCCGCACCAACATAATAGAGATACAGAAACACCGTGGCCCCTTTCTTTGAGATAACTCTGCACTATTGCGAGCTGCAAATGCCACTTCCAGCTTAGCTGTGCAGAAGAAGAACAACAAGAAGAAGAAATATCTCGAAATATGTCCGTCAGGCCCCTTCCCTTGAGATAAATCTGCAAATATCTCGGAAACGAAGCGAGCTATGGCAAAATGTTAAGAGACCTTTTTTGTAGAGAATTATGTTTCCTACAATTTATGTTGTATGATATTTTTTGATCAGAAGCGTAGTTTTCGAGATATATCAAGATATTTAAAAGTTCCGAAGCCGCACCAACATAATAGAGATACAGAAACACCGTGGCCCCTTTCTTTGAGATAACTCTGCACTATTGCTAGCTGTAAATGCCACTTCCAGCTTAGCTGTGCAGAAGAAGAACAACAAGAAGAAGAAATATCTCGAAATATGTCCGTCAGGCCCCTTCCCTTGAGATATATCTGCAAATATCTCGGAAACGAAGCGAGCTATGGCAAAATGTTAAGAGCCCTGTTTTGTAGAGAATTATGTTTCCTACAATTTATGTTCTATGATATTTTTTGATCAGATGCGTAGTTCTCGAGATATATCAAGATATTTTAAAGTTCCGAAGCCGCACCAACATAATAGAGATACAGAAACACCGTGGCCCCTTTCTTTGAGATAACTCTGCACTATTGCGAGCTGCAAATGCCACTTCCAGCTTAGCTGTGCAGAGGAAGAACAACAAGAAGAAGAAATATCTCGAAATATGTCCGTCAGGCCAGTTCCTTTGAGCTGAATCTGCAAATATCTCGGAAACGAAGCGAGCTATGGCAAAATGTTAAGAGACGTTTTTTGTAGAGAATTATGTTTCCTACAATTTATGTTCTATGATATTTTTTGATCAGAAGCGTAGTTTTCGAGATATATCGAGATATTTAAAAGTTCCGAAGCCGCACCAACATAATAGGGATACAGAAACACCGTGGCCCCTTTCTTTGAGATAACTCTGCACTAGTGCGAGCCGCAAATGCCACTTCCCGCTTAGCTGTGCAGAAGAAGAACAACAAGAAGAAGAAATATCTCGAAATATGTCCGTCAGGCCACTTCCCTTGAGATAAATCTGCAAATATCTCGGAAACAAAGCGAGCTATGGCAAAATCTTAAGAGACGTTTTTTGTAGAGAATTATGTTTCCTACAATTTATGTTCTATGATATTTTTTGATCAGAAGCGTAGTTTTCGAGATATATCGAGATATTTAAAAGTTCCGAAGCCGCACCAACATAATAGAGATACAGAAACACCGTGGCCCCTTTCTTTGAGATAACTCTGCACTAGTGCGAGCCGCAAATGCCACTTCCAGCTTAGCTGTGCAGAAGAAGAACAACAAGAAGAAGAAGTATCTCGAAATATGTCCGACAGGCCCCTTCCCTTGAGATAAATCTGCAAATATCTCGGAAACGAAGCGAGCTATGGCGAAATGTTAAGAGACCTTTTTTGTAGAGAATTAAGTTTCCTACGTTTTATCTTCTATGATATTTTTTGATCAGATGCGTAGTTCTCGAGATATATCAAGATATTTAAAAGTTCCGAAGCCGCACCAACATAATAGAGATACAGAAACACCGTGGCCCCTTTCTTTGAGATAACTCTGCACTATTGCGAGCTGCAAATGACACTTCCAGCTTAGCTGTGCAGAGGAAGAACAACAAGAAGAAGAAATATCTCGAAATATGTCCGTCATGCCAGTTCCTTTGAGCTGAATCTGCAAATATCTCGGAAACGAAGCGAGCTATGGCAAAATGTTAAGAGACCTTTTTTGTAGAGAATTAAGTTTCCTACTTTTTATGTTCTATGATATTTTTTGATCAGACGCGTAGTTCTCGAGATATATCGAGATATTTAAAAGTTCCGAAGCCGCACCAACATAATAGATATACAGAAACACCGTGGCCCCTTTCTTTGAGATAACTCTGCACTAGTGCGAGCCGCAAATGCCACTTCCAGCTTAGCTGTGCAGAAGAAGAACAACAAGAAGAAGAAATATCTCGAAATATGTCCGTCAGGCCCCTTCCCTTGAGATAAATCTGCAAATATCTCGGAAACGAAGCGAGCTATGGCAAAATGTTAAGAGACCTTTTTTGTAGGGAATTAAGTTTCCTACTTTTTATCTTCTATGATATTTTTTGATCAGATGCGTAGTTCTCGAGATATATCAAGATATTTAAAAGTTCCGAAGCCGCACCAACATAATAGAGATACAGAAACACCGTGGCCCCTCTCTTTGAGATAACTCTGCACTATTGCGAGCTGGAAATGCCACTTCCAGCTTAGCTGTGCAGAAGAAGAACAACAAGAAGAAGAAATATCTCGAAATATGTCCGTCAGGCCCCTTCCCTTGAGATATATCTGCAAATATCTCGGAAACGAAGCGAGCTATGGCAAAATGTTAAGAGACCTTTTTTGTAGAGAATTAAGTTTCCTACTTTTTATATTCTATGATATTTTTTGATCAGATGCGTAGTTCTCGAGATATATCAAGATATTTAAAAGTTCCGAAGCCGCACGAACATAATAGAGATACAGAAACACCGTGGCCCCTTTCTTTGAGATAACTCTGCACTATTGCGAGCTGTAAATGCCACTTCCAGCTTAGCTGTGCAGAAGAAGAACAACAAGAAGAAGAAATATCTCGAAATATGTCCGTCAGGCCCCGTCCCTTGAGATATATCTGCAAATATCTCGGAAACGAAGCGAGCTATGGCAAAATGTTAAGAGACCTTTTTTGTAGAGAATTATGTTTCCTACAATTTATGTTGTATGATATTTTTTGATCAGAAGCGTAGTTTTCGAGATATATCAAGATATTTAAAAGTTCCGAAGCCGCACCAACATAATAGAGATACAGAAACACCGTGGCCCCTTTCTTTGAGATAACTCTGCACTATTGCTAGCTGTAAATGCCACTTCCAGCTTAGCTGTGCAGAAGAAGAACAACAAGAAGAAGAAATATCTCGAAATATGTCCGTCAGGCCCCTTCCCTTGAGATATATCTGCAAATATCTCGGAAACGAAGCGAGCTATGGCAAAATGTTAAGAGCCCTTTTTTGTAGAGAATTATGTTTCCTACAATTTATGTTCTATGATATTTTTTGATCAGATGCGTAGTTCTCGAGATATATCAAGATATTTTAAAGTTCCGAAGCCGCACCAACATAATAGAGATACAGAAACACCGTGGCCCCTTTCTTTGAGATAACTCTGCACTATTGCGAGCTGCAAATGCCACTTCCAGCTTAGCTGTGCAGAGGAAGAACAACAAGAAGAAGAAATATCTCGAAATATGTCCGTCAGGCCAGTTCCTTTGAGCTGAATCTGCAAATATCTCGGAAACGAAGCGAGCTATGGCAAAATGTTAAGAGACGTTTTTTGTAGAGAATTATGTTTCCTACAATTTATGTTCTATGATATTTTTTGATCAGAAGCGTAGTTTTCGAGATATATCGAGATATTTAAAAGTTCCGAAGCCGCACCAACATAATAGGGATACAGAAACACCGTGGCCCCTTTCTTTGAGATAACTCTGCACTAGTGCGAGCCGCAAATGCCACTTCCAGCTTAGCTGTGCAGAAGAAGAACAACAAGAAGAAGAAATATCTCGAAATATGTCCGTCAGGCCACTTCCCTTGAGATAAATCTGCAAATATCTCGGAAACAAAGCGAGCTATGGCAAAATGTTAAGAGACGTTTTTTGTAGAGAATTATGTTTCCTACAATTTATGTTCTATGATATTTTTTGATCAGAACCGTAGTTTTCGAGATATATCGAGATATTTAAAAGTTCCGAAGCCGCACCAACATAATAGAGATACAGAAACACCGTGGCCCCTTTCTTTGAGATAACTCTGCACTATTGCGAGCTGCAAATGCCACTTCCAGCTTAGCTGTGCAGAAGAAGAACAACAAGAAGAAGAAATATCTCGAAATATGTCCGTCAGGCCCCTTCCCTTGAGATAAATCTGCAAATATCTCGGAAACGAAGCGTGCTATGGCGAACTGTTAAGAGACCTTTTTTGTAGAGAATTAAGTTTCCTACTTTTTATCTTCTATGATATTTTTTGATCAGATGCGTAGTTCTCGAGATAGATCAAGATACTTAAAAGTTCCGAAGCCGCACCAACATAATAGAGATACAGAAACACCGTGGCCCCTTTCTTTGAGATAACTCTGCACTATGGCGAGCTGGAAATGCCACTTCCAGTTTAGCTGTGCAGAAGAAGAACAACAAGAAGAAGAAATATCTCGAAATATGTCCGTTAGGCCCCTTCCCTTGAGATAAATCTGCAAATATCTCGGAAACGAAGCGAGCTATGGCAAAATGTTAAGAGACCTTTTTTGTAGAGAATCAAGTTTCCTACTTTTTATACTCTATGATATTTTTTGATCAGATGCGTAGTTCTCGAGATATATCAAGATATTTAAAAGTTCCGAAGCCGCACCAACATAATAGAGATACAGAAACACCGTGGCCCCTTTCTTTGAGATAACTCTGCACTATTGCGAGCTGCAAATGCCACTTCCAGCTTAGCTGTGCAGAAGAAGAACAACAAGAAGAAGAAATATCTCGAAATATGTCCGTCAGGCCCCTTCCCTTGAGATAAATCTGCAAATATCTCGGAAACGAAGCGAGCTATGGCAAAATGTTAAGAGACCTTTTTTGTAGAGAATTAAGTTTCCTACTTTTTATGTTCTATGATATTTTTCGATCAGAAGCGTAGTTCTCGAGATATATCAAGATATTTAAAAGTTCCGAAGCCGCACGAACATAATAGAGATACAGAAACACCGTGGCCCCTTTCTTTGAGATAACTCTGCACTATTGCGAGCTGTAAATGCCACTTCCAGCTTAGCTGTGCAGAAGAAGAACAACAAGAAGAAGAAATATCTCGAAATATGTCCGTCAGGCCCCTTCCCTTGAGATATATCTGCAAATATCTCGGAAACGAAGCGAGCTATGGCAAAATGTTAAGAGACCTTTTTTGGAGAGAATTATGTTTCCTACAATTTATGTTGTATGATATTTTTTGATCAGAAGCGTAGTTTTCGAGATATATCAAGATATTTAAAAGTTCCGAAGCCGCACCAACATAATAGAGATACAGAAACACCGTGGCCCCTTTCTTTGAGATAACTCTGCACTATTGCGAGCTGCAAATGCCACTTCCAGCTTAGCTGTGCAGAAGAAGAACAACAAGAAGAAGAAATATCTCGAAATATGTCCGTCAGGCCCCTTCCCTTGAGATAAATCTGCAAATATCTCGGAAACGAAGCGAGCTATGGCAAAATGTTAAGAGACCTTTTTTGTAGAGAATTAAGTTTCCTACTTTTTATGTTCTATGATATTTTTCGATCAGAAGCGTAGTTCTCGAGATATATCAAGATATTTAAAAGTTCCGAAGCCGCACGAACATAATAGAGATACAGAAACACCGTGGCCCCTTTCTTTGAGATAACTCTGCACTATTGCGAGCTGCAAATGACACTTCCAGCTTAGCTGTGCAGAGGAAGAACAACAAGAAGAAGAAATATCTCGAAATATGTCCGTCATGCCAGTTCCTTTGAGCTGAATCTGCAAATATCTCGGAAACGAAGCGAGCTATGGCAAAATGTTAAGAGACCTTTTTTGTAGAGAATTAAGTTTCCTACTTTTTATGTTCTATGATATTTTTTGATCAGACGCGTAGTTCTCGAGATATATCGAGATATTTAAAAGTTCCGAAGCCGCACCAACATAATAGATATACAGAAACACCGTGGCCCCTTTCTTTGAGATAACTCTGCACTAGTGCGAGCCGCAAATGCCACTTCCAGCTTAGCTGTGCAGAAGAAGAACAACAAGAAGAAGAAATATCTCGAAATATGTCCGTCAGGCCCCTTCCCTTGAGATAAATCTGCAAATATCTCGGAAACGAAGCGAGCTATGGCAAAATGTTAAGAGACCTTTTTTGTAGGGAATTAAGTTTCCTACTTTTTATCTTCTATGATATTTTTTGATCAGATGCGTAGTTCTCGAGATATATCAAGATATTTAAAAGTTCCGAAGCCGCACCAACATAATAGAGATACAGAAACACCGTGGCCCCTCTCTTTGAGATAACTCTGCACTATTGCGAGCTGGAAATGCCACTTCCAGCTTAGCTGTGCAGAAGAAGAACAACAAGAAGAAGAAATATCTCGAAATATGTCCGTCAGGCCCCTTCCCTTGAGATATATCTGCAAATATCTCGGAAACGAAGCGAGCTATGGCAAAATGTTAAGAGACCTTTTTTGTAGAGAATTAAGTTTCCTACTTTTTATATTCTATGATATTTTTTGATCAGATGCGTAGTTCTCGAGATATATCAAGATATTTAAAAGTTCCGAAGCCGCACGAACATAATAGAGATACAGAAACACCGTGGCCCCTTTCTTTGAGATAACTCTGCACTATTGCGAGCTGTAAATGCCACTTCCAGCTTAGCTGTGCAGAAGAAGAACAACAAGAAGAAGAAATATCTCGAAATATGTCCGTCAGGCCCCGTCCCTTGAGATATATCTGCAAATATCTCGGAAACGAAGCGAGCTATGGCAAAATGTTAAGAGACCTTTTTTGTAGAGAATTATGTTTCCTACAATTTATGTTGTATGATATTTTTTGATCAGAAGCGTAGTTTTCGAGATATATCAAGATATTTAAAAGTTCCGAAGCCGCACCAACATAATAGAGATACAGAAACACCGTGGCCCCTTTCTTTGAGATAACTCTGCACTATTGCTAGCTGTAAATGCCACTTCCAGCTTAGCTGTGCAGAAGAAGAACAACAAGAAGAAGAAATATCTCGAAATATGTCCGTCAGGCCCCTTCCCTTGAGATATATCTGCAAATATCTCGGAAACGAAGCGAGCTATGGCAAAATGTTAAGAGCCCTTTTTTGTAGAGAATTATGTTTCCTACAATTTATGTTCTATGATATTTTTTGATCAGATGCGTAGTTCTCGAGATATATCAAGATATTTTAAAGTTCCGAAGCCGCACCAACATAATAGAGATACAGAAACACCGTGGCCCCTTTCTTTGAGATAACTCTGCACTATTGCGAGCTGCAAATGCCACTTCCAGCTTAGCTGTGCAGAGGAAGAACAACAAGAAGAAGAAATATCTCGAAATATGTCCGTCAGGCCAGTTCCTTTGAGCTGAATCTGCAAATATCTCGGAAACGAAGCGAGCTATGGCAA
This sequence comes from Osmia lignaria lignaria, assembly GCF_051020975.1. Classification (NCBI taxonomy): domain Eukaryota; kingdom Metazoa; phylum Arthropoda; class Insecta; order Hymenoptera; family Megachilidae; genus Osmia; species Osmia lignaria. The sequence continues at coordinate 3,522,947 of NW_027478167.1, read as the reverse complement.
AATGTTAAGAGACGTTTTTTGTAGAGAATTATGTTTCCTACAATTTATGTTCTATGATATTTTTTGATCAGAAGCGTAGTTTTCGAGATATATCGAGATATTTAAAAGTTCCGAAGCCGCACCAACATAATAGGGATACAGAAACACCGTGGCCCCTTTCTTTGAGATAACTCTGCACTAGTGCGAGCCGCAAATGCCACTTCCAGCTTAGCTGTGCAGAAGAAGAACAACAAGAAGAAGAAATATCTCGAAATATGTCCGTCAGGCCACTTCCCTTGAGATAAATCTGCAAATATCTCGGAAACAAAGCGAGCTATGGCAAAATGTTAAGAGACGTTTTTTGTAGAGAATTATGTTTCCTACAATTTATGTTCTATGATATTTTTTGATCAGAACCGTAGTTTTCGAGATATATCGAGATATTTAAAAGTTCCGAAGCCGCACCAACATAATAGAGATACAGAAACACCGTGGCCCCTTTCTTTGAGATAACTCTGCACTATTGCGAGCTGCAAATGCCACTTCCAGCTTAGCTGTGCAGAAGAAGAACAACAAGAAGAAGAAATATCTCGAAATATGTCCGTCAGGCCCCTTCCCTTGAGATAAATCTGCAAATATCTCGGAAACGAAGCGTGCTATGGCGAACTGTTAAGAGACCTTTTTTGTAGAGAATTAAGTTTCCTACTTTTTATCTTCTATGATATTTTTTGATCAGATGCGTAGTTCTCGAGATAGATCAAGATACTTAAAAGTTCCGAAGCCGCACCAACATAATAGAGATACAGAAACACCGTGGCCCCTTTCTTTGAGATAACTCTGCACTATGGCGAGCTGGAAATGCCACTTCCAGTTTAGCTGTGCAGAAGAAGAACAACAAGAAGAAGAAATATCTCGAAATATGTCCGTTAGGCCCCTTCCCTTGAGATAAATCTGCAAATATCTCGGAAACGAAGCGAGCTATGGCAAAATGTTAAGAGACCTTTTTTGTAGAGAATCAAGTTTCCTACTTTTTATACTCTATGATATTTTTTGATCAGATGCGTAGTTCTCGAGATATATCAAGATATTTAAAAGTTCCGAAGCCGCACCAACATAATAGAGATACAGAAACACCGTGGCCCCTTTCTTTGAGATAACTCTGCACTATTGCGAGCTGCAAATGCCACTTCCAGCTTAGCTGTGCAGAAGAAGAACAACAAGAAGAAGAAATATCTCGAAATATGTCCGTCAGGCCCCTTCCCTTGAGATATATCTGCAAATATCTCGGAAACGAAGCGAGCTATGGCAAAATGTTAAGAGACCTTTTTTGTAGAGAATTAAGTTTCCTACTTTTTATATTCTATGATATTTTTTGATCAGATGCGTAGTTCTCGAGATATATCAAGATATTTAAAAGTTCCGAAGCCGCACGAACATAATAGAGATACAGAAACACCGTGGCCCCTTTCTTTGAGATAACTCTGCACTATTGCGAGCTGTAAATGCCACTTCCAGCTTAGCTGTGCAGAAGAAGAACAACAAGAAGAAGAAATATCTCGAAATATGTCCGTCAGGCCCCGTCCCTTGAGATATATCTGCAAATATCTCGGAAACGAAGCGAGCTATGGCAAAATGTTAAGAGACCTTTTTTGTAGAGAATTATGTTTCCTACAATTTATGTTGTATGATATTTTTTGATCAGAAGCGTAGTTTTCGAGATATATCAAGATATTTAAAAGTTCCGAAGCCGCACCAACATAATAGAGATACAGAAACACCGTGGCCCCTTTCTTTGAGATAACTCTGCACTATTGCTAGCTGTAAATGCCACTTCCAGCTTAGCTGTGCAGAAGAAGAACAACAAGAAGAAGAAATATCTCGAAATATGTCCGTCAGGCCCCTTCCCTTGAGATATATCTGCAAATATCTCGGAAACGAAGCGAGCTATGGCAAAATGTTAAGAGCCCTTTTTTGTAGAGAATTATGTTTCCTACAATTTATGTTCTATGATATTTTTTGATCAGATGCGTAGTTCTCGAGATATATCAAGATATTTTAAAGTTCCGAAGCCGCACCAACATAATAGAGATACAGAAACACCGTGGCCCCTTTCTTTGAGATAACTCTGCACTATTGCGAGCTGCAAATGCCACTTCCAGCTTAGCTGTGCAGAGGAAGAACAACAAGAAGAAGAAATATCTCGAAATATGTCCGTCAGGCCAGTTCCTTTGAGCTGAATCTGCAAATATCTCGGAAACGAAGCGAGCTATGGCAAAATGTTAAGAGACGTTTTTTGTAGAGAATTATGTTTCCTACAATTTATGTTCTATGATATTTTTTGATCAGAAGCGTAGTTTTCGAGATATATCGAGATATTTAAAAGTTCCGAAGCCGCACCAACATAATAGGGATACAGAAACACCGTGGCCCCTTTCTTTGAGATAACTCTGCACTAGTGCGAGCCGCAAATGCCACTTCCAGCTTAGCTGTGCAGAAGAAGAACAACAAGAAGAAGAAATATCTCGAAATATGTCCGTCAGGCCACTTCCCTTGAGATAAATCTGCAAATATCTCGGAAACAAAGCGAGCTATGGCAAAATGTTAAGAGACGTTTTTTGTAGAGAATTATGTTTCCTACAATTTATGTTCTATGATATTTTTTGATCAGAACCGTAGTTTTCGAGATATATCGAGATATTTAAAAGTTCCGAAGCCGCACCAACATAATAGAGATACAGAAACACCGTGGCCCCTTTCTTTGAGATAACTCTGCACTATTGCGAGCTGCAAATGCCACTTCCAGCTTAGCTGTGCAGAAGAAGAACAACAAGAAGAAGAAATATCTCGAAATATGTCCGTCAGGCCCCTTCCCTTGAGATAAATCTGCAAATATCTCGGAAACGAAGCGTGCTATGGCGAACTGTTAAGAGACCTTTTTTGTAGAGAATTAAGTTTCCTACTTTTTATCTTCTATGATATTTTTTGATCAGATGCGTAGTTCTCGAGATAGATCAAGATACTTAAAAGTTCCGAAGCCGCACCAACATAATAGAGATACAGAAACACCGTGGCCCCTTTCTTTGAGATAACTCTGCACTATGGCGAGCTGGAAATGCCACTTCCAGTTTAGCTGTGCAGAAGAAGAACAACAAGAAGAAGAAATATCTCGAAATATGTCCGTTAGGCCCCTTCCCTTGAGATAAATCTGCAAATATCTCGGAAACGAAGCGAGCTATGGCAAAATGTTAAGAGACCTTTTTTGTAGAGAATCAAGTTTCCTACTTTTTATACTCTATGATATTTTTTGATCAGATGCGTAGTTCTCGAGATATATCAAGATATTTAAAAGTTCCGAAGCCGCACCAACATAATAGAGATACAGAAACACCGTGGCCCCTTTCTTTGAGATAACTCTGCACTATTGCGAGCTGCAAATGCCACTTCCAGCTTAGCTGTGCAGAAGAAGAACAACAAGAAGAAGAAATATCTCGAAATATGTCCGTCAGGCCCCTTCCCTTGAGATAAATCTGCAAATATCTCGGAAACGAAGCGAGCTATGGCAAAATGTTAAGAGACCTTTTTTGTAGAGAATTAAGTTTCCTACTTTTTATGTTCTATGATATTTTTCGATCAGAAGCGTAGTTCTCGAGATATATCAAGATATTTAAAAGTTCCGAAGCCGCACGAACATAATAGAGATACAGAAACACCGTGGCCCCTTTCTTTGAGATAACTCTGCACTATTGCGAGCTGTAAATGCCACTTCCAGCTTAGCTGTGCAGAAGAAGAACAACAAGAAGAAGAAATATCTCGAAATATGTCCGTCAGGCCCCTTCCCTTGAGATATATCTGCAAATATCTCGGAAACGAAGCGAGCTATGGCAAAATGTTAAGAGACCTTTTTTGGAGAGAATTATGTTTCCTACAATTTATGTTGTATGATATTTTTTGATCAGAAGCGTAGTTTTCGAGATATATCAAGATATTTAAAAGTTCCGAAGCCGCACCAACATAATAGAGATACAGAAACACCGTGGCCCCTTTCTTTGAGATAACTCTGCACTATTGCGAGCTGCAAATGCCACTTCCAGCTTAGCTGTGCAGAAGAAGAACAACAAGAAGAAGAAATATCTCGAAATATGTCCGTCAGGCCCCTTCCCTTGAGATAAATCTGCAAATATCTCGGAAACGAAGCGAGCTATGGCAAAATGTTAAGAGACCTTTTTTGTAGAGAATTAAGTTTCCTACTTTTTATGTTCTATGATATTTTTCGATCAGAAGCGTAGTTCTCGAGATATATCAAGATATTTAAAAGTTCCGAAGCCGCACGAACATAATAGAGATACAGAAACACCGTGGCCCCTTTCTTTGAGATAACTCTGCACTATTGCGAGCTGTAAATGCCACTTCCAGCTTAGCTGTGCAGAAGAAGAACAACAAGAAGAAGAAATATCTCGAAATATGTCCGTCAGGCCCCTTCCCTTGAGATATATCTGCAAATGTCTCGGAAACGAAGCGAGCTATGGCAAAATGTTAAGAGACCTTTTTTGTACAGAATTATGTTTCCTACAATTTATGTTCTATGATATTTTTTGATCAGATGCGTAGTTCTCGAGATATATCAAGATATTTTAAAGTTCCGAAGCCGCACCAACATAATAGAGACACAGAAACACCGTGGCCCCTTTCTTTGAGATAACTCTGCACTATTGCGAGCTGCAAATGCCACTTCCAGCTTAGCTGTGCAGAGGAAGAACAACAAGAAGAAGAAATATCTCGAAATATGTCCGTCAGGCCAGTTCCTTTGAGCTGAATCTGCAAATATCTCGGAAACGAAGCGAGCTATGGCAAAATGTTAAGAGACGTTTTTTGTAGAGAATTATGTTTCCTACAATTTATGTTCTATGATATTTTTTGATCAGAAGCGTAGTTTTCGAGATATATCGAGATATTTAAAAGTTCCGAAGCCGCACCAACATAATAGGGATACAGAAACACCGTGGCCCCTTTCTTTGAGATAACTCTGCACTAGTGCGAGCCGCAAATGCCACTTCCAGCTTAGCTGTGCAGAAGAAGAACAACAAGAAGAAGAAATATCTCGAAATATGTCCGTCAGGCCACTTCCCTTGAGATAAATCTGCAAATATCTCGGAAACAAAGCGAGCTATGGCAAAATCTTAAGAGACGTTTTTTGTAGAGAATTATGTTTCCTACAATTTATGTTCTATGATATTTTTTGATCAGAAGCGTAGTTTTCGAGATATATCGAGATATTTAAAAGTTCCGAAGCCGCACCAACATAATAGAGATACAGAAACACCGTGGCCCCTTTCTTTGAGATAACTCTGCACTAGTGCGAGCCGCAAATGCCACTTCCAGCTTAGCTGTGCAGAAGAAGAACAACAAGAAGAAGAAGTATCTCGAAATATGTCCGACAGGCCCCTTCCCTTGAGATAAATCTGCAAATATCTCGGAAACGAAGCGAGCTATGGCGAAATGTTAAGAGACCTTTTTTGTAGAGAATTAAGTTTCCTACTTTTTATCTTCTATGATATTTTTTGATCAGATGCGTAGTTCTCGAGATAGATCAAGATACTTAAAAGTTCCGAAGCCGCACCAACATAATAGAGATACAGAAACACCGTGGCCCCTTTCTTTGAGATAACTCTGCACTAGTGCGAGCCGCAAATGCCACTTCCAGCTCAGCTGTGCAGAAGAAGAACAACAAGAAGAAGAAATATCTCGAAATATGTCCGTCAGGCCCCTTCCCTTGAGATAAATCTGCAAATATCTCGGAAACGAAGCGAGCTATGGCAAAATGTTAAGAGACCGTTTTCGTAGAGAATTAAGTTTCCTACTTTTTATGTTCTATGATATTTTTTGATCAGAAGCGTAGTTTTCGAGATATATCGAGATATTTAAAAGTTCCGAAGCCGCACCAACATAATAAAGATACAGAAACACCGTGGCCCCTTTCTTTGAGATAACTCTGCACTAGTGCGAGCCGCAAATGCCACTTCCAGCTTAGCTGTGCAGAAGAAGAACAACAAGAAGAAGAAATATCTCGAAATATGTCCGTCAGGCCCCTTCCCTTGAGATAAATATGCAAATATCTCGGAAACGAAGCGAGCTATGGCAAAATCTTAAGAGACGTTTTTTGTAGAGAATTATGTTTCCTACTTTTTATGTTCTATGATATTTTTTGATCAGATGCGTAGTTCTCGAGATATATCAAGATATTTAAAAGTTCCGAAGCCGCACCAACATAATAGAGATACAGAAACACCGTGGCCCCTTTCTTTGAGATAACTCTGCACTATTGCGAGCTGTAAATGCCACTTCCAGCTTAGCTGTGCAGAAGAAGAACAACAAGAAGAAGAAATATCTCGAAATATGTCCGTCAGGCCCCTTCCCTTGAGATATATCTGCAAATATCTCGGAAACGAAGCGAGCTATGGCAAAATGTTGAGAGACCTTTTTTGTAGAGAATTAAGTTTCCTACTTTTTATGTTCTATGATATTTTTTGATCAGATGCGTAGTTCTCGAGATATATCAAGATATTTAAAAGTTCCGAAGCCGCACCAACATAATAGAGATACAGAAACACCGTGGCCCCTTTCTTTGAGATAACTCTGCACTATTGCGAGCTGCAAATGCCACTTCCAGCTTAGCTGTGCAGAGGAAGAACAACAAGAAGAAGAAATATCTCGAAATATGTCCGTCATGCCAGTTCCTTTGAGCTGAATCTGCAAATATCTCGGAAACGAAGCGAGCTATGGCAAAATGTTAAGAGACCTTTTTTGTAGAGAATTAAGTTTCCTACTTTTTATGTTCTATGATATTTTTTGATCAGACGCGTAGTTCTCGAGATATATCGAGATATTTAAAAGTTCCGAAGCCGCACCAACATAATAGATATACAGAAACACCGTGGCCCCTTTCTTTGAGATAACTCTGCACTATTGCGAGCTGCAAATGCCACTTCCAGCTTAGCTGTGCAGAGGAAGAACAACAAGAAGAAGAAATATCTCGAAATATGTCCGTCATGCCAGTTCCTTTGAGCTGAATCTGCAAATATCTCGGAAACGAAGCGAGCTATGGCAAAATGTTAAGAGACCTTTTTTGTAGAGAATTAAGTTTCCTACTTTTTATGTTCTATGATATTTTTTGATCAGACGCGTAGTTCTCGAGATATATCGAGATATTTAAAAGTTCCGAAGCCGCACCAACATAATAGATATACAGAAACACCGTGGCCCCTTTCTTTGAGATAACTCTGCACTAGTGCGAGCTGCAAATGCCACTTCCAGCTTAGCTGTGCAGAAGAAGAACAACAAGAAGAAGAAATATCTCGAAGTATGTCCGTCAGGCCCCTTCCCTTGAGATAAATCTGCAAATATCTCGGAAACGAAGCGAGCTATGGCAAAATGTTAAGAGACCTCTTTTGTAGAGAATTAAGTTTCCTACTTTTTATGTTCTATGATATTTTTTGATCAGATGCGTAGTTCTCGAGATATATCAAGATATTTAAAAGTTCCGAAGCCGCACCAACATAATAGAGATACAGAAACAGCGTGGCCCCTTTCTTTGAGATAACTCTGCACTATTGCGCGCTGCAAATGCCACTTCCAGCTTAGCTGGGCAGAAGAAGAACAACAAGAAGAAGAAATATCTCGAAATATGTCCGTCAGGCCCCTTCCCTTGAGATAAATCTGCAAATATCTCGGAAACGAAGCGAGCTATGGCAAAATGTTAAGAGACCTTTTTTGTAGAGAATTAAGTTTCCTACTTTTCATGTTCTATGATATTTTTTGATCAGATGCGTAGTTCTCGAGATATATCAAGATATTTAATAGTTCCGAAGCCGCACCAACATAATAGAAATACAGAAACACCGTGGCCCCTTTCTTTGAGATAACTCTGCACTATTGCGAGCTGCAAATGCCACTTCCAGCTTAGCTGTGCAGAGGAAGAACAACAAGAAGAAGAAATATCTCGAAATATGTCCGTCATGCCAGTTCCTTTGAGCTGAATCTGCAAATATCTCGGAAACGAAGCGAGCTATGGCAAAATGTTAAGAGACCTTTTTTGTAGAGAATTATGTTTCCTACAATTTATGTTCTACGATATTTTTTGATCAGAAGCGTAGTTTTCGAGATATATCAAGATATTTAAAAGTTCCGAAGCCGCACCAACATAATAGAGATACAGAAACACCGTGGCCCCTTTCTTTGAGATAACTCTGCACTATTGCGAGCTGTAAATGTCACTTCCAGCTTAGCTGTGCAGAAGAAGAACAACAAGAAGAAGAAATATCTCGAAATATGTCCGTCAGGCCCCTTCCCTTGAGATAAATCTGCAAATATCTCGGAAACAAAGCGGGCTATGGCAAAATGTTAAGAGACCTTTTTTGTAGAGAATTATGTTTCCTACAATTTATGTTCTATGATATTTTTTGATCAGATGCGTAGTTCTCGAGATATATCAAGATATTTAAAAGTTCCGAAGCCGCACCAACATAATAGAGATACAGAAACACCGTGGCCCCTTTCTTTGAGATAACTCTGCACTATTGCGAGCTGCAAATGCCACTTCCAGCTTAGCTGTGCAGAAGAAGAACAACAAGAAGAAGAAATATCTCGAAATATGTCCGTCAGGCCCCTTCCCTTGAGATAAATCTGCAAATATCTCGGAAACGAAGCGAGCTATGGCAAAATGTTAAGAGACCTTTTTTGTAGAGAATTAAGTTTCCTACTTTTTATGTTCTATGATATTTTTCGATCAGAAGCGTAGTTCTCGAGATATATCAAGATATTTAAAAGTTCCGAAGCCGCACGAACATAATAGAGATACAGAAACACCGTGGCCCCTTTCTTTGAGATAACTCTGCACTATTGCGAGCTGTAAATGCCACTTCCAGCTTAGCTGTGCAGAAGAAGAACAACAAGAAGAAGAAATATCTCGAAATATGTCCGTCAGGCCCCTTCCCTTGAGATATATCTGCAAATATCTCGGAAACGAAGCGAGCTATGGCAAAATGTTAAGAGACCTTTTTTGTAGAGAATTATGTTTCCTACAATTTATGTTCTATGATATTTTTTGATCAGATGCGTAGTTCTCGAGATATATCAAGATATTTTAAAGTTCCGAAGCCGCACCAACATAATAGAGATACAGAAACACCGTGGCCCCTTTCTTTGAGATAACTCTGCACTAGTGCGAGCTGCAAATGCCACTTCCAGCTTAGCTGTGCAGAAGAAGAACAACAAGAAGAAGAAATATCTCGAAATATGTCCGTCAGGCCCCTTCCCTTGAGATAAATCTGCAAATATCTCGGAAACGAAGAGAGCTATGGCAAAATGTTAAGAGACCATTTTTGTAGAGAATTAAGTTTCCTACTTTTCATGTTCTATGATATTTTTTGATCAGATGCGTAGTTCTCGAGATATATCAAGATATTTAAAAGTTCCGAAGCCGCACCAACATAATAGAGATACAGAAACACCGTGGCCCCTTTCTTTGAGATAACTCTGCACTATTGCGAGCTGCAAATGCCACTTCCAGCTTAGCTGTGCAGAGGAAGAACAACAAGAAGAAGAAATATCTCGAAATATGTCCGTCATGCCAGTTCCTTTGAGCTGAATCTGCAAATATCTCGGAAACGAAGCGAGCTATGGCAAAATGTTAAGAGACCTTTTTTGTAGAGAATTAAGTTTCCTACTTTTTATGTTCTATGATATTTTTTGATCAGACGCGTAGTTCTCGAGATATATCGAGATATTTAAAAGTTCCGAAGCCGCACCAACATAATAGATATACAGAAACACCGTGGCCCCTTTCTTTGAGATAACTCTGCACTATTGCGAGCTGCAAATGCCACTTCCAGCTTAGCTGTGCAGAGGAAGAACAACAAGAAGAAGAAATATCTCGAAATATGTCCGTCATGCCAGTTCCTTTGAGCTGAATCTGCAAATATCTCGGAAACGAAGCGAGCTATGGCAAAATGTTAAGAGACCTTTTTTGTAGAGAATTAAGTTTCCTACTTTTTATGTTCTATGATATTTTTTGATCAGACGCGTAGTTCTCGAGATATATCGAGATATTTAAAAGTTCCGAAGCCGCACCAACATAATAGATATACAGAAACACCGTGGCCCCTTTCTTTGAGATAACTCTGCACTAGTGCGAGCTGCAAATGCCACTTCCAGCTTAGCTGTGCAGAAGAAGAACAACAAGAAGAAGAAATATCTCGAAGTATGTCCGTCAGGCCCCTTCCCTTGAGATAAATCTGCAAATATCTCGGAAACGAAGCGAGCTATGGCAGAATGTTAAGAGACCTTTTTTGTAGAGAATTAAGTTTCCTACTTTTTATGTTCTATGATATTTTTTGATCAGATGCGTAGTTCTCGAGATATATCAAGATATTTAAAAGTTCCGAAGCCGCACCAACATAATAGAGATACAGAAACAGCGTGGCCCCTTTCTTTGAGATAACTCTGCACTATTGCGCGCTGCAAATGCCACTTCCAGCTTAGCTGGGCAGAAGAAGAACAACAAGAAGAAGAAATATCTCGAAATATGTCCGTCAGGCCCCTTCCCTTGAGATAAATCTGCAAATATCTCGGAAACGAAGCGAGCTATGGCAAAATGTTAAGAGACCTTTTTTGTAGAGAATTAAGTTTCCTACTTTTCATGTTCTATGATATTTTTTGATCAGATGCGTAGTTCTCGAGATATATCAAGATATTTAATAGTTCCGAAGCCGCACCAACATAATAGAAATACAGAAACACCGTGGCCCCTTTCTTTGAGATAACTCTGCACTATTGCGAGCTGCAAATGCCACTTCCAGCTTAGCTGTGCAGAGGAAGAACAACAAGAAGAAGAAATATCTCGAAATATGTCCGTCATGCCAGTTCCTTTGAGCTGAATCTGCAAATATCTCGGAAACGAAGCGAGCTATGGCAAAATGTTAAGAGACCTTTTTTGTAGAGAATTATGTTTCCTACAATTTATGTTCTACGATATTTTTTGATCAGAAGCGTAGTTTTCGAGATATATCAAGATATTTAAAAGTTCCGAAGCCGCACCAACATAATAGAGATACAGAAACACCGTGGCCCCTTTCTTTGAGATAACTCTGCACTATTGCGAGCTGTAAATGTCACTTCCAGCTTAGCTGTGCAGAAGAAGAACAACAAGAAGAAGAAATATCTCGAAATATGTCCGTCAGGCCCCTTCCCTTGAGATAAATCTGCAAATATCTCGGAAACAAAGCGGGCTATGGCAAAATGTTAAGAGACCTTTTTTGTAGAGAATTATGTTTCCTACAATTTATGTTCTATGATATTTTTTGATCAGATGCGTAGTTCTCGAGATATATCAAGATATTTAAAAGTTCCGAAGCCGCACCAACATAATAGAGATACAGAAACACCGTGGCCCCTTTCTTTGAGATAACTCTGCACTATTGCGAGCTGCAAATGCCACTTCCAGCTTAGCTGTGCAGAAGAAGAACAACAAGAAGAAGAAATATCTCGAAATATGTCCGTCAGGCCCCTTCCCTTGAGATAAATCTGCAAATATCTCGGAAACGAAGCGAGCTATGGCAAAATGTTAAGAGACCTTTTTTGTAGAGAATTAAGTTTCCTACTTTTTATGTTCTATGATATTTTTCGATCAGAAGCGTAGTTCTCGAGATATATCAAGATATTTAAAAGTTCCGAAGCCGCACGAACATAATAGAGATACAGAAACACCGTGGCCCCTTTCTTTGAGATAACTCTGCACTATTGCGAGCTGTAAATGCCACTTCCAGCTTAGCTGTGCAGAAGAAGAACAACAAGAAGAAGAAATATCTCGAAATATGTCCGTCAGGCCCCTTCCCTTGAGATATATCTGCAAATATCTCGGAAACGAAGCGAGCTATGGCAAAATGTTAAGAGACCTTTTTTGTAGAGAATTATGTTTCCTACAATTTATGTTCTATGATATTTTTTGATCAGATGCGTAGTTCTCGAGATATATCAAGATATTTTAAAGTTCCGAAGCCGCACCAACATAATAGAGATACAGAAACACCGTGGCCCCTTTCTTTGAGATAACTCTGCACTATTGCGAGCTGCAAATGCCACTTTCAGCTTAGCTGTGCAGAGGAAGAACAACAAGAAGAAGAAATATCTCGAAATATGTCCGTCATGCCAGTTCCTTTGAGCTGAATCTGCAAATATCTCGGAAACGAAGCGAGCTATGGCAAAATGTTAAGAGACCTTTTTTGTAGAGAATTAAGTTTCCTACTTTTTATGTTCTATGATATTTTTCGATCAGAGGCGTAGTTCTCGAGATATATCAAGATATTTAAAAGTTCCGAAGCCGCACCAACATAATAGAGATACAGAAACACCGTGGCCCCTTTCTTTGAGATATCTCTGCACTATTGCGAGCTGTAAATGCCACTTCCAGCTTAGCTGTGCAGAAGAAGAACAACAAGAAGAAGAAATATCTCGAAATATGTCCGTCAGGCCCCTTCCCTTGAGATAAATCTGCAAATATCTCGGAAACGAAGCGAGCTATGGCAAAATGTTAAGAGACCTTTTTTGTAGAGAATTATGTTTCCTACAATTTATGTTCTACGATATTTTTTGATCAGCAGCGTAGTTTTCGAGATATATCGAGATATTTAAAAGTTCCGAGGCCGCACCAACATAATAGATATACAGAAACACCGTGGCCCCTTTCTTTGAGATAACTCTGCATTAGTGCGAGCTGCAAATGCCACTTCCAGCTTAGCTGTGCAGAAGAAGAACAACAAGAAGAAGAAATATCTCGAAATATGTCCGTCAGGCCCCTTCCCTTGAGATAAATCTGCAAATATCTCGGAAACGAAGAGAGCTATGGCAAAATGTTAAGAGACCATTTTTGTAGAGAATTAAGTTTCCTACTTTTCATGTTCTATGATATTTTTTGATCAGATGCGTAGTTCTCGAGATATATCAAGATATTTAAAAGTTCCGAAGCCGCACAAACATAATAGAGATACAGAAACACCGTGGCCCCTTTCTTTGAGATAACTCTGCACTATTGCGAGTTGCAGATGCCACTTCCAGCTTAGCTGTGCAGAGGAAGAACAACAAGAAGAAGAAATATCTCGAAATATGTCCGTCATGCCAGTTCCTTTGAGCTGAATCTGCAAATATCTCGGAAACGAAGCGAGCTATGGCAAAATGTTAAGAGACCTTTTTTGTAGAGAATTAGGTTTCCTACTTTTTATGTTCTATGATATTTTTTGATCAGATGCGTAGTTCTCGAGATATATCAAGATATTTAAAAGTTCCGAAGCCGCACCAACATAATAGAGATACAGAAACACCGTGGCCCCTTTCTTTGAGATAACTCTGCACTATTGCGAGCTGTAAATGCCACTTCCAGCTTAGCTGTGCAGAAGAAGAACAACAAGAAGAAGAAATATCTCGAAATATGTCCGTCAGGCCCCTTCCCTTGAGATATATCTGCAAATATCTCGGAAACGAAGCGAGCTATGGCAAAATGTTAAGAGACCTTTTTTGTAGAGAATTATGTTTCCTACAATTTATGTTCTACGATATTTTTTGATCAGCAGCGTAGTTTTCGAGATATATCGAGATATTTAAAAGTTCCGAAGCCGCACCAACATAATAGATATACAGAAACACCGTGGCCCCTTTCTTTGAGATAACTCTGCACTAGTGCGAGCTGCAAATGCCACTTCCAGCTTAGCTGTGCAGAAGAAGAACAACAAGAAGAAGAAATATCTCGAAATATGTCCGTCAGGCCCCTTCCCTTGAGATAAATCTGCAAATATCTCGGAAACGAAGAGAGCTATGGCAAAATGTTAAGAGACCTTTTTTGTAGAGAATTAAGTTTCCTACTTTTCATGTTCTATGATATTTTTTGATCAGATGCGTAGTTCTCGAGATATATCAAGATATTTAAAAGTTCCGAAGCCGCACCAACATAATAGAGATACAGAAACACCGTGGCCCCTTTCTTTGAGATAACTCTGCACTATTGCGAGTTGCAGATGCCACTTCCAGCTTAGCTGTGCAGAGGAAGAACAACAAGAAGAAGAAATATCTCGAAATATGTCCGTCATGCCAGTTCCTTTGAGCTGAATCTGCAAATATCTCGGAAACGAAGCGAGCTATGGCAAAATGTTAAGAGACCTTTTTTGTAGAGAATTAAGTTTCCTACTTTTTATGTTCTATGATATTTTTTGATCAGATGCGTAGTTCTCGAGATATATCAAGATATTTAAAAGTTCCGAAGCCGCACCAACATAATAGAGATACAGAAACACCGTGGCCCCTTTCTTTGAGATAACTCTGCACTATTGCGAGCTGTAAATGCCACTTCCAGCTTAGCTGTGCAGAAGAAGAACAACAAGAAGAAGAAATATCTCGAAATATGTCCGTCAGGCCCCTTCCCTTGAGATATATCTGCAAATATCTCGGAAACGAAGCGAGCTATGGCAAAATGTTAAGAGACCTTTTTTGTAGAGAATTATGTTTCCTACAATTTATGTTCTACGATATTTTTTGATCAGCAGCGTAGTTTTCGAGATATATCGAGATATTTAAAAGTTCCGAAGCCGCACCAAAATAATAGATATACAGAAACACCGTGGCCCCTTTCTTTGAGATAACTCTGCACTAGTGCGAGCTGCAAATGCCACTTCCAGCTTAGCTGTGCAGAAGAAGAACAACAAGAAGAAGAAATATCTCGAAATATGTCCGTCAGGCCCCTTCCCTTGAGATAAATCTGCAAATATCTCGGAAACGAAGAGAGCTATGGCAAAATGTTAAGAGACCTTTTTTGTAGAGAATTAAGTTTCCTACTTTTCATGTTCTATGATATTTTTTGATCAGATGCGTAGTTCTCGAGATATATCAAGATATTTAAAAGTTCCGAAGCCGCACCAACATAATAGAGATACAGAAACACCGTGGCCCCTTTCTTTGAGATAACTCTGCACTATTGCGAGTTGCAGATGCCACTTCCAGCTTAGCTGTGCAGAGGAAGAACAACAAGAAGAAGAAATATCTCGAAATATGTCCGTCATGCCAGTTCCTTTGAGCTGAATCTGCAAATATCTCGGAAACGAAGCGAGCTATGGCAAAATGTTAAGAGACCTTTTTTGTAGAGAATTAAGTTTCCTACTTTTTATGTTCTATGATATTTTTTGATCAGATGCGTAGTTCTCGAGATATATCAAGATATTTAAAAGTTCCGAAGCCGCACCAACATAATAGAGATACAGAAACACCGTGGCCCCTTTCTTTGAGATAACTCTGCACTATTGCGAGCTGTAAATGCCACTTCCAGCTTAGCTGTGCAGAAGAAGAACAACAAGAAGAAGAAATATCTCGAAATATGTCCGTCAGGCCCCTTCCCTTGAGATATATCTGCAAATATCTCGGAAACGAAGCGAGCTATGGCAAAATGTTAAGAGACCTTTTCTGTAGAGAATTATGCTTCCTACAATTTATGTTCTATGATATTTTTTGATCAGAAGCGTAGTTTTCGAGATATATCGAGATATTTAAAAGTTCCGAAGCCGCACCAACATAATAGAGTTACAGAAACACCGTGGCCCCGTTCTTTGAGATAACTCTGCACTATTGCGAGCTGCAAATGCTACTTCCAGCTTAGCTGTGCAGAGGAAGAACAACAAGAAGAAGAAATATCTCGAAATATGTCCGTCATGCCAGTTCCTTTGAGCTGAATCTGCAAATATCTCGGAAACGAAGCGAGCTATGGCAAAATGTTAAGAGACCTTTTTTGTAGAGAATTAAGTTTCCTACTTTTTATGTTCTATGATATTTTTTGATCAGATGCGTAGTTCTCGAGATATATCAAGATATTTAAAAGTTCCGAAGCCGCACCAACATAATAGAGATACAGAAACACCGTGGCCCCTTTCTTTGAGATAACTCTGCACTATTGCGAGCTGTAAATGCCACTTCCAGCTTAGCTGTGCAGAAGAAGAACAACAAGAAGAAGAAATATCTCGAAATATGTCCGTCAGGCCCCTTCCCTTGAGATATATCTGCAAATATCTCGGAAACGAAGCGAGCTATGGCAAAATGTTAAGAGACCTTTTTTGTAGAGAATTATGCTTCCTACAATTTATGTTCTATGATATTTTTTGATCAGAAGCGTAGTTTTCGAGATATATCGAGATATTTAAAAGTTCCGAAGCCGCACCAACATAATAGAGTTACAGAAACACCGTGGCCCCGTTCTTTGAGATAACTCTGCACTATTGCGAGCTGCAAATGCTACTTCCAGCTTAGCTGTGCAGAGGAAGAACAACAAGAAGAAGAAATATCTCGAAATATGTCCGTCAGGCCAGTTCCTTTGAGCTGAATCTGCAAATATCTCGGAAACGAAGCGAGCTATGGCAAAATGTTAAGAGACGTTTTTTGTAGACAATTATGTTTCCTACAATTTATGTTGTATGATATTTTTTGATCAGAAGCGTAGTTTTCGAGATATATCGAGATATTTAAAAGTTCCGAAGCCGCACCAACATAATAGGGATACAGAAACACCGTGGCCCCTTTCTTTGAGATAACTCTGCACTAGTGCGAGCCGCAAATGCTACTTCCAGCTTAGCTGTGCAGAAGAAGAACAACAAGAAGAAGAAATATCTCGAAATATGTCCGTTAGGCCCCTTCCCTTGAGATAAATCTGCAAATATCTCGGAAACGAAGCGAGCTATGGCAAAATGTTAAGAGACCTTTTTTGTAGGGAATTAAGTTTCCTACTTTTTATCTTCTATGATATTTTTTGATCAGATGCGTAGTTCTCGAGATATATCAAGATATTTAAAAGTTCCGAAGCCGCACCAACATAATAGAGATACAGAAACACCGTGGCCCCTCTCTTTGAGATAACTCTGCACTATTGCGAGCTGGAAATGCCACTTCCAGTTTAGCTGTGCAGAAGAAGAACAACAAGAAGAAGAAATATCTCGAAATATGTCCGTTAGGCCCCTTCCCTTGAGATAAATCTGCAAATATCTCGGAAACGAAGCGAGCTATGGCAAAATGTTAAGAGACCTTTTTTGTAGAGAAGTAAGTTCCCTACTTTTTATATTCTATGATATTTTTTGATCAGATGCGTAGTTCTCGAGATATATCAAGATATTTAAAAGTTCCGAAGCCGCACCAACATAATAGAGATACAGAAACACCGTGGCCCCTTTCTTTGAGATAACTCTGCACTATTGCGAGCTGTAAATGCCACTTCCAGCTTAGCTGTGCAGAAGAAGAACAACAAGAAGAAGAAATATCTCGAAATATGTCCGTCAGGCCCCTTCCCTTGAGATATATCTGCAAATATCTCTGAAACGAAGCGAGCTATGGCAAAATGTTAAGAGACCTTTTTTGTAGAGAATTATGTTTCCTACAATTTATGTTCTACGATATTTTTTGGTCAGAAGCGTAGTTTTCGAGATATATCGAGATATTTAAAAGTTCCGAAGCCGCACCAACATAATAGATATACAGAAACACCGTGGCCCCTTTCTTTGAGATAACTCTGCACTAGTGCGAGCTGGAAATGCCACTTCCAGCTTAGCTGTGCAGAAGAAGAACAACAAGAAGAAGAAATATCTCGAAATATGTCCGTCAGGCCCCTTCCCTTGAGATAAATCTGCAAATATCTCGGAAACGAAGCGAGATATGGCAAAATCTTAAGAGACCTTTTTTGTAGAGAATTAAGTTTCCTACTTTTTATGTTCTATGATATTTTTTGATCCGATGCGTAGTTCTCGAGATATATCAAGATATTTAAAAGTTCCGAAGCCGCACCAACATAATAGAGATACAGAAACACCGTGGCCCCTTTCTTTGAGATAACTCTGCACTATTGCGAGCTGTAAATGCCACTTCCAGCTTAGCTGTGCAGAAGAAGAACAACAAGAAGAAGAAATATCTCGAAATATGTCCGTCAGGCCCCTTCCCTTGAGATATATCTGCAAATATCTCTGAAACGAAGCGAGCTATGGCAAAATGTTAAGAGACCTTTTTTGTAGAGAATTATGTTTCCTACAATTTATGTTCTACGATATTTTTTGGTCAGAAGCGTAGTTTTCGAGATATATCGAGATATTTAAAAGTTCCGAAGCCGCACCAACATAATAGATATACAGAAACACCGTGGCCCCTTTCTTTGAGATAACTCTGCACTAGTGCGAGCTGGAAATGCCACTTCCAGCTTAGCTGTGCAGAAGAAGAACAACAAGAAGAAGAAATATCTCGAAATATGTCCGTCAGGCCCCTTCCCTTGAGATAAATCTGCAAATATCTCGGAAACGAAGCGAGATATGGCAAAATCTTAAGAGACCTTTTTTGTAGAGAATTAAGTTTCCTACTTTTTATGTTCTATGATATTCTTTGATCCGATGCGTAGTTCTCGAGATATATCAAGATATTTAAAAGTTCCGAAGCCGCACCAACATAATAGAGATACAGAAACACCGTGGCCCCTTTCTTTGAGATAACTCTGCACTATTGCGAGCTGCAA
Organism: Osmia lignaria lignaria; assembly: GCF_051020975.1. Taxonomy (NCBI): domain Eukaryota; kingdom Metazoa; phylum Arthropoda; class Insecta; order Hymenoptera; family Megachilidae; genus Osmia; species Osmia lignaria. The sequence goes on along the minus strand of NW_027478167.1, from coordinate 3,504,400 downwards.
ATGCCACTTCCAGCTTAGCTGTGCAGAAGAAGAACAACAAGAAGAAGAAATATCTCGAAATATGTCCGTCAGGCCCCTTCCCTTGAGATAAATCTGCAAATATCTCGGAAACGAAGCGAGCTATGGCAAAATGTTTAGAGACCTTTCTTGTAGAGAATTAAGTTTCCTACTTTTTATGTAGTATGATATTTTTTGATCAGATGCGTAGTTCTCGAGATATATCAAGATATTTAAAAGTTCCGAAGCCGCACCAACATAATAGAGATACAGAAACACCGTGGCCCCTTTCTTTGAGATAACTCTGCACTATTGCGCGCTGCAAATGCCACTTCCAGCTTAGCTGGGCAGAAGAAGAACAACAAGAAGAAGAAATATCTCGAAATATGTCCGTCAGGCCCCTTCCCTTGAGATAAATCTGCAAATATCTCGGAAACGAAGCGAGCTATGGCAAAATGTTAAGAGACCTTTTTTGTAGGGAATTAAGTTTCCTACTTTTTATCTTCTATGATATTTTTTGATCAGATGCGTAGTTCTCGAGATATATCAAGATATTTAAAAGTTCCGAAGCCGCACCAACATAATAGAGATACAGAAACACCGTGGCCCCTCTCTTTGAGATAACTCTGCACTATTGCGAGCTGGAAATGCCACTTCCAGTTTAGCTGTGCAGAAGAAGAACAACAAGAAGAAGAAATATCTCGAAATATGTCCGTTAGGCCCCTTCCCTTGAGATAAATCTGCAAATATCTCGGAAACGAAGCGAGCTATGGCAAAATGTTAAGAGACCTTTTTTGTAGAGAATTAAGTTCCCTACTTTTTATATTCTATGATATTTTTTGATCAGATGCGTAGTTCTCGAGATATATCAAGATATTTAAAAGTTCCGAAGCCGCACCAACATAATAGAGATACAGAAACACCGTGGCCCCTTTCTTTGAGATAACTCTGCACTATTGCGAGCTGTAAATGCCACTTCCAGCTTAGCTGTGCAGAAGAAGAACAACAAGAAGAAGAAATATCTCGAAATATGTCCGTCAGGCCCCTTCCCTTGAGATATATCTGCAAATATCTCGGAAACGAAGCGAGCTATGGCAAAATGTTAAGAGACCTTTTTTGTAGAGAATTATGTTTCCTACAATTTATGTTCTACGATATTTTTTGGTCAGAAGCGTAGTTTTCGAGATATATCGAGATATTTAAAAGTTCCGAAGCCGCACCAACATAATAGATATACAGAAACACCGTGGCCCCTTTCTTTGAGATAACTCTGCACTAGTGCGAGCTGCAAATGCCACTTCCAGCTTAGCTGTGCAGAAGAAGAACAACAAGAAGAAGAAATATCTCGAAATATGTCCGTCAGGCCCCTTCCCTTGAGATAAATCTGCAAATATCTCGGAAACGAAGCGAGCTATGGCAAAATGTTTAGAGACCTTTCTTGTAGAGAATTAAGTTTCCTACTTTTTATGTAGTATGATATTTTTTGATCAGATGCGTAGTTCTCGAGATATATCAAGATATTTAAAAGTTCCGAAGCCGCACCAACATAATAGAGATACAGAAACACCGTGGCCCCTTTCTTTGAGATAACTCTGCACTATTGCGCGCTGCAAATGCCACTTCCAGCTTAGCTGGGCAGAAGAAGAACAACAAGAAGAAGAAATATCTCGAAATATGTCCGTCAGGCCCCTTCCCTTGAGATAAATCTGCAAATATCTCGGAAACGAAGCGAGCTATGGCAAAATGTTAAGAGACCTTTTTTGTAGAGAATTAAGTTTCCTACTTTTTATGTTCTATGATATTTTTCGATCAGATGCGTAGTTCTCGAGATATATCAAGATATTTAAAAGTTCCGAAGCCGCACCAACATAATAGAGATACAGAAACACCGTGGCCCCTTTCTTTGAGATAACTCTGCACTATTGCGAGCTGTAAATGCCACTTCCAGCTTAGCTGTGCAGAGGAAGAACAACAAGAAGAAGAAATATCTCGAAATATGTCCGTCAGGCCAGTTCCTTTGAGCTGAATCTGCAAGTATCTCGGAAACGAAGCGAGCTATGGCAAAATGTTAAGAGACGTTTTTTGTAGACAATTATGTTTCCTACAATTTATGTTGTATGATATTTTTTGATCAGAAGCGTAGTTTTCGAGATATATCGAGATATTTAAAAGTTCCGAAGCCGCACCAACATAATAGGGATACAGAAACACCGTGGCCCCTTTCTTTGAGATAACTCTGCACTAGTGCGAGCTGCAAATGCCACTTCCAGCTTAGCTGTGCAGAAGAAGAACAACAAGAAGAAGAAATATCTCGAAATATGTCCGTCAGGCCCCTTCCCTTGAGATAAATCTGCAAATATCTCGGAAACGAAGCGAGCTATGGCAAAATGTTAAGAGACCTTTTTTGTAGAGAATTAAGTTTCCTACTTTTTATGTTCTATGATATTTTTTGATCAGATGCGTAGTTCTCGAGATATATCAAGATATTTAAAAGTTCCGAAGCCGCACCAACATAATAGAGATACAGAAACACCGTGGCCCCTTTCTTTGAGATAACTCTGCACTATTGCGAGCTGCAAATCCACTTCCAGCTTAGCTGTGCAGAGGAAGAACAACAAGAAGAAGAAATATCTCGAAATATGTCCGTCAGGCCAGTTCCTTTGAGCTGAATCTGCAAATATCTCGGAAACGAAGCGAGCTATGGCAAAATGTTGAGAGACGTTTTTTGTAGAGAATTATGTTTCCTACAATTTATGTTCTATGATATTTTTTGATCAGAAGCGTAGTTTTCGAGATATATCGAGATATTTAAAAGTTCCGAAGCCGCACCAACATAATAGAGATACAGAAACACCGTGGCCCCTTCCTTTGAGATAACTCTGCACTAGTGCGAGCCGCAAATGCCACTTCCAGCTTAGCTGTGCAGAAGAAGAACAACAAGAAGAAGAAATATCTCGAAATATGTCCGTCAGGCCCCTTCCCTTGAGATAAATCTGCAAATATCTCGGAAACGAAGCGAGCTATGGCAAAATGTTAAGAGACCTTTTTTGTAGAGAATTAAGTTTCCTACTTTTTATATTCTATGATATTTTTTGATCAGATGCGTAGTTCTCGAGATATATCAAGATATTTAAAAGTTCCGAAGCCGCACCAACATAATAGAGATACAGAAACACCGTGGCCCCTTTCTTTGAGATAACTCTGCACTATTGCGAGCTGTAAATGCCACTTCCAGCTTAGCTGTGCAGAAGAAGAACAACAAGAAGAAGAAATATCTCGAAATATGTCCGTCAGGCACCTTCCCTTGAGATATATCTGCAAATAACTCGGAAACGAAGCGAGCTATGGCAAAATGTTAAGAGACCTTTTTTGTAGAGAATTATGTTTCCTACAATTTATGTTCTACGACATTTTTTGATCAGAAGCGTAGTTTTCGAGATATATCGAGATATTTAAAAGTTCCGAAGCCGCACCAACATAATAGATATACAGAAACACCGTGGCCCCTTTCTTTGAGATAACTCTGCACTATTGCGAGCTGTAAATGCCACTTCCAGCTTAGCTGTGCAGAAGAAGAACAACAAGAAGAAGAAATATCTCGAAATATGTCCGTCAGGCCCCTTCCCTTGAGATAAATCTGCAAATATCTCGGAAACGAAGCGAGCTATGGCAAAATGTTAAGAGACCTTTTTGTAGAGAATTAAGTTTCCTACTTTTTATGTTCTATGATATTTTTTGATCAGATGCGTAGTTCTCGAGATATATCAAGATATTTAAAAGTTCCGAAGCCGCACCAACATAATAGAGATACAGAAACACCGTGGCCCCTTTCTTTGAGATAACTCTGCACTATTGCGAGCTGCAAATGCCACTTCCAGCTTAGCTGTGCAGAAGAAGAACAACAAAAAGAAGAAATATCTCGAAATATGTCCGTCAGGCCCCTTCCCTTGAGATAAATCTGCAAATATCTCGGAAACGAAGCGAGCTATGGCAAAATGTTAAGAGACCTTTTTTGTAGAGAATTAAGTTTCCTACTTTTTATGTTCTATGATATTTTTCGATCAGAAGCGTAGTTCTCGAGATATATCAAGATATTTAAAAGTTCCGAAGCCGCACGAACATAATAGAGATACAGAAACACCGTGGCCCCTTTCTTTGAGATAACTCTGCACTATTGCGAGCTGTAAATGCCACTTCCAGCTTAGCTGTGCAGAAGAAGAACAACAAGAAGAAGAAATATCTCGAAATATGTCCGTCAGGCCCCTTCCCTTGAGATATATCTGCAAATATCTCGGAAACGAAGCGAGCTATGGCAAAATGTTAAGAGCCCTTTTTTGTAGAGAATTATGTTTCCTACAATTTATGTTCTATGATATTTTTTGATCAGATGCGTAGTTCTCGAGATATATCAAGATATTTTAAAGTTCCGAAGCCGCACCAACATAATAGAGATACAGAAACACCGTGGCCCCTTTCTTTGAGATAACTCTGCACTAGTGCGAGCCGCAAATGCCACTTCCAGCTTAGCTGTGCAGAAGAAGAACAACAAGAAGAAGAAGTATCTCGAAATATGTCCGACAGGCCCCTTCCCTTGAGATAAATCTGCAAATATCTCGGAAACGAAGCGAGCTATGGCAAAATGTTAAGAGACCTTTTTTGTAGAGAATTAAGTTTCCTACTTTTTATGTTCTATGATATTTTTCGATCAGAAGCGTAGTTCTCGAGATATATCAAGATATTTAAAAGTTCCGAAGCCGCACGAACATAATAGAGATACAGAAACACCGTGGCCCCTTTCTTTGAGATAACTCTGCACTATTGCGAGCTGTAAATGCCACTTCCAGCTTAGCTGTGCAGAAGAAGAACAACAAGAAGAAGAAATATCTCGAAATATGTCCGTCAGGCCCCTTCCCTTGAGATATATCTGCAAATATCTCGGAAACGAAGCGAGCTATGGCAAAATGTTAAGAGCCCTTTTTTGTAGAGAATTATGTTTCCTACAATTTATGTTCTATGATATTTTTTGATCAGATGCGTAGTTCTCGAGATATATCAAGATATTTTAAAGTTCCGAAGCCGCACCAACATAATAGAGATACAGAAACACCGTGGCCCCTTTCTTTGAGATAACTCTGCACTAGTGCGAGCCGCAAATGCCACTTCCAGCTTAGCTGTGCAGAAGAAGAACAACAAGAAGAAGAAGTATCTCGAAATATGTCCGACAGGCCCCTTCCCTTGAGATAAATCTGCAAATATCTCGGAAACGAAGCGAGCTATGGCGAAATGTTAAGAGACCTTTTTTGTAGAGAATTAAGTTTCCTACTTTTTATCTTCTATGATATTTTTTGATCAGATGCGTAGTTCTCGAGATAGATCAAGATACTTAAAAGTTCCGAAGCCGCACCAACATAATAGAGATACAGAAACACCGTGGCCCCTTTCTTTGAGATAACTCTGCACTAGTGCGAGCCGCAAATGCCACTTCCAGCTTAGCTGTGCAGAAGAAGAACAACAAGAAGAAGAAGTATCTCGAAATATGTCCGACAGGCCCCTTCCCTTGAGATAAATCTGCAAATATCTCGGAAACGAAGCGAGCTATGGCGAAATGTTAAGAGACCTTTTTTGTAGAGAATTAAGTTTCCTACTTTTTATCTTCTATGATATTTTTTGATCAGATGCGTAGTTCTCGAGATAGATCAAGATACTTAAAAGTTCCGAAGCCGCACCAACATAATAGAGATACAGAAACACCGTGGCCCCTTTCTTTGAGATAACTCTGCACTAGTGCGAGCCGCAAACGCCACTTCCAGCTTAGCTGTGCAGAAGAAGAACAACAAGAAGAAGAAGTATCTCGAAATATGTCCGACAGGCCCCTTCCCTTGAGATAAATCTGCAAATATCTCGGAAACGAAGCGAGCTATGGCGAAATGTTAAGAGACCTTTTTTGTAGAGAATTAAGTTTCCTACTTTTTATCTTCTATGATATTTTTTGATCAGATGCGTAGTTCTCGAGATAGATCAAGATACTTAAAAGTTCCGAAGCCGCACCAACATAATAGAGATACAGAAACACCGTGGCCCCTTTCTTTGAGATAACTCTGCACTATTGCGCGCTGCAAATGCCACTTCCAGCTTAGCTGTGCAGAAGAAGAACAACAAGAAGAAGAAATATCTCGAAATATGTCCGTCAGGCCCCTTCCCTGGAGATAAATCTGCAAATATCTCGGAAACGAAGCGAGCTATGGCAAAATGTTTAGAGACCTTTCTTGTAGAGAATTAAGTTTCCTACTTTTTATGTAGTATGATATTTTTTGATCAGATGCGTAGTTCTCGAGATATATCAAGATATTTAAAAGTTCCGAAGCCGCACCAACATAATAGAGATACAGAAACACCGTGGCCCCTTTCTTTGAGATAACTCTGCACTATTGCGCGCTGCAAATGCCACATCCAGCTTAGCTGAGCAGAAGAAGAACAACAAGAAGAAGAAATATCTCGAAATATGTCCGTCAGGCCCCTTCCCTTGAGATAAATCTGCAAATATCTCGGAAACCAAGCGAGCTATGGCAAAATGTTAAGAGACCTTTTTTGTAGATAATTAAGTTTCCTACTTTTTATGTTCTATGATATTTTTCGATCAGAGGCGTAGTTCTCGAGATATATCAAGATATTTAAAAGTTCCGAAGCCGCACCAACATAATAGAGATACAGAAACACCGTGGCCCCTTTCTTTGAGATAACTCTGCACTATTGCGAGCTGCAAATGCCACTTCCAGCTTAGCTGTGCAGAGGAAGAACAACAAGAAGAAGAAATATCTCGAAATATGTCCGTCAGGCCAGTTCCTTTGAGCTGAATCTGCAAATATCTCGGAAACGAAGCGAGCTATGGCAAAATGTTAAGAGACGTTTTTTGTAGAGAATTATGTTTCCTACAATTTATGTTCTATGATATTTTTTGATCAGAAGCGTAGTTTTCGAGATATATCGAGATATTTAAAAGTTCCGAAGCCGCACCAACATAATAGGGATACAGAAACACCGTGGCCCCTTCCTTTGAGATAACTCTGCACTAGTGCGAGCCGCAAATGCCACTTCCAGCTTAGCTGTGCAGAAGAAGAACAACAAGAAGAAGAAATATCTCGAAATATGTCCGTCAGGCCCCTTCCCTTGAGATAAATCTGCAAATATCTCGGAAACGAAGCGAGCTATGGCAAAATGTTAAGAGACCTTTTTTGTAGGGAATTAAGTTTCCTACTTTTTATCTTCTATGATATTTTTTGATCAGATGCGTAGTTCTCGAGATATATCAAGATATTTAAAAGTTCCGAAGCCGCACCAACATAATAGAGATACAGAAACACCGTGGCCCCTCTCTTTGAGATAACTCTGCACTATTGCGAGCTGGAAATGCCACTTCCAGTTTAGCTGTGCAGAAGAAGAACAACAAGAAGAAGAAATATCTCGAAATATGTCCGTTAGGCCCCTTCCCTTGAGATAAATCTGCAAATATCTCGGAAACGAAGCGAGCTATGGCAAAATGTTAAGAGACCTTTTTTATAGAGAATCAAGTTTCCTACTTTTTATATTCTATGATATTTTTTGATCAGATGCGTAGTTCTCGAGATATATCAAGATATTTAAAAGTTCCGAAGCCGCACCAACCTAATAGAGATACAGAAACACCGTGGCCCCTTTCTTTGAGATAACTCTGCACTATTGCGAGCTGCAAATGCCACTTCCAGCTTAGCTGTGCAGAAGAAGAACAACAAGAAGAAGAAATATCTCGAAATATGTCCGTCAGGCCCCTTCCCTTGAGATAAATCTGCAAATATCTCGGAAACGAAGCGAGCTATGGCAAAATGTTAAGAGACCTTTTTTGTAGAGAATTAAGTTTCCTACTTTTTATGTTCTATGATATTTTTCGATCAGAAGCGTAGTTCTCGAGATATATCAAGATATTTAAAAGTTCCGAAGCCGCACCAACATAATAGAGATACAGAAACACCGTGGCCCCTTTCTTTGAGATAACTCTGCACTATTGCGAGCTGTAAATGTCACTTCCAGCTTAGCTGTGCAGAAGAAGAACAACAAGAAGAAGAAATATCTCGAAATATGTCCGTCAGGCCCCTTCCCTTGAGATAAATCTGCAAATATCTCGGAAACGAAGCGGGCTATGGCAAAATGTTAAGAGACCTTTTTTGTAGAGAATTATGTTTCCTACAATTTATGTTCTATGATATTTTTTGATCAGATGCGTAGTTCTCGAGATATATCAAGATATTTAAAAGTTCCGAAGCCGCACCAACATAATAGAGATACAGAAACACCGTGGCCCCTTTCTTTGAGATAACTCTGCACTATTGCGAGCTGCAAATGCCACTTCCAGCTTAGCTGTGCAGAAGAAGAACAACAAGAAGAAGAAATATCTCGAAATATGTCCGTCAGGCCCCTTCCCTTGAGATAAATCTGCAAATATCTCGGAAACGAAGCGAGCTATGGCAAAATGTTAAGAGACCTTTTTTGTAGAGAATTAAGTTTCCTACTTTTTATGTTGTATGATATTTTTCGATCAGAAGCGTAGTTCTCGAGATATATCAAGATATTTAAAAGTTCCGAAGCCGCACGAACATAATAGAGATACAGAAACACCGTGGCCCCTTTCTTTGAGATAACTCTGCACTATTGCGAGCTGTAAATGCCACTTCCAGCTTAGCTGTGCAGAAGAAGAACAACAAGAAGAAGAAATATCTCGAAATATGTCCGTCAGGCCCCTTCCCTTGAGATATATCTGCAAATATCTCGGAAACGAAGCGAGCTATGGCAAAATGTTAAGAGACCTTTTTTGTAGAGAATTATGTTTCCTACAATTTATGTTCTATGATATTTTTTGATCAGATGCGTAGTTCTCGAGATATATCAAGATATTTTAAAGTTCCGAAGCCGCACCAACATAATAGAGATACAGAAACACCGTGGCCCCTTTCTTTGAGATAACTCTGCACTATTGCGAGCTGCAAATGCCACTTCCAGCTTAGCTGTGCAGAGGAAGAACAACAAGAAGAAGAAATATCTCGAAATATGTCCGTCAGGCCAGTTCCTTTGAGCTGAATCTGCAAATATCTCGGAAACGAAGCGAGCTATGGCAAAATGTTAAGAGACGTTTTTTGTAGAGAATTATGTTTCCTACAATTTATGTTCTATGATATTTTTTGATCAGAAGCGTAGTTTTCGAGATATATCGAGATATTTAAAAGTTCCGAAGCCGCACCAACATAATAGGGATACAGAAACACCGTGGCCCCTTTCTTTGAGATAACTCTGCACTAGTGCGAGCCGCAAATGCCACTTCCAGCTTAGCTGTGCAGAAGAAGAACAACAAGAAGAAGAAATATCTCGAAATATGTCCGTCAGGCCACTTCCCTTGAGATAAATCTGCAAATATCTCGGAAACAAAGCGAGCTATGGCAAAATCTTAAGAGACGTTTTTTGTAGAGAATTATGTTTCCTACAATTTATGTTCTATGATATTTTTTGATCAGAAGCGTAGTTTTCGAGATATATCGAGATATTTAAAAGTTCCGAAGCCGCACCAACATAATAGAGATACAGAAACACCGTGGCCCCTTTCTTTGAGATAACTCTGCACTAGTGCGAGCCGCAAATGCCACTTCCAGCTTAGCTGTGCAGAAGAAGAACAACAAGAAGAAGAAGTATCTCGAAATATGTCCGACAGGCCCCTTCCCTTGAGATAAATCTGCAAATATCTCGGAAACGAAGCGAGCTATGGCGAAATGTTAAGAGACCTTTTTTGTAGAGAATTAAGTTTCCTACTTTTTATCTTCTATGATATTTTTTGATCAGATGCGTAGTTCTCGAGATAGATCAAGATACTTAAAAGTTCCGAAGCCGCACCAACATAATAGAGATACAGAAACACCGTGGCCCCTTTCTTTGAGATAACTCTGCACTAGTGCGAGCCGCAAATGCCACTTCCAGCTTAGCTGTGCAGAAGAAGAACAACAAGAAGAAGAAATATCTCGAAATATGTCCGTCAGGCCCCTTCCCTTGAGATAAATCTGCAAATATCTCGGAAACCAAGCGAGCTATGGCAAAATGTTAAGAGACCTTTTTTGTAGATAATTAAGTTTCCTACTTTTTATGTTCTATGATATTTTTCGAGCAGAGGCGTAGTTCTCGAGATATATCAAGATATTTAAAAGTTCCGAAGCCGCACCAACATAATAGAGATACAGAAACACCGTGGCCCCTTTCTTTGAGATAACTCTGCACTATTGCGAGCTGCAAATGCCACTTCCAGCTTAGCTGTGCAGAGGAAGAACAACAAGAAGAAGAAATATCTCGAAATATGTCCGTCAGGCCAGTTCCTTTGAGCTGAATCTGCAAATATCTCGGAAACGAAGCGAGCTATGGTAAAATGTTAAGAGACGTTTTTTGTAGAGAATTATGTTTCCTACAATTTATGTTCTATGATATTTTTTGATCAGAAGCGTAGTTTTCGAGATATATCGAGATATTTAAAAGTTCCGAAGCCGCACCAACATAATAGGGATACAGAAACACCGTGGGCCCTTCCTTTGAGATAACTCTGCACTAGTGCGAGCCGCAAATGCCACTTCCAGCTTAGCTGTGCAGAAGAAGAACAACAAGAAGAAGAAATATCTCGAAATATGTCCGTCAGGCCCCTTCCCTTGAGATAAATCTGCAAATATCTCGGAAGCGAAGCGAGCTATGGCAAAATGTTAAGAGACCTTTTTTGTAGAGAATTAAGTTTCCTACTTTTTATGTTCTATGATATTTTTCGATCAGAAGCGTAGTTCTCGAGATATATCAAGATATTTAAAAGTTCCGAAGCCGCACGAACATAATAGAGATACAGAAACACCGTGGCCCCTTTCTTTGAGATAACTCTGCACTATTTCGAGCTGTCAATGCCACTTCCAGCTTAGCTGTGCAGAAGAAGAACAACAAGAAGAAGAAATATCTCGAAATATGTCCGTCAGGCCCCTTCCCTTGAGATAAATCTGCAAATATCTCGGAAACGAAGCGAGCTATGGCAAAATGTTAAGAGACCTTTTTTGTAGGGAATTAAGTTTCCTACTTTTTACCTTCTATGATATTTTTTGATCAGATGCGTAGTTCTCGAGATATATCAAGATATTTAAAAGTTCCGAAGCCGCACCAACATAATAGAGATACAGAAACACCGTGGCCCCGCTCTTTGAGATAACTCTGCACTATTGCGAGCTGGAAATGCCACTTCCAGTTTAGCTGTGCAGAAGAAGAACAACAAGAAGAAGAAATATCTCGAAATATGTCCGTCAGGCCACTTCCCTGGAGATAAATCTGCAAATATCTCGGAAACAAAGCGAGCTATGGCAAAATGTTAAGAGACGTTTTTTGTAGAGAATTATGTTTCCTACAATTTATGTTCTATGATATTTTTTGATCAGAAGCGTAGTTTTCGAGATATATCGAGATATTTAAAAGTTCCGAAGCCGCACCAACATAATAGAGATACAGAAACACCGTGGCCCCTTTCTTTGAGATAACTCTGCACTAGTGCGAGCCGCAAATGCCACTTCCAGCTTAGCTGTGCAGAAGAAGAACAACAAGAAGAAGAAGTATCTCGAAATATGTCCGACAGGCCCCTTCCCTTGAGATAAATCTGCAAATATCTCGGAAACGAAGCGAGCTATGGCGAAATGTTAAGAGACGTTTTTTGTAGAGAATTATGTTTCCTACAATTTATGTTCTATGATATTTTTTGATCAGAAGCGTAGTTTGCGAGATATATCGAGATATTTAAAAGTTCCGAAGCCGCACCAACATAATAGAGATACAGAAACACCGTGGCCCCTTTCTTTGAGATAACTCTGCACTAGTGCGAGCCGCAAATGCCACTTCCAGCTTAGCTGTGCAGAAGAAGAACAACAAGAAGAAGAAGTATCTCGAAATATGTCCGACAGGCCCCTTCCCTGGAGATAAATCTGCAAATATCTCGGAAACGAAGCGAGCTATGGCAAAATGTTTAGAGACCTTTCTTGTAGAGAATTAAGTTTCCTACTTTTTATGTAGTATGATATTTTTTGATCAGATGCGTAGTTCTCGAGATATATCAAGATATTTAAAAGTTCCGAAGCCGCACCAACATAATAGAGATACAGAAACACCGTGGCCCCTTTCTTTGAGATAACTCTGCACTATTGCGCGCTGCAAATGCCACTTCCAGCTTAGCTGTGCAGAAGAAGAACAACAAGAAGAAGAAATATCTCGAAATATGTCCGTCAGGCCCCTTCCCTTGAGATAAATCTGCAAATATCTCGGAAACCAAGCGAGCTATGGCAAAATGTTAAGAGACCTTTTTTGTAGATAGTTAAGTTTCCTACTTTTTATGTTCTATGATATTTTTCGATCAGAGGCGTAGTTCTCGAGATATATCAAGATATTTAAAAGTTCCGAAGCCGCACCAACATAATAGAGATACAGAAACACCGTGGCCCCTTTCTTTGAGATAACTCTGCACGATTGCGAGCTGGAAATGCCACTTCCAGTTTAGCTGTGCAGAAGAAGAACAACAAGAAGAAGAAATATCTCGAAATATGTCCATCAGGACCCTTCCCTTGAGATAAATCTGCAAATATCTCGGAAACGAAGCGAGCTATGGCAAAATGTTAAGAGACCTTTTTTGTAGAGAATTATGTTTCCTACAATTTATGTTCTATGATATTTTTTGATCAGAAGCGTAGTTTTCGAGATATATCGAGATATTTAAAAGTTCCGAAGCCGCACCAACATAATAGAGATACAGAAACACCGTGGCCCCTTTCTTTGGGGTAACTCTGCACTATTGCGAGCTGCAAATGCCACTTCCAGCTTAGCTGTGCAGAAGAAGAACAACAAGAAGAAGAAATATCTCGAAATATGTCCGTCAGGCCACTTCCCTTGAGATACATCTGCAAATATCTCGGAAACGAAGCGAGCTATGGCAAAATGTTAAGAGACCTTTTTTGTAGAGAATTATGTTTCCTACAATTTATGTTCTACGATATTTTTTGATCAGATGCGTAGTTCTCGAGATATATCAAGATATTTTAAAGTTCCGAAGTCGCACCAACATAATAGAGATACAGAAACACCGTGGCCCCTTTCTTTGAGATAACTCTGCACTATTGCGAGCTGCAAATGCCACTTCCAGCTTAGCTGTGCAGAGGAAGAACAACAAGAAGAAGAAATATCTCGAAATATGTCCGTCAGGCCAGTTCCTTTGAGCTGAATCTGCAAATATCTCGGAAACGAAGCGAGCTATGGCAAAATGTTAAGAGACGTTTTTTGTAGAGAATTATGTTTCCTACAATTTATGTTCTATGATATTTTTTGATCAGAAGCGTAGTTTTCGAGATATATCGAGATATTTAAAAGTTCCGAAGCCGCACCAACATAATAGAGATACAGAAACACCGTGGCCCCTTTCTTTGAGATAACTCTGCACTAGTGCGAGCCGCAAATGCCACTTCCAGCTTAGCTGTGCAGAAGAAGAACAACAAGAAGAAGAAGTATCTCGAAATATGTCCGACAGGCCCCTTCCCTTGAGATAAATCTGCAAATATCTCGGAAACGAAGCGAGCTATGGCGAAATGTTAAGAGACCTTTTTTGTAGAGAATTAAGTTTCCTACTTTTTATGTTTTATGATATTTTTCGATCAGAGGCGTAGTTCTCGAGATATATCAAGATATTTAAAAGTTCCGAAGCCGCACCAACATAATAGAGATACAGAAACACCGTGGCCCCTTTCTTTGAGATAACTCTGCACGATTGCGAGCTGGAAATGCCACTTCCAGTTTAGCTGTGCAGAAGAAGAACAACAAGAAGAAGAAATATCTCGAAATATGTCCATCAGGACCCTTCCCTTGAGATAAATCTGCAAATATCTCGGAAACGAAGCGAGCTATGGCAAAATGTTAAGAGACCTTTTTTTGTAGAGAATTATGTTTCCTACAATTTATGTTCTATGATATTTTTTGATCAGAAGCGTAGTTTTCGAGATATATCGAGATATTTAAAAGTTCCGAAGCCGCACCAACATAATAGAGATACAGAAACACCGTGGCCCCTTTCTTTGGGATAACTCTGCACTATTGCGAGCTGCAAATGCCACTTCCAGCTTAGCTGTGCAGAAGAAGAACAACAAGAAGAAGAAATATCTCGAAATATGTCCGTCAGGCCACTTCCCTTGAGATACATCTGCAAATATCTCGGAAACGAAGCGAGCTATGGCAAAATGTTAAGAGACCTTTTTTGTAGAGAATTATGTTTTCTACAATTTATGTTGTATGATATTTTTTGATCAGAAGCGTAGTTTTCGAGATATATCGAGATATTTAAAAGTTCCGAAGCCGCACCAACATAATAGGGATACAGAAACACCGTGGCCCCTTTCTTTGAGATAACTCTGCACTAGTGCGAGCCGCAAATGCCACTTCCAGCTTAGCTGTGCAGAAGAAGAACAACAAGAAGAAGAAATATCTCGAAATATGTCCGTCAGGCCACTTCCCTTGAGATAAATCTGCAAATATCTCGGAAACAAAGCGAGCTATGGCAAAATGTTAAGAGACGTTTTTTGTAGAGAATTATGTTTCCTACAATTTATGTTCTATGATATTTTTTGATCAGAAGCGTAGTTTTCGAGATATATCGAGATATTTAAAAGTTCCGAAGCCGCACCAACATAATAGAGATACAGAAACACCGTGGCCCCTTTCTTTGAGATAACTCTGCACTAGTGCGAGCCGCAAATGCCACTTCCAGCTTAGCTGTGCAGAAGAAGAACAACAAGAAGAAGAACTATCTCGAAATATGTCCGACAGGCCCCTTCCCTTGAGATAAATCTGCAAATATCTCGGAAACGAAGCGAGCTATGGCGAAATGTTAAGAGACGTTTTTTGTAGAGAATTATGTTTCCTACAATTTATGTTCTATGATATTTTTTGATCAGAAGCGTAGTTTTCGAGATATATCGAGATATTTAAAAGTTCCGAAGCCGCACCAACATAATAGAGATACAGAAACACCGTCGCCCCTCTCTTTGAGATAACTCTGCACTAGTGCGAGCCGCAAATGCCACTTCCAGCTTAGCTGTGCAGAAGAAGAACAACAAGAAGAAGAAGTATCTCGAAATATGTCCGACAGGCCCCTTCCCTTGAGATCAATCTGCAAATATCTCGGAAACGAAGCGAGCTATGGCGAAATGTTAAGAGACCTTTTTTGTAGAGAATTAAGTTTCCTACTTTTTATCTTCTATGATATTTTTTGATCAGATGCGTAGTTCTCGAGATAGATCAAGATACTTAAAAGTTCCGAAGCCGCACCAACATAATAGAGATACAGAAACACCGTCGCCCCTCTCTTTGAGATAACTCTGCACTATTGCGAGCTGCAAATGCCACTTCCAGCTTAGCTGTGCAGAAGAAGAACAACAAGAAGAAGAAATATCTCGAAATATGTCCGTCAGGCCCCTTCCCTGGAGATAAATCTGCAAATATCTCGGAAACGAAGCGAGCTATGGCAAAATGTTTAGAGACCTTTCTTGTAGAGAATTAAGTTTCCTACTTTTTATGCAGTATGATATTTTTTGATCAGATGCGTAGTTCTCGAGATATATCAAGATATTTAAAAGTTCCGAAGCCGCACCAACATAATAGAGATACAGAAACACCGTGGCCCCTTTCTTTGAGATAACTCTGCACTATTGCGCGCTGCAAATGCCACTTCCAGCTTAGCTGTGCAGAAGAAGAACAACAAGAAGAAGAAATATCTCGCAATATGTCCGTCAGGCCCCTTCCCTTGAGATAAATCTGCAAATATCTCGGAAACCAAGCGAGCTATGGCAAAATGTTAAGAGACCTTTTTTGTAGATAATTAAGTTTCCTACTTTTTATGTTCTATGATATTTTTCGATCAGAGGCGTAGTTCTCGAGATATATCAAGATATTTAAAAGTTCCGAAGCCGCACCAACATAATAGAGATACAGAAACACCGTGGCCCCTTTCTTTGAGATAACTCTGCACGATTGCGAGCTGGAAATGCCACTTCCAGTTTAGCTGTGCAGAAGAAGAACAACAAGAAGAAGAAATATCTCGAAATATGTCCATCAGGACCCTTCCCTTGAGATAAATCTGCAAATATCTCGGAAACGAAGCGAGCTATGGCAAAATGTTAAGAGACCTTTTTTGTAGAGAATTATGTTTCCTACAATTTATGTTCTATGATATTTTTTGATCAGAAGCGTAGTTTTCGAGATATATCGAGATATTTAAAAGTTCCGAAGCCGCACCAACATAATAGAGATACAGAAACACCGTGGCCCCTTTCTTTGGGATAACTCTGCACTATTGCGAGCTGCAAATGCCACTTCCAGCTTAGCTGTGCAGAAGAAGAACAACAAGAAGAAGAAATATCTCGAAATATGTCCGTCAGGCCACTTCCCTTGAGATACATCTGCAAATATCTCGGAAACGAAGCGAGCTATGGCGAAATGTTAAGAGACGTTTTTTGTAGAGAATTATGTTTCCTACAATTTATGTTCTGTGATATTTTTTGATCAGATGCGTAGTTTTCGAGATATATCGAGATATTTAAAAGTTCCGAAGCCGCACCAACATAATAGAGATACAGAAACACCGTGGCCCCTTTCTTTGAGATAACTCTGCACTAGTGCGAGCCGCAAATGCCACTTCCAGCTTAGCTGTGCAGAAGAAGAACAACAAGAAGAAGAAGTATCTCGAAATATGTCCGACAGGCCCCTTCCCTAGAGATAAATCTGCAAATATCTCGGAAACGAAGCGAGCTATGGCGAAATGTTACGAGACCTTTTTTGTAGAGAATTAAGTTTCCTACTTTTTATCTTCTATGATATTTTTTGATCAGATGCGTAGTTCTCGAGATAGATCAAGATACTTAAAAGTTCCGAAGCCGCACCAACATAATAGAGATACAGAAACACCGTCGCCCCTCTCTTTGAGATAACTCTGCACTATTGCGAGCTGCAAATGCCACTTCCAGCTTAGCTGTGCAGAAGAAGAACAACAAGAAGAAGAAATATCTCGAAATATGTCCGTCAGGCCCCTTCCCTGGAGATAAATCTGCAAATATCTCGGAAACGAAGCGAGCTATGGCAAAATGTTTAGAGACCTTTCTTGTAGAGAATTAAGTTTCCTACTTTTTATGTAGTATGATATTTTTTGATCAGATGCGTAGTTCTCGAGATATATCAAGATATTTAAAAGTTCCGAAGCCGCACCAACATAATAGAGATACAGAAACACCGTGGCCCCTTTCTTTGAGATAACTCTGCACTATTGCGCGCTGCAAATGCCACTTCCAGGTTAGCTGTGCAGAAGAAGAACAACAAGAAGAAGAAATATCTCGAAATATGTCCGTCAGGCCCCTTCCCTTGAGATAAATCTGCAAATATCTCGGAAACCAAGCGAGCTATGGCAAAATGTTAAGAGACCTTTTTTGTAGAGAATTATGTTTCCTACAATTTATGTTGTATGATATTTTTTGATCAGAAGCGTAGTTTTCGAGATATATCAAGATATTTAAAAGTTCCGAAGCCGCACCAACATAATAGAGATACAGAAACACCGTGGCCCCTTTCTTTGAGATAACTCTGCACTATTGCGAGCTGTAAATGCCACTTCCAGCTTAGCTGTGCAGAAGAAGAACAACAAGAAGAAGAAATATCTCGAAATATGTCCATCAGGACCCTTCCCTTGAGATAAATCTGCAAATATCTCGGAAACGAAGCGAGCTATGGCAAAATGTTAAGAGACCTTTTTTGTAGAGAATTATGTTTCCTACAATTTATGTTCTATGATATTTTTTGATCAGAAGCGTAGTTTTCGAGATATATCGAGATATTTAAAAGTTCCGAAGCCGCACCAACATAATAGAGATACAGAAACACCGTGGCCCCTTTCTTTGGGATAACTCTGCACTATTGCGAGCTGCAAATGCCACTTCCAGCTTAGCTGTGCAGAAGAAGAACAACAAGAAGAAGAAATATCTCGAAATATGTCCGTCAGGCCACTTCCCTTGAGATACATCTGCAAATATCTCGGAAACGAAGCGAGCTATGGCAAAATGTTAAGAGACCGTTTTTGTAGAGAATTATGTTTCCTACTTTTTATGTTCTATGATATTTTTTGATCAGACGCGTAGTTCTCGAGATATATCAAGATATTTAAAAGTTCCGAAGCCGCACCAACATAATAGAGATACAGAAACACCGTGGCCCCTTTCTTTGAGATAACTCTGCACTATTGCGAGCTGCAAATGCCACTTCCAGCTTAGCTGTGCAGAAGAAGAACAACAAGAAGAAGAAATATCTCGAAATATGTCGTCAGGCCCCTTCCCTTGAGATAAATCTGCAAATATCTCGGAAACGAAGAGAGCTATGGCAAAATGTTAAGAGACCTTTTTTGTAGAGAATTAATTTTCCTACTTTTCATGTTCTATGATATTTTTTGATCAGATGCGTAGTTCTCGAGATATATCAAGATATTTAAAAGTTCCGAAGCCGCACCATCATAATAGAGATACAGAAACACCGTGGCCCCTTTCTTTGAGATAACTCTGCACTATTGCGAGCTGCAAATGCCAGTTCCAGCTTAGCTGTGCAGAGGAAGAACAACAAGAAGAAGAAATATCTCGAAATATGTCCGTCAGGCCAGTTCCTTTGAGCTGAATCTGCAAATATCTCGGAAACGAAGCGAGCTATGGCAAAATGTTAAGAGACATTTTTTGTAGAGAATTATGTTTCCTACTTTTTATGTTCTATGATATTTTTTGATCAGAAGCGTAGTTTTCGAGATATATCGAGATATTTAAAAGTTCCGAAGCCGCACCAACATAATAGAGATACAGAAACACCGTGGCCCCTTTCTTTGAGATAACTCTGCACTAGTGCGAGCCGCAAATGCCACTTCCAGCTTAGCTGTGCAGAAGAAGAACAACAAGAAGAAGAAATATCTCGAAATATGTCCGTCAGGCCCCTTCCCTTGAGATAAATCTGCAAATATCTCGGAAACGAAGCGAGCTATGGCAAAATGTTAAGACACCTTTTTTGTAGAGAATTATGTTTCCTACAATTTATGTTCTATGATATTTTTTGATCAGAAGCGTAGTTTTCGAGATATATCGAGATATTTAGAAGTTCCGAAGCCGCACCAACATAATAGAGATACAGAAACACCGTGGCCCCTTTCTTTGAGATAACTCTGCACTAGTGCGAGCTGCAAATGCCACTTCCAGCTTAGCTGTGCAGAAGAAGAACAACAAGAAGAAGAAATATCTCGAAATATGTCCGTCAGGCCCCTTCCCTTGAGATAAATCTGCAAATATCTCGGAAACGAAGCGAGCTATGGCAAAATGTTAAGAGACCTTTTTTGTAGAGAATTAAGTTTCCTACTTTTTATGTTCTATGATATTTTTTGATCAGATGCGTAGTTCTCGAGATATATCAAGATATTTAAAAGTTCCGAAGCCGCACCAACATAATAGAGATACAGAAACACCGTGGCCCCTTTCTTTGAGATAACTCTGCACTATTGCGAGCTGCAAATGCCACTTCCAGCTTAGCTGTGCAGAGGAAGAACAACAAGAAGAAGAAGTATCTCGAAATATGTCCGTCAGGCCCCTTCCCTTGAGATAAATCTGCAAATATCTCGGAAACGAAGCGAGCTATGGCAAAATGTTGAGAGACCTTTTTTGTAGAGAATTATGTTTCCTACAATTTATGTTCTATGATATTTTTTGATCAGAAGCGTAGTTTTCGAGATATATCGAGATATTTAAAAGTTCCGAAGCCGCACCAACATAATAGAGATACAGAAACACCGTGGCCCCTTTCTTTGGGATAACTCTGCACTATTGCGAGCTGCAAATGCCACTTCCAGCTTAGCTGTGCAGAAGAAGAACAACAAGAAGAAGAAATATCTCGAAATATGTCCGTCAGGCCACTTCCCTTGAGATACATCTGCAAATATCTCGGAAACGAAGCGAGCTATGGCAAAATGTTAAGAGACCGTTTTTGTAGAGAATTATGTTTCCTACTTTTTATGTTCTATGATATTTTTTGATCAGACGCGTAGTTCTCGAGATATATCAAGATATTTAAAAGTTCCGAAGCCGCACCAACATAATAGAGATACAGAAACACCGTGGCCCCTTTCTTTGAGATAACTCTGCACTATTGCGAGCTGCAAATGCCACTTCCAGCTTAGCTGTGCAGAAGAAGAACAACAAGAAGAAGAAATATCTCGAAATATGTCGTCAGGCCCCTTCCCTTGAGATAAATCTGCAAATATCTCGGAAACGAAGAGAGCTATGGCAAAATGTTAAGAGACCTTTTTTGTAGAGAATTAATTTTCCTACTTTTCATGTTCTATGATATTTTTTGATCAGATGCGTAGTTCTCGAGATATATCAAGATATTTAAAAGTTCCGAAGCCGCACCATCATAATAGAGATACAGAAACACCGTGGCCCCTTTCTTTGAGATAACTCTGCACTATTGCGAGCTGCAAATGCCAGTTCCAGCTTAGCTGTGCAGAGGAAGAACAACAAGAAGAAGAAATATCTCGAAATATGTCCGTCAGGCCAGTTCCTTTGAGCTGAATCTGCAAATATCTCGGAAACGAAGCGAGCTATGGCAAAATGTTAAGAGACGTTTTTTGTAGAGAATTATGTTTCCTACTTTTTATGTTCTATGATATTTTTTGATCAGAAGCGTAGTTTTCGAGATATATCGAGATATTTAAAAGTTCCGAAGCCGCACCAACATAATAGAGATACAGAAACACCGTGGCCCCTTTCTTTGAGATAACTCTGCACTAGTGCGAGCCGCAAATGCCACTTCCAGCTTAGCTGTGCAGAAGAAGAACAACAAGAAGAAGAAATATCTCGAAATATGTCCGTCAGGCCCCTTCCCTTGAGATAAATCTGCAAATATCTCGGAAACGAAGCGAGCTATGGCAAAATGTTAAGACACCTTTTTTGTAGAGAATTATGTTTCCTACAATTTATGTTCTATGATATTTTTTGATCAGAAGCGTAGTTTTCGAGATATATCGAGATATTTAGAAGTTCCGAAGCCGCACCAACATAATAGAGATACAGAAACACCGTGGCCCCTTTCTTTGAGATAACTCTGCACTAGTGCGAGCTGCAAATGCCACTTCCAGCTTAGCTGTGCAGAAGAAGAACAACAAGAAGAAGAAATATCTCGAAATATGTCCGTCAGGCCCCTTCCCTTGAGATAAATCTGCAAATATCTCGGAAACGAAGCGAGCTATGGCAAAATGTTAAGAGACCTTTTTTGTAGAGAATTAAGTTTCCTACTTTTTATGTTCTATGATATTTTTTGATCAGATGCGTAGTTCTCGAGATATATCAAGATATTTAAAAGTTCCGAAGCCGCACCAACATAATAGAGATACAGAAACACCGTGGCCCCTTTCTTTGAGATAACTCTGCACTATTGCGAGCTGCAAATGCCACTTCCAGCTTAGCTGTGCAGAGGAAGAACAACAAGAAGAAGAAGTATCTCGAAATATGTCCGTCAGGCCCCTTCCCTTGAGATAAATCTGCAAATATCTCGGAAACGAAGCGAGCTATGGCAAAATGTTGAGAGACCTTTTTTGTAGAGAATTATGTTTCCTACAATTTATGTTCTATGATATTTTTTGATCAGAAGCGTAGTTTTCGAGATATATCGAGATATTTAAAAGTTCCGAAGCCGCACCAACATAATAGAGATACAGAAACACCGTGGCCCCTTTCTTTGAGATAACTCTGCACTAGTGCGAGCTGCAAATGCCACTTCCAGCTTAGCTGTGCAGAAGAACAACAACAAGAAGAAGAAGTATCTCGAAATATGTCCGTCAGGCCCGTTCCTTTGAGCTGAATCTGCAAATATCTCGGAAACGAAGCGAGCTATGGCAAAATGTTAAGAGACCTTTTTTGTAGAGAATTATGTTTCCTACAATTTATGTTCTATGATATTTTTTGATCAGAAGCGTAGTTTTCGAGATATATCGAGATATTTAAAAGTTCCGAAGCCGCACCAACATAATAGAGATACAGAAACACCGTGGCCCCTTTCTTTGAGATAACTTTGCACTAGTGCGAGCTGCAAATGCCACTTCCAGCTTAGCTGTGCAGAAGAACAACAACAAGAAGAAGAAGTATCTCGAAATATGTCCGTCAGGCCCGTTCCTTTGAGCTGAATCTGCAAATATCTCGGAAACGAAGCGAGCTATGGCAAAATGTTAAGAGACCTTTTTTGTAGAGAATAATGTTTCCTACAATTTACGTTCTATGATATTTTTTGATCAGAAGCGTAGTTTTCGAGATATATCGAGATATTTAAAAGTTCCGAAGCCGCACCAACATAATAGAGATACAGAAACACCGTGACCCCTTTCTTTGAGATAACTCTGCACTATTGCGAGCTGGAAATGCCACTTCCAGTTTAGCTGTGCAGAAGAAGAACAACAAGAAGAAGAAATATCTCGAAATATGTCCGTTAGGCCCCTTCCCTTGAGATAAATCTGCAAATATCTCGGAAACGAAGCGAGCTATGGCAAAATGTTAAGAGACCTTTTTTGTAGAGAATTAGGTTTCCTACTTTTTACGTTCTATGATATTTTTTGATCAGATGCGTAGTTCTCGAGATATATCAAGATATTTAAAAGTTCCGAAGCCGCACCAACATAATAGAGATACAGAAACACCGTGGCCCCTTTCTTTGAGATAACTCTGCACTATTGCGAGCTGGAAATGCCACTTCCAGTTTAGCTGTGCAGAAGAAGAACAACAAGAAGAAGAAATATCACGAAATATGTCCGTTAGGCCCCTTCCCTTGAGATAAATCTGCAAATATCTCGGAAACGAAGCGAGCTATGGCAAAATGTTAAGAGACCTTTTTTGTAGAGAATTAAGTTTCCTCCTTTTTATGTTCTATGATATTTTTTGATCAGATGCGCAGTTCACGAGATATATCAAGATATTTAAAAGTTCCGAAGCCGCACCAACATAATGGAGATACAGAAACACCGTGGCCCCTTTCTTTGAGATAACTCTGCACTATTGCGAGCTGCAAATGCCACTTCCAGCTTAGCTGTGCAGAAGAAGAACAACAAGAAGAAGAAATATCTCGAAATATGTCCGTCAGGCCCCTTCCCTTGAGATAAATCTGGAAATATCTCGGAAACGAAGAGAGTTATGGCAAAATGTTAAGAGACCTTTTTTGTAGAGAATTAAGTTTCCTACCTTTCATGTTCTACGATATTTTTTGATCAGATGCGTAGTTCTCGAGATATATCAAGATATTTAAAAGTTCCGAAGCCGCACCAACATAATAGAGATACAGAAACACCGTGGCCCCTTTCTTTGAGATAACTCTGCACTATTGCTAGCTGCAAATGCCACTTCCAGCTTAGCTGTGCAGAAGAAGAACAACAAGAAGAAGAAATATCTCGAAATATGTCCGTCAGGCCCCTTCCCTTGAGATAAATGTGGAAATATCTCGGAAACGAAGAGAGTTATGGCAAAATGTTAAGAGACCTTTTCTGTAGAGAATTAAGTTTCCTACTTTTCATGTTCTATGATATTTTTTGATCAGATGCGTAGTTCTCGAGATATATCAAGATATTTAAAAGTTCCGAAGCCGCACCAACATAATAGAGATACAGAAACACCGTGGCCCCTTTCTTTGAGATAACTCTGCACTATTGCGAGCTGGAAATGCCACTTCCAGTTTAGCTGTGCAGAAGAAGAACAACAAGAAGAAGAAATATCACGAAATATGTCCGTTAGGCCCCTTCCCTTGAGATAAATCTGCAAATATCTCGGAAACGAAGAGAGCTATGGCAAAATGTTAAGAGACCCTTTTTGTAGAGAATTATGTTTCCTACAATTTATGTTCTATGATATTTTTTGATCAGAAGCGTAGTTTTCGAGATATATCGAGATATTTAAAAGTTCCGAAGCCGCACCAACATAATAGAGATACAGAAACACCGTGGCCCCTTTCTTTGAGATAACTCTGCACTAGTGCGAGCCGCAAATGCCACCTCCAGCTTAGCTGTGCAGAAGAAGAACAACAAGAAGAAGAAATATCTCGAACTATGTCCGTCAGGCCAGTTCCTTTGAGCTGAATCTGCAAATATCTCGGAAACGAAGCGAGCTATGGCAAAATGTTAAGAGACCTTTTTTGTAGAGAATTAAGTTTCCTACTTTTTATGTTCTATGATATTTTTTGATCAGATGCGTAGTTCTCGAGATATATCAAGATATTTAAAAGTTCCGAAGCCGCACCAACATAATAGAGATACAGAAACACCGTGGCCCCTTTCTTTGAGATAACTCTGCACTAGTGCGAGCCGCAAATGCCACTTCCAGCTTAGCTGTGCAGAAGAAGAACAACAAGAAGAAGAAATATCTCGAAATATGTCCGTCAGGCCCCTTCCCTTGAGATAAATCTGCAAATATCTCGGAAACGAAGCGAGCTATGGCAAAATGTTAAGAGACCTTTTTTTGTAGAGAAGTAAGTTTCCTACTTTTTATCTTCTATGATATTTTTTGATCAGATGCGTAGTTCTCGAGATATATCAAGATATTTAAAAGTTCCGAAGCCGCACCAACATAATAGAGATACAGGAACACCATGGCCCCTCTCTTTGAGATAACTCTGCACTATTGCGAGCTGCAAATGCCACTTCCAGCTTAGCTGTGCAGAAGAAGAACAACAAGAAGAAGAAATATCTCGAAATATGTCCGTCAGGCCCCTTCCCTTGAGATAAATCTGCAAATATCTCGGAAACGAAGAGAGCTATGGCAAAATGTTAAGAGACCCTTTTTGTAGAGAATTATGTTTCCTACAATTTATGTTCTATGATATTTTTTGATCAGAAGCGTAGTTTTCGAGATATATCGAGATATTTAAAAGTTCCGAAGCCGCACCAACATAATAGAGATACAGAAACACCGTGGCCCCTTTCTTTGAGATAACTCTGCACTAGTGCGAGCCGCAAATGCCACCTCCAGCTTAGCTGTGCAGAAGAAGAACAACAAGAAGAAGAAATATCTCGAAATATGTCCGTCAGGCCAGTTCCTTTGAGCTGAATCTGCAAATATCTCGGAAACGAAGCGAGCTATGGCAAAATGTTAAGAGACGTTTTTTGTAGAGAATTATGTTTCCTACAATTTATGTTCTATGATATTTTTTGATCAGAAGCGTAGTTTTCGAGATATATCGAGATATTTAAAAGTTCCGAAGCCGCACCAACATAATGGAGATACAGAAACACCGTGGCCCCTTTCTTTGAGATAACGCTGCACTAGTGCGAGCTGGAAATGCCACTTCCAGTTTAGCTGTGCAGAAGAAGAACAACAAGAAGCAGAAATATCTCGAAATATGTCCGTTAGGCCCCTTCCCTTGAGATAAATCTGCAAATATCTCGGAAACGAAGCGAGCTATGGCAAAATGTTAAGAGACCTTTTTTGTAGAGAATTAAGTTTCCTACTTTTTATGTTCTATGATATTTTTTGATCAGATGCGTAGTTCTCGAGATATATCAAGATATTTAAAAGTTCCGAAGCCGCACCAACATAATAGAGATACAGAAACACCGTGGCCCCTTTCTTTGGGATAACTCTGCACTATTGCGAGCTGGAAATGCCACTTCCAGTTTAGCTGTGCAGAAGAAGAACAACAAGAAGAAGAAATATCTCGAAATATGTCCGTCAGGCCCCTTCCCTTGAGATATATCTGCAAATATCTCGGAAACGAAGCGAGCTATGGCAAAATGTTAAGAGACCTTTTTTGTAGAGAATTATGATTCCTACAATTTATGTTCTATGATATTTTTTGATCAGAAGCGTAGTTTTCGAGATATATCGAGATATTTAAAAGTTCCGAAGCCGCACCAACATAATAGAGATACAGAAACACCGTGGCCCCTTTCTTTGAGATAACTCTGCACTATTGCGAGCTGCAAATGCCACTTCCAGCTTAGCTGTGCAGAGGAAGAACAACAAGAAGAAGAAATATCTCGAAATATGTCCGTCAGGCCCCTTCCCTTGAGATAAATCTGCAAATATCTCGGAAACGAAGAGAGCTATGGCAAAATGTTAAGAGACCTTTTTTGTAGAGAATTATGTTTCCTACAATTTATGTTCTATGATATTTTTTGATCAGAAGCGTAGTTTTCGAGATATATCGAGATATTTAAAAGTTCCGAAGCCGCACCAACATAATAGAGATACAGAAACACCGTGGCCCCTTTCTTTGAGATAACTCTGCACTAGTGCGAGCCGCAAATGCCACCTCCAGCTTAGCTGTGCAGAAGAAGAACAACAAGAAGAAGAAATATCTCGAAATATGTCCGTCAGGCCAGTTCCTTTGAGCTGAATCTGCAAATATCTCGGAAACGAAGCGAGCTATGGCAAAATGTTAAGAGACGTTTTTTGTAGAGAATTATGTTTCCTACAATTTATGTTCTATGATATTTTTTGATCAGAAGCGTAGTTTTCGAGATATATCGAGATATTTAAAAGTTCCGAAGCCGCACCAACATAATGGAGATACAGAAACACCGTGGCCCCTTTCTTTGAGATAACGCTGCACTAGTGCGAGCTGGAAATGCCACTTCCAGTTTAGCTGTGCAGAAGAAGAACAACAAGAAGCAGAAATATCTCGAAATATGTCCGTTAGGCCCCTTCCCTTGAGCTGAATCTGCAAATATCTCGGAAACGAAGCGAGCTATGGCAAAATGTTAAGAGACGTTTTTTGTAGAGAATTATGTTTCCTACAATTTATGTTCTATGATATTTTTTGATCAGAAGCGTAGTTTTCGAGATATATCGAGATATTTAAAAGTTCCGAAGCCGCACCAACATAATGGAGATACAGAAACACCGTGGCCCCTTTCTTTGAGATAACGCTGCACTAGTGCGAGCTGGAAATGCCACTTCCAGTTTAGCTGTGCAGAAGAAGAACAACAAGAAGCAGAAATATCTCGAAATATGTCCGTCAGGCCCCTTCCCTTGAGATAAATCTGGAAATATCTCGGAAACGAAGAGAGTTATGGCAAAATGTTGAGAGACCTTTTTTGTAGAGAATTAAGTTTCCTACCTTTCATGTTCTACGATATTTTTTGATCAGATGCGTAGTTCTCGAGATATATCAAGATATTTAAAAGTTCCGAAGCCGCACCAACATAATAGAGATACAGAAACACCGTGGCCCCTTTCTTTGAGATAACTCTGCACTATTGCTAGCTGCAAATGCCACTTCCAGCTTAGCTGTGCAGAAGAAGAACAACAAGAAGAAGAAATATCTCGAAATATGTCCGTCAGGCCCCTTCCCTTGAGATAAATGTGGAAATATCTCGGAAACGAAGAGAGTTATGGCAAAATGTTAAGAGACCTTTTCTGTAGAGAATTAAGTTTCCTACTTTTCATGTTCTATGATATTTTTTGATCAGATGCGTAGTTCTCGAGATATATCAAGATATTTAAAAGTTCCGAAGCCGCACCAACATAATAGAGATACAGAAACACCGTGGCCCCTTTCTTTGAGATAACTCTGCACTATTGCGAGCTGGAAATGCCACTTCCAGTTTAGCTGTGCAGAAGAAGAACAACAAGAAGAAGAAATATCACGAAATATGTCCGTTAGGCCCCTTCCCTTGAGATAAATCTGCAAATATCTCGGAAACGAAGAGAGCTATGGCAAAATGTTAAGAGACCCTTTTTGTAGAGAATTATGTTTCCTACAATTTATGTTCTATGATATTTTTTGATCAGAAGCGTAGTTTTCGAGATATATCGAGATATTTAAAAGTTCCGAAGCCGCACCAACATAATAGAGATACAGAAACACCGTGGCCCCTTTCTTTGAGATAACTCTGCACTAGTGCGAGCCGCAAATGCCACCTCCAGCTTAGCTGTGCAGAAGAAGAACAACAAGAAGAAGAAATATCTCGAACTATGTCCGTCAGGCCAGTTCCTTTGAGCTGAATCTGCAAATATCTCGGAAACGAAGCGAGCTATGGCAAAATGTTAAGAGACCTTTTTTGTAGAGAATTAAGTTTCCTACTTTTTATGTTCTATGATATTTTTTGATCAGATGCGTAGTTCTCGAGATATATCAAGATATTTAAAAGTTCCGAAGCCGCACCAACATAATAGAGATACAGAAACACCGTGGCCCCTTTCTTTGAGATAACTCTGCACTAGTGCGAGCCGCAAATGCCACTTCCAGCTTAGCTGTGCAGAAGAAGAACAACAAGAAGAAGAAATATCTCGAAATATGTCCGTCAGGCCCCTTCCCTTGAGATAAATCTGCAAATATCTCGGAAACGAAGCGAGCTATGGCAAAATGTTAAGAGACCTTTTTTGTAGAGAATTAAGTTTCCTACTTTTTATGTTCTATGATATTTTTTGATCAGATGCGTAGTTCTCGAGATATATCAAGATATTTAAAAGTTCCGAAGCCGCACCAACATAATAGAGATACAGAAACACCGTGGCTCCTTTCTTTGAGATAACTCTGCACTATTGCGAGCTGGAAATGCCACTTCCAGTTTAGCTGTGCAGAAGAAGAACAACAAGAAGAAGAAATATCTCGAAATATGTCCGTTAGGCCCCTTCCCTTGAGATAAATCTGCAAATATCTCGGAAACGAAGCGAGCTATGGCAAAATGTTAAGAGACCTTTTTTGTAGAGAATTAAGTTTCCTACTTTTTATGTTCTAAGATATTTTTTGATCAGATGCGTAGTTCTCGAGATATATCAAGATATTTAAAAGTTCCGAAGCCGCACCAACATAATAGAGATACAGAAACACCGTGGCCCCTTTCTTTGAGATAACTCTGCACTATTGCGAGCTGGAAATGCCACTTCCAGTTTAGCTGTGCAGAAGAAGAACAACAAGAAGAAGAAACATCTCGAAATATGTCCGTTAGGCCCCTTCCCTTGAGATAAATCTGCAAATATCTCGGAAACGAAGCGAGCTATGGCAAAATGTTAAGAGACCATTTTTGTAGAGAATTAAGTTTCCTACTTTTTATGTTCTATGATATTTTTTGATCAGATGCGTAGTTCTCGAGATATATCAAGATATTTAAAAGTTCCGAAGCGGCACCAACATAATAGAGATACAGAAACACCGTGGCCCCTTTCTTTGAGATAACTCTGCACTATTGCGAGCTGCAAATGCCACTTCCAGCTTTGCTGTGCAGAAGAAGAACAACAAGAAGAAGAAATATCTCGAAATATGTCCGTCAGGCCCCTTCCCTTGAGATAAATCAGCAAATATCTCGGAAACGAAGAGAGCTATGGCAAAATGTTAAGAGACCTTTTTTGTAGAGAATTAAGTTTCCTACTTTTTATGTTCTATGATATTTTTTGATCAGATGCGTAGTTCTCGAGATATGTCAAGATATTTAAAAGTTCCGAAGCCGCACCAACATAATAGAGATACAGAAACACCGTGGCCCCTTTCTTTGAGATAACTCTGCACTATTGCGAGCTGCAAATGCCACTTCCAGCTTAGCTGTGCAGATGAAGAACAACAAGAAGAAGAAATATCTCGAAATATGTCCGTCAGGCCAGTTCCTTTGAGCTGAATCTGCAAATATCTCGGAAACGAAGCGAGCTATGGCAAAATGTTAAGAGACCTTTTTTTGTAGAGAAGTAAGTTTCCTACTTTTTATCTTCTATGATATTTTTTGATCAGATGCGTAGTTCTCGAGATATATCAAGATATTTAAAAGTTCCGAAGCCGCACCAACATAATAGAGATACAGGAACACCATGGCCCCTCTCTTTGAGATAACTCTGCACTATTGCGAGCTGCAAATGCCACTTCCAGCTTAGCTGTGCAGAAGAAGAACAACAAGAAGAAGAAATATCTCGAAATATGTCCGTCAGGCCCCTTCCCTTGAGATAAATCTGCAAATATCTCGGAAACGAAGAGAGCTATGGCAAAATGTTAAGAGACCCTTTTTGTAGAGAATTATGTTTCCTACAATTTATGTTCTATGATATTTTTTGATCAGAAGCGTAGTTTTCGAGATATATCGAGATATTTAAAAGTTCCGAAGCCGCACCAACATAATAGAGATACAGAAACACCGTGGCCCCTTTCTTTGAGATAACTCTGCACTAGTGCGAGCCGCAAATGCCACCTCCAGCTTAGCTGTGCAGAAGAAGAACAACAAGAAGAAGAAATATCTCGAAATATGTCCGTCAGGCCAGTTCCTTTGAGCTGAATCTGCAAATATCTCGGAAACGAAGCGAGCTATGGCAAAATGTTAAGAGACGTTTTTTGTAGAGAATTATGTTTCCTACAATTTATGTTCTATGATATTTTTTGATCAGAAGCGTAGTTTTCGAGATATATCGAGATATTTAAAAGTTCCGAAGCCGCACCAACATAATGGAGATACAGAAACACCGTGGCCCCTTTCTTTGAGATAACGCTGCACTAGTGCGAGCTGGAAATGCCACTTCCAGTTTAGCTGTGCAGAAGAAGAACAACAAGAAGCAGAAATATCTCGAAATATGTCCGTTAGGCCCCTTCCCTTGAGATAAATCTGCAAATATCTCGGAAACGAAGCGAGCTATGGCAAAATGTTAAGAGACCTTTTTTGTAGAGAATTAAGTTTCCTACTTTTTATGTTCTATGATATTTTTTGATCAGATGCGTAGTTCTCGAGATATATCAAGATATTTAAAAGTTCCGAAGCCGCACCAACATAATAGAGATACAGAAACACCGTGGCCCCTTTCTTTGGGATAACTCTGCACTATTGCGAGCTGGAAATGCCACTTCCAGTTTAGCTGTGCAGAAGAAGAACAACAAGAAGCAGAAATATCTCGAAATATGTCCGTCAGGCCCCTTCCCTTGAGATATATCTGCAAATATCTCGGAAACGAAGCGAGCTATGGCAAAATGTTAAGAGACCTTTTTTGTAGAGAATTATGATTCCTACAATTTATGTTCTATGATATTTTTTGATCAGAAGCGTAGTTTTCGAGATATATCGAGATATTTAAAAGTTCCGAAGCCGCACCAACATAATAGAGATACAGAAACACCGTGGCCCCTTTCTTTGAGATAACTCTGCACTATTGCGAGCTGCAAATGCCACTTCCAGCTTAGCTGTGCAGAGGAAGAACAACAAGAAGAAGAAATATCTCGAAATATGTCCGTCAGGCCCCTTCCCTTGAGATAAATCTGCAAATATCTCGGAAACGAAGAGAGCTATGGCAAAATGTTAAGAGACCTTTTTTGTAGAGAATTATGTTTCCTACAATTTATGTTCTATGATATTTTTTGATCAGAAGCGTAGTTTTCGAGATATATCGAGATATTTAAAAGTTCCGAAGCCGCACCAACATAATAGAGATACAGAAACACCGTGGCCCCTTTCTTTGAGATAACTCTGCACTAGTGCGAGCCGCAAATGCCACCTCCAGCTTAGCTGTGCAGAAGAAGAACAACAAGAAGAAGAAATATCTCGAAATATGTCCGTCAGGCCAGTTCCTTTGAGCTGAATCTGCAAATATCTCGGAAACGAAGCGAGCTATGGCAAAATGTTAAGAGACGTTTTTTGTAGAGAATTATGTTTCCTACAATTTATGTTCTATGATATTTTTTGATCAGAAGCGTAGTTTTCGAGATATATCGAGATATTTAAAAGTTCCGAAGCCGCACCAACATAATGGAGATACAGAAACACCGTGGCCCCTTTCTTTGAGATAACGCTGCACTAGTGCGAGCTGGAAATGCCACTTCCAGTTTAGCTGTGCAGAAGAAGAACAACAAGAAGCAGAAATATCTCGAAATATGTCCGTTAGGCCCCTTCCCTTGAGCTGAATCTGCAAATATCTCGGAAACGAAGCGAGCTATGGCAAAATGTTAAGAGACGTTTTTTGTAGAGAATTATGTTTCCTACAATTTATGTTCTATGATATTTTTTGATCAGAAGCGTAGTTTTCGAGATATATCGAGATATTTAAAAGTTCCGAAGCTGCACCAACATAATGGAGATACAGAAACACCGTGGCCCCTTTCTTTGAGATAACGCTGCACTAGTGCGAGCTGGAAATGCCACTTCCAGTTTAGCTGTGCAGAAGAAGAACAACAAGAAGCAGAAATATCTCGAAATATGTCCGTTAGGCCCCTTCCCTTGAGATAAATCTGCAAATATCTCGGAAACGAAGCGAGCTATGGCAAAATGTTAAGAGACCTTTTTTGTAGAGAATTAAGTTTCCTACTTTTTATGTTCTATGATATTTTTTGATCAGATGCGTAGTTCTCGAGATATATCAAGATATTTAAAAGTTCCGAAGCCGCACCAACATAATAGAGATACAGAAACACCGTGGCCCCTTTCTTTGAGATAACTCTGCACTATTGCGAGCTGCAAATGCCACTTCCAGCTTAGCTGTGCAGATGAAGAACAACAAGAAGAAGAAATATCTCGAAATATGTCCGTCAGGCCAGTTCCTTTGAGCTGAATCTGCAAATATCTCGGAAACGAAGCGAGCTATGGCAAAATGTTAAGAGACCTTTTTTTGTAGAGAAGTAAGTTTCCTACTTTTTATCTTCTATGATATTTTTTGATCAGATGCGTAGTTCTCGAGATATATCAAGATATTTAAAAGTTCCGAAGCCGCACCAACATAATAGAGATACAGAAACACCATGGCCCCTTTCTTTGAGATAACTCTGCACTATTGCGAGCTGCAAATGCCACTTCCAGCTTAGCTGTGCAGAAGAAGAACAACAAGAAGAAGAAATATCTCGAAATATGTCCGTTAGGCCCCTTCCCTTGAGCTGAATCTGCAAATATCCCGGAAACGAAGCGAGCTATGGCAAAATGTTAAGAGACCTTTTTTGTAGAGAATTAAGTTTCCTACTTTTTATCTTCTATGATATTTTTTGATCAGATGCGTAGTTCTCGAGATATATCAAGATATTTAAAAGTTCCGAAGCCGCACCAACATAATAGAGATACAGAAACACCGTGGACCCTCTCTTTGAGATAACTCTGCACTATTGCGAGCTGGAAATGCCACTTCCAGTTTAGCTGTGCAGAAGAAGAACAACAAGAAGCAGAAATATTTCGAAATATGTCCGTTAGGCCCCTTCCCTTGAGATAAATCTGCAAATATCTCGGAAACGAAGCGAGCTATGGCAAAATGTTAAGAGACCTTTTTTGTAGAGAATTAAGTTTCCTACTTTTTATGTTCTATGATATTTTTTGATCAGATGCGCAGTTCTCGAGATATATCAAGATATTTAAAAGTTCCGAAGCCGCACCAACATAATAGAGATACAGAAACACCGTGGCCCCTTTCTTTGAGATAACTCTGCACTATTGCGAGCTGCAAATGCCACTTCCAGCTTAGCTGTGCAGAAGAAGAACAACAAGAAGAAGAAATATCTCGAAATATGTCCGTTAGGCCCCTTCCCTTGAGATAAATCTGCAAATATCTCGGAAACGAAGCGAGCTATGGCAAAATGTTAAGAGACCTTTTTTGTAGAGAATTATATTTCCTACAATTTATGTTCTATGATATTTTTTGATCAGAAGCGTAGTTTTCGAGATATATCGAGATATTTAAAAGTTCCGAAGCCGCACCAACATAATAGAGATACAGAAACACCGTGGCCCCTTTCTTTGAGATAACTCTGCACTAGTGCGAGCCGCAAATGCCACTTCCAGCTTAGCTGGGCAGAAGAAGAACAACAAGAAGAAGAAATATCTCGAAATATGTCCGTTAGGCCCCTTCCCTTGAGATAAATCTGCAAATATCTCGGAAACGAAGCGAGCTATGGCAAAATGTTAAGAGACCTTTTTTGTAGAGAATTATGTTTCCTACAATTTATGTTCTATGATATTTTTTGATCAGAAGCGTAGTTTTCGAGATATATCGAGATATTTAAAAGTTCCGAAGCCGCACCAACATAATAGAGATACAGAAACACCGTGGCCCCTTTCTTTGAGATAACTCTGCACTAGTGCGAGCCGCAAATGCCACTTCCAGCTTAGCTGGGCAGAAGAAGAACAACAAGAAGAAGAAATATCTCGAAATATGTCCGTCAGGCCCCTTCCCTTGAGATAAATCTGCAAATATCTCGGAAACGAAGCGAGCTATGGCAAAATGTTAAGAGACCTTTTTTGTAGAGAATTAAGTTTCCTACTTTTTATCTTCTACGATATTTTTTGATCAGATGCGTAGTTCTCGAGATATATCAAGATATTTAAAAGTTCCGAAGCCGCACCAACATAATAGAGATACAGAAACACCGTGGCCCCTCTCTTTGAGATAACTCTGCACTATTGCGAGCTGGAAATGCCCCTTCCAGTTTAGCTGTGCAGAACAAGAACAACAAGAAGAAGAAATATCTCGAAATATGTCCGTTCGGCCCCTACCCTTGAGATATATGTGCAAATATCTCGGAAACGAAGCGAGCTATGGCAAAATGTTAAGAGACCTTTTTTGTAGAGAATCAAGTTTCCTACTTTTTATGTTCTATGATATTTTTTGATCAGATGCGTAGTTCTCGAGATATATCAAGATATTTAAAAGTTCCGAAGCCGCACCAACATAATAGAGATACAGAAACACCGTGGCCCCTCTCTTTGAGATAACTCTGCACTATTGCGAGCTGGAAATGCCACTTCCAGTTTAGCTGTGCAGAAGAAGAACAACAAGAAGCAGAAATATTTCGAAATATGTCCGTTAGGCCCCTTCCCTTGAGATAAATGTGCAAATATCTCGGAAACGAAGCGAGCTATGGCAAAATGTTAAGAGACCTTTTTTGTAGAGAATTAAGTTTCCTACTTTTTATGTTCTATGATATTTTTTGATCAGATGCGCAGTTCTCGAGATATATCAAGATATTTAAAAGTTCCGAAGCCGCACCAACATAATAGAGATACAGAAACACCGTGGCCCCTTTCTTTGAGATAACTCTGCACTATTGCGAGCTGCAAATGCCACTTCCAGCTTAGCTGTGCAGAAGAAGAACAACACGAAGAAGAAATATCTCGAAATATGTCCGTTAGGCCCCTTCCCTTGAGATAAATCTGCAAATATCTCGGAAACGAAGCGAGCTATGGCAAAATGTTAAGAGACCTTTTTTGTAGAGAATTATGTTTCCTACAATTTATGTTCTATGATATTTTTTGATCAGAAGCGTAGTTTTCGAGATATATCGAGATATTTAAAAGTTCCGAAGCCGCACCAACATAATGGAGATACAGAAACACCGTGGCCCCTTTCTTTGAGATAACGCTGCACTAGTGCGAGCTGGAAATGCCACTTCCAGTTTAGCTGTGCAGAAGAAGAACAACAAGAAGCAGAAATATCTCGAAATATGTCCGTTAGGCCCCTTCCCTTGAGATAAATCTGCAAATATCTCGGAAACGAAGCGAGCTATGGCAAAATGTTAAGAGACCTTTTTTGTAGAGAATTATGTTTCCTACAATTTATGTTCTATGATATTTTTTGATCAGAAGCGTAGTTTTCGAGATATATCGAGATATTTAAAAGTTCCGAAGCCGCACCAACATAATAGAGATACAGAAACACCGTGGCCCCTTTCTTTGAGATAACTCTGCACTATTGCGAGCTGCAAATGCCACTTCCAGCTTAGCTGTGCAGAGGAAGAACAACAAGAAGAAGAAATATCTCGAAATATGTCCGTCAGGCCAGTTCCTTTGAGCTGAATCTGCAAATATCTCGGAAACGAAACGAGCTATGGCAAAATGTTAAGAGACCTTTTTTGTAGAGAATTAAGTTTCCTACTTTTTATGTTCTATGATATTTTTTGATCAGATGCGTAGTTCTCGAGATATATCAAGATATTTAAAAGTTCCGAAGCCGCACCAACATAATAGGGATACAGAAACACCGTGGCCTCTCTCTTTGAGATAACTCTGCACTATTGCGAGCTGGAAATGCCACTTCCAGTTTAGCTGTGCAGAAGAAGAACAACAAGAAGCAGAAATATCTCGAAATATGTCCGTTAGGCCCCTTCCCTTGAGATAAATCTGCAAATATCTCGGAAACGAAGCGAGCTCTGGCAAAATGTTAAGAGACCTTTTTTGTAGACAATTACGTTTCCTACTTTTTATGTTCTATGATATTTTTTGATCAGATGCGTAGTTCTCGAGATATATCAAGATATTTAAAAGTTCCGAAGCCGCACAAACATAATAGGGATACAGAAACACCGTGGCCCCTCTCTTTGAGATAACTCTGCACTATTGCGAGCTGGAAATGCCACTTCCAGTTTAGCTGTGCAGAAGAAGCACAACAAGAAGAAGAAATATCTCGAAATATGTCCGTCAGGCCCCTTCCCTTGAGATAAATCTGCAAATATCTCGGAAACGAAGCGAGCTATGGCAAAATGTTAAGAGACCTTTTTTGTAGAGAATTAAGTTTCCTACTTTTTATCTTCTATGATATTTTTTGATCAGATGCGTAGTTCTCGAGATATATCAAGATATTTAAAAGTTCCGAAGCCGCACCAACATAATAGAGATACAGAAACACCGTGGCCCCTCTCTTTGAGATAACTCTGCACTATTGCGAGCTGGAAATGCCACTTCCAGTTTAGCTGTGCAGAACAAGAACAACAAGAAGCAGAAATATTTCGAAATATGTCCGTTAGGCCCCTTCCCTTGAGATAAATCTGCAAATATCTCGGAAACGAAGAGAGCTATGGCAAAATGTTAAGAGACCTTTTTTGTAGAGAATTAAGTTTCCTACTTTTTATGTTCTATGATATTTTTTGATCAGATGCGCAGTTCTCGAGATATATCAAGATATTTAAAAGTTCCGAAGCCGCACCAACATAATAGAGATACAGAAACACCGTGGCCCCTCTCTTTGAGATAACTCTGCACTATTGCGAGCTGGAAATGCCACTTCCAGTTTAGCTGTGCAGAAGAAGAACAACAAGAAGCAGAAATATTTCGAAATATGTCCGTTAGGCCCCTTCCCTTGAGATAAATCTGCAAATATCTCGGAAACGAAGAGAGCTATGGCAAAATGTTAAGAGACCTTTTTTGTAGAGAATTAAGTTTCCTACTTTTTATGTTCTATGATATTTTTTGATCAGATGCGCAGTTCTCGAGATATATCAAGATATTTAAAAGTTCCGAAGCCGCACCAACATAATAGAGATACAGAAACACCGTGGCCCCTTTCTTTGAGATAACTCTGCACTATTGCGAGCTGCAAATGCCACTTCCAGCTTAGCTGTGCAGAAGAAGAACAACAAGAAGAAGAAATATCTCGAAATATGTCCGTTAGGCCCCTTCCCTTGAGATAAATCTGCAAATATCTCGGAAACGAAGCGAGCTATGGCAAAATGTTAAGAGACCTTTTTTGTAGAGAATTATGTTTCCTACAATTTATGTTCTATGATATTTTTTGATCAGAAGCGTAGTTTTCGAGATATATCGAGATATTTAAAAGTTCCGAAGCCGCACCAACATAATAGAGATACAGAAACACCGTGGCCCCTTTCTTTGAGATAACTCTGCACTAGTGCGAGCCGCAAATGCCACTTCCAGCTTAGCTGGGCAGAAGAAGAACAACAAGAAGAAGAAATATCTCGAAATATGTCCGTCAGGCCCCTTCCCTTGAGATAAATCTGCAAATATCTCGGAAACGAAGCGAGCTATGGCAAAATCTTAAGAGACCTTTTTTGTAGAGAATTAAGTTTCCTACTTTTTATCTTCTATGATATTTTTTGATCAGATGCGTAGTTCTCGAGATATATCAAGATATTTAAAAGTTCCGAAGCCGCACCAACATAATAGAGATACAGAAACACCGTGGCCCCTCTCTTTGAGATAACTCTGCACTATTGCGAGCTGGAAATGCCACTTCCAGTTTAGCTGTGCAGAACAAGAACAACAAGAAGAAGAAATATCTCGAAATATGTCCGTTCGGCCCCTTCCCTTGAGATATATGTGCAAATATCTCGGAAACGAAGCGAGCTATGGCAAAATGTTAAGAGACCTTTTTTGTAGAGAATCAAGTTTCCTACTTTTTATGTTCTATGATATTTTTTGATCAGATGCGTAGTTCTCGAGATATATCAAGATATTTAAAAGTTCCGAAGCCGCACCAACATAATAGAGATACAGAAACACCGTGGCCCCTCTCTTTGAGATAACTCTGCACTATTGCGAGCTGGAAATGCCACTTCCAGTTTAGCTGTGCAGAACAAGAACAACAAGAAGAAGAAATATCTCGAAATATGTCCGTTCGGCCCCTTCCCTTGAGATATATGTGCAAATATCTCGGAAACGAAGCGAGCTATGGCAAAATGTTAAGAGACCTTTTTTGTAGAGAATCAAGTTTCCTACTTTTTATGTTCTATGATATTTTTTGATCAGATGCGTAGTTCTCGAGATATATCAAGATATTTAAAAGTTCCGAAGCCGCACCAACATAATAGAGATACAGAAACACCGTGGCCCCTCTCTTTGAGATAACTCTGCACTATTGCGAGCTGGAAATGCCACTTCCAGTTTAGCTGTGCAGAAGAAGAACAACAAGAAGCAGAAATATTTCGAAATATGTCCGTTAGGCCCCTTCCCTTGAGATAAATGTGCAAATATCTCGGAAACGAAGCGAGCTATGGCAAAATGTTAAGAGACCTTTTTCGTAGAGAATTAAGTTTCCTACTTTTTATGTTCTATGATATTTTTTGATCAGATGCGCAGTTCTCGAGATATATCAAGATATTTAAAAGTTCCGAAGCCGCACCAACATAATAGAGATACAGAAACACCGTGGCCCCTTTCTTTGAGATAACTCTGCACTATTGCGAGCTGCAAATGCCACTTCCAGCTTAGCTGTGCAGAAGAAGAACAACAAGAAGAAGAAATATCTCGAAATATGTCCGTTAGGCCCCTTCCCTTGAGATAAATCTGCAAATATCTCGGAAACGAAGCGAGCTATGGCAAAATGTTAAGAGACCTTTTTTGTAGAGAATTATGTTTCCTACAATTTATGTTCTATGATATTTTTTGATCAGAAGCGTAGTTTTCGAGATATATCGAGATATTTAAAAGTTCCGAAGCCGCACCAACATAATAGAGATACAGAAACACCGTGGCCCCTTTCTTTGAGATAACTCTGCACTAGTGCGAGCCGCAAATGCCACTTCCAGCTTAGCTGGGCAGAAGAAGAACAACAAGAAGAAGAAATATCTCGAAATATGTCCGTCAGGCCCCTTCCCTTGAGATAAATCTGCAAATATCTCGGAAACGAAGCGAGCTATGGCAAAATGTTAAGAGACCTTTTTTGTAGAGAATTAAGTTTCCTACTTTTTATCTTCTATGATATTTTTTGATCAGATGCGTAGTTCTCGAGATATATCAAGATATTTAAAAGTTCCGAAGCCGCACCAACATAATAGAGATACAGAAACACCGTGGCCCCTCTCTTTGAGATAACTCTGCACTATTGCGAGCTGGAAATGCCACTTCCAGTTTAGCTGTGCAGAACAAGAACAACAAGAAGAAGAAATATCTCGAAATATGTCCGTTCGGCCCCTTCCCTTGAGATATATGTGCAAATATCTCGGAAACGAAGCGAGCTATGGCAAAATGTTAAGAGACCTTTTTTGTAGAGAATCAAGTTTCCTACTTTTTATGTTCTATGATATTTTTTGATCAGATGCGTAGTTCTCGAGATATATCAAGATATTTAAAAGTTCCGAAGCCGCACCAACATAATAGAGATACAGAAACACCGTGGCCCCTTTCTTTGAGATAACTCTGCACTATTGCGAGCTGCAAATGCCACTTCCAGATTAGCTGTGCAGAAGAAGAACAACAAGAAGAAGAAATATCTCGAAATATGTCCGTTAGGCCCCTTCCCTTGAGCTGAATCTGCAAATATCTCGGAAACGAAGCGAGCTATGGCAAAATGTTAAGAGACGTTTTTTGTAGAGAATTATGTTTCCTACAATTTATGTTCTATGATATTTTTTGATCAGAAGCGTAGTTTTCGAGATATATCGAGATATTTAAAAGTTCCGAAGCCGCACCAACATAATGGAGATACAGAAACACCGTGGCCCCTTTCTTTGAGATAACGCTGCACTAGTGCGAGCTGGAAATGCCACTTCCAGTTTAGCTGTGCAGAAGAAGAACAACAAGAAGCAGAAATATCTCGAAATATGTCCGTTAGGCCCCTTCCCTTGAGATAAATCTGCAAATATCTCGGAAACGAAGCGAGCTATGGCAAAATGTTAAGAGACCTTTTTTGTAGAGAATTAAGTTTCCTACTTTTTATGTTCTATGATATTTTTTGATCAGATGCGTAGTTCTCGAGATATATCAAGATATTTAAAAGTTCCGAAGCCGCACCAACATAATAGGGATACAGAAACACCGTGGCCCCTCTCTTTGAGATAACTCTGCACTATTGCGAGCTGGAAATGCCACTTCCAGTTTAGCTGTGCAGAGGAAGAACAACAAGAAGAAGAAATATCTCGAAATATGTCCGTTAGGCCCCTTCCCTTGAGATAAATGTGCAAATATCTCGGAAACGAAGCGAGCTATGGCAAGATGTTAAGAGACCTTTTTTGTAGAGAATTAAGTTTCCTACTTTTTATGTTCTATGATATTTTTTGATCAGATGCGTAGTTCTCGAGATATATCAAGATATTTAAAAGTTCCGATGCCGCACCAACATAATAGAGATACAGAAACACCGTGGCCCCTTTCTTTGAGATAACTCTGCACTATTGCGAGCTGCAAATGCCACTTCCAGCTTAGCTGTGCAGAGGAAGAACAACAAGAAGAAGAAATATCTCGAAATATGTCCGTTAGGCCCCTTCCCTTGAGATATATGTGCAAATATCTCGGAAACGAAGCGAGCTATGGCAAAATGTTAAGAGACCTTTTTTGTAGAGAATTAAGTTTCCTACTTTTTATGTTCTATAATATTTTTTGATCAGATGCGTAGTTCTCGAGATATATCAGGATATTTAAAAGTTCCGAAGCCGCACCAACATAATAGAGATACAGAAACACCGTGGCCCCTTTCTTTGAGATAACTCTGCACTATTGCGAGCTGCAAATGCCACTTCCAGCTTAGCTGTGCAGAAGAAGAACAACAAGAAGAAGAAATATCTCGAAATATGTCCGTTAGGCCCCTTCCCTTGAGATAAATCTGCAAATATCTCGGAAACGAAGCGAGCTATGGCAAAATGTTAAGAGACCTTTTTTGTAGAGAATTATGTTTCCTACAATTTATGTTCTATGATATTTTTTGATCAGAAGCGTAGTTTTCGAGATATATCGAGATATTTAAAAGTT
Source organism: Osmia lignaria lignaria (assembly GCF_051020975.1). Classification (NCBI taxonomy): domain Eukaryota; kingdom Metazoa; phylum Arthropoda; class Insecta; order Hymenoptera; family Megachilidae; genus Osmia; species Osmia lignaria. Next base: position 3,462,945 of record NW_027478167.1, on the reverse strand, counting down.
CCGAAGCCGCACCAACATAATAGAGATACAGAAACACCGTGGCCCCTTTCTTTGAGATAACTCTGCACTATTGCGAGCTGCAAATGCCACTTCCAGCTTAGCTGTGCAGAGGAAGAACAACAAGAAGAAGAAATATCTCGAAATATGTCCGTCAGGCCAGTTCCTTTGAGCTGAATCTGCAAATATCTCGGAAACGAAGCGAGCTATGGCAAAATGTTAAGAGACCTTTTTTGTAGAGAATTAAGTTTCCTACTTTTTATGTTCTATGATATTTTTTGATCAGATGCGTAGTTCTCGAGATATATCAAGATATTTAAAAGTTCCGAAGCCGCACCAACATAATAGGGATACAGAAACACCGTGGCCTCTCTCTTTGAGATAACTCTGCACTATTGCGAGCTGGAAATGCCACTTCCAGTTTAGCTGTGCAGAAGAAGAACAACAAGAAGCAGAAATATCTCGAAATATGTCCGTTAGGCCCCTTCCCTTGAGATAAATCTGCAAATATCTCGGAAACGAAGCGAGCTCTGGCAAAATGTTAAGAGACCTTTTTTGTAGACAATTACGTTTCCTACTTTTTATGTTCTATGATATTTTTTGATCAGATGCGTAGTTCTCGAGATATATCAAGATATTTAAAAGTTCCGAAGCCGCACAAACATAATAGAGATACAGAAACACCGTGGCCCCTCTCTTTGAGATAACTCTGCACTATTGCGAGCTGGAAATGCCACTTCCAGTTTAGCTGTGCAGAAGAAGCACAACAAGAAGAAGAAATATCTCGAAATATGTCCGTCAGGCCCCTTCCCTTGAGATAAATCTGCAAATATCCCGGAAACGAAGCGAGCTATGGCAAAATGTTAAGAGACCTTTTTTGTAGAGAATTAAGTTTCCTACTTTTTATCTTCTATGATATTTTTTGATCAGATACGTAGTTCTCGAGATATATCAAGATATTTAAAAGTTCCGAAGCCGCACCAACATAATAGAGATACAGAAACACCGTGGCCCCTCTCTTTGAGATAACTCTGCACTATTGCGAGCTGGAAATGCCACTTCCAGTTTAGCTGTGCAGAAGAAGAACAACAAGAAGCAGAAATATTTCGAAATATGTCCGTTAGGCCCCTTCCCTTGAGATAAATCTGCAAATATCTCGGAAACGAAGAGAGCTATGGCAAAATGTTAAGAGACCTTTTTTGTAGAGAATTAAGTTTCCTACTTTTTATGTTCTATGATATTTTTTGATCAGATGCGCAGTTCTCGAGATATATCAAGATATTTAAAAGTTCCGAAGCCGCACCAACATAATAGGGATACAGAAACACCGTGGCCCCTCTCTTTGAGATAACTCTGCACTATTGCGAGCTGGAAATGCCACTTCCAGTTTAGCTGTGCAGAAGAAGAACAACAAGAAGCAGAAATATCTCGAAATATGTCCGTTAGGCCCCTTCCCTTGAGATAAATCTGCAAATATCTCGGAAACGAAGCGAGCTCTGGCAAAATGTTAAGAGACCTTTTTTGTAGACAATTACGTTTCCTACTTTTTATGTTCTATGATATTTTTTGATCAGATGCGTAGTTCTCGAGATATATCAAGATATTTAAAAGTTCCGAAGCCGCACAAACATAATAGAGATACAGAAACACCGTGGCCCCTCTCTTTGAGATAACTCTGCACTATTGCGAGCTGGAAATGCCACTTCCAGTTTAGCTGTGCAGAAGAAGCACAACAAGAAGAAGAAATATCTCGAAATATGTCCGTCAGGCCCCTTCCCTTGAGATAAATCTGCAAATATCCCGGAAACGAAGCGAGCTATGGCAAAATGTTAAGAGACCTTTTTTGTAGAGAATTAAGTTTCCTACTTTTTATCTTCTATGATATTTTTTGATCAGATACGTAGTTCTCGAGATATATCAAGATATTTAAAAGTTCCGAAGCCGCACCAACATAATAGAGATACAGAAACACCGTGGCCCCTCTCTTTGAGATAACTCTGCACTATTGCGAGCTGGAAATGCCACTTCCAGTTTAGCTGTGCAGAAGAAGAACAACAAGAAGCAGAAATATTTCGAAATATGTCCGTTAGGCCCCTTCCCTTGAGATAAATCTGCAAATATCTCGGAAACGAAGAGAGCTATGGCAAAATGTTAAGAGACCTTTTTTGTAGAGAATTAAGTTTCCTACTTTTTATGTTCTATGATATTTTTTGATCAGATGCGCAGTTCTCGAGATATATCAAGATATTTAAAAGTTCCGAAGCCGCACCAACATAATAGGGATACAGAAACACCGTGGCCCCTCTCTTTGAGATAACTCTGCACTATTGCGAGCTGGAAATGCCACTTCCAGTTTAGCTGTGCAGAAGAAGAACAACAAGAAGCAGAAGTATCTCGAAATATGTCCGTTAGGCCCCTTCCCTTGAGATAAATCTGCAAATATCTCGGAAACGAAGCGAGCTATGGCAAAATGTTAAGAGAGCTTTTTTGTAGAGAATTAAGTTTCCTACTTTTTATGTTCTATGATATTTTTTGATCAGATGCGTAGTTCTCGAGATATATCAAGATATTTAAAAGTTCCGAAGCCGCACCAACATAATAGGGATACAGAAACACCGTGGCCCCTCTCTTTGAGATAACTCTGCACTATTGCGAGCTGGAAATGCCACTTCCAGTTTAGCTGTGCAGAAGAAGAACAACAAGAAGAAGAAATATCTCGAAATATGTCCGTCAGGCCCCTTCCCTTGAGATAAATCTGCAAATATCTCGGAAACGAAGCGAGCTATGGCAAAATGTTAAGAGACCTTTTTTGTAGAGAATTAAGTTTCCTACTTTTTATCTTCTATGATATTTTTTGATCAGATGCGTAGTTCTCGAGATATATCAAGATATTTAAAAGTTCCGAAGCCGCACCAACATAATATACATACAGAAACACCGTGGCCCCTCTCTTTGAGATAACTCTGCACTATTGCGAGCTGTAAATGCCACTTCCAGCTTAGCTGTGCAGAAGAAGAACAACAAGAAGAAGGAATATCTCGAAATATGTCCGTCAGGCCAGTTCCTTTGAGCTGAATCTGCAAATATCTCGGAAACGAAGCGAGCTATGGCAAAATGTTAAGAGACGTTTTTTGTAGAGAATTATGTTACCTACAATTTATGTTCTATGATATTTTTTGATCAGAAGCGTAGTTTTCGAGATATATCGAGATATTTAAAAGTTCCGAAGCCGCACCAACATAATAGAGATACAGAAACACCGTGGCCCCTCTCTTTGAGATAACTCTGCACTATTGCGAGCTGAAATGCCACTTCCAGCTTAGCTGTGCAGAAGAAGAACAACAAGAAGAAGAAATATCTCGAAATATGTCCGTTAGGCCCCTTCCCTTGAGATAAATCTGCAAATATCTCGGAAACGAAGCGAGCAATGGCAAAATGTTGAGAGACCTTTTTTGTAGAGAATTAAGTTTCCTACTTTTTATGTTCTATGATATTTTTTGATCAGAAGCGTAGTTTTCGAGATATATCGAGATATTTAAAAGTTCCGAAGCCGCACCAACATAATAGAGATACAGAAACACCGTGGCCCCTTTCTTTGAGATAACTCTGCACTAGTGCGAGCCGCAAATGCCACTTCCAGCTTAGCTGTGCAGAAGAAGAACAACAAGAAAAGAAATATCTCGAAATATGTCCGTCAGGCCCCTTCCCTTGAGATAAATCTGCAAATATCTCGGAAACGACGCGAGCTATGGCAAAATGTTAAGAGACCTTTTTTGTAGAGAATTAAGTTTCCTACTTTTTATCTTCTATGATATTTTTTGATCAGATGCGTAGTTCTCGAGATATATCAAGATATTTAAAAGTTCCGAAGCCGCACCAACATAATAGAGATACAGAAACACCGTGGCCCCTCTCTTTGAGATAACTCTGCACTATTGCGAGCTGGAAATGCCACTTCCAGTTTAGCTGTGCAGAAGAAGAACAACAAGAAGCAGAAATATTTCGAAATATGTCCGTTAGGCCCCTTCCCTTGAGATAAATCTGCAAATATCTCGGAAACGAAGAGAGCTATGGCAAAATGTTAAGAGACCTTTTTTGTAGAGAATTAAGTTTCCTACTTTTTATGTTCTATGATATTTTTTGATCAGATGCGCAGTTCTCGAGATATATCAAGATATTTAAAAGTTCCGAAGCCGCACCAACATAATAGAGATACAGAAACACCGTGGCCCCTCTCTTTGAGATAACTCTGCACTATTGCGAGCTGGAAATGCCACTTCCAGTTTAGCTGTGCAGAAGAAGAACAACAAGAAGCAGAAATATCTCGAAATATGTCCGTTAGGCCCCTTCCCTTGAGATAAATCTGCAAATATCTCGGAAACGAAGCGAGCTATGGCAAAATGTTAAGAGACCTTTTTTGTAGAGAATTAAGTTTCCTACTTTTTATGTTTTATGATATTTTTTGATCAGATGCGTAGTTCTCGAGATATATCAAGATATTTAAAAGTTCCGAAGCCGCACCAACATAATAGGGATACAGAAACACCGTGGCCCCTCTCTTTGAGATAACTCTGCACTATTGCGAGCTGGAAATGCCACTTCCAGTTTAGCTGTGCAGAAGAAGAACAACAAGAAGAAGAAATATCTCGAAATATGTCCGTCAGGCCCCTTCCCTTGAGATAAATCTGCAAATATCTCGGAAACGAAGCGAGCTATGGCAAAATGTGAAGAGACCTTTTTTGTAGAGAATTAAGTTTCCTACTTTTTATGTTCTATGATATTTTTTGATCAGATGCGCAGTTCTCGAGATATATCAAGATATTTAAAAGTTCCGAAGCCGCACCAACATAATAGAGATACAGAAACACCGTGGCCCCTTTCTTTGAGATAACTCTGCACTATTGCGAGCTGCAAATGCCACTTCCAGCTTAGCTGTGCAGAAGAAGAACAACAAGAAGAAGAAATATCTCGAAATATGTCCGTTAGGCCCCTTCCCTTGAGATAAATCTGCAAATATCTCGGAAACGAAGCGAGCTATGGCAAAATGTTAAGAGACCTTTTTTGTAGAGAATTAAGTTTCCTACTTTTTATGTTCTATGATATTTTTTGATCAGATGCGTAGTTCTCGAGATATATCAAGATATTTAAAAGTTCCGAAGCCGCACCAACATAATAGGGATACAGAAACACCGTGGCCCCTCTCTTTGAGATAACTCTGCACTATTGCGAGCTGAAATGCCACTTCCAGTTTAGCTGTGCAGAAGAAGAACAACAAGAAGAAGAACAACAAGAAGAAGAAATATCTCGAAATATGTCCGTCAGGCCCCTTCCCTTGAGATAAATCTGCAAATATCTCGGAAACGAAGCGAGCTATGGCAAAATGTGAAGAGACCTTTTTTGTAGAGAATTAAGTTTCCTACTTTTTATGTTCTATGATATTTTTTGATCAGATGCGCAGTTCTCGAGATATATCAAGATATTTAAAAGTTCCGAAGCCGCACCAACATAATAGAGATACAGAAACACCGTGGCCCCTTTCTTTGAGATAACTCTGCACTATTGCGAGCTGCAAATGCCACTTCCAGCTTAGCTGTGCAGAAGAAGAACAACAAGAAGAAGAAATATCTCGAAATATGTCCGTTAGGCCCCTTCCCTTGAGATAAATCTGCAAATATCTCGGAAACGAAGCGAGCTATGGCAAAATGTTAAGAGACCTTTTTTGTAGAGAATTAAGTTTCCTACTTTTTATGTTCTATAATATTTTTTGATTAGATGCGTAGTTCTCGAGATATATCAGGATATTTAAAAGTTCCGAAGCCGCACCAACATAATAGAGATACAGAAACACCGTGGCCCCTTTCTTTGAGATAACTCTGCACTATTGCGAGCTGCAAATGCCACTTCCAGCATAGCTGTGCAGAGGAAGAACAACAAGAAGAAGAAATATCTCGAAATATGTCCGTCAGGCCAGTTCCTTTGAGCTGAATCTGCAAATATCTCGGAAACGAAGCGAGCTATGGCAAAATGTTAAGAGACCTTTTTTGTAGAGAATTAAGTTTCCTACTTTTTATGTTCTATGATATTTTTTGATCAGATGCGTAGTTATCGAGATATATCAAGATATTTAAAAGTTCCGAAGCCGCACCAACATAATAGGGATACAGAAACACCGTGGCCCCTCTCTTTGAGATAACTCTGCACTATTGCGAGCTGAAATGCCACTTCCAGTTTAGCTGTGCAGAAGAAGAACAACAAGAAGAAGAACAACAAGAAGAAGAAATATCTCGAAATATGTCCGTCAGGCCCCTTCCCTTGAGATAAATCTGCAAATATCTCGGAAACGAAGCGAGCTATGGCAAAATGTTAAGAGACCTTTTTTGTAGAGAATTAAGTTTCCTACTTTTTATCTTCTATGATATTTTTTGATCAGATGCGTAGTTCTCGAGATATATCAAGATATTTAAAAGTTCCGAAGCCGCACCAACATAATATAGATACAGAAACACCGTGGCCCCTCTCTTTGAGATAACTCTGCACTATTGCGAGCTGTAAATGCCACTTCCAGCTTAGCTGTGCAGAAGAAGAACAACAAGAAGAAGAAATATCTCGAAATATGTCCGTCAGGCCAGTTCCTTTGAGCTGAATCTGCAAATATCTCGGAAACGAAGCGAGCTATGGCAAAATGTTAAGAGACGTTTTTTGTAGAGAATTATGTTACCTACAATTTATGTTCTATGATATTTTTTGATCAGAAGCGTAGTTTTCGAGATATATCGAGATATTTAAAAGTTCCGAAGCCGCACCAACATAATAGAGATACAGAAACACCGTGGCCCCTCTCTTTGAGATAACTCTGCACTATTGCGAGCTGAAATGCCACTTCCAGCTTAGCTGTGCAGAAGAAGAACAACAAGAAGAAGAAATATCTCGAAATATGTCCGTTAGGCCCCTTCCCTTGAGATAAATCTGCAAATATCTCGGAAACGAAGCGAGCAATGGCAAAATGTTGAGAGACCTTTTTTGTAGAGAATTAAGTTTCCTACTTTTTATGTTCTATGATATTTTTTGATCAGAAGCGTAGTTTTCGAGATATATCGAGATAATTAAAAGTTCCGAAGCCGCACCAACATAATAGAGATACAGAAACACCGTGGCCCCTTTGTTTGAGATAACTCTGCACTAGTGCGAGCCGCAAATGCCACTTCCAGCTTAGCTGTGCAGAAGAAGAACAACAAGAAAAGAAATATCTCGAAATATGTCCGTCAGGCCCCTTCCCTTGAGATAAATCTGCAAATATCTCGGAAACGACGCGAGCTATGGCAAAATGTTAAGAGACCCTTTTTGTAGAGAATTAGGTTTCCTACTTTTTATCTTGTATGATATTTTTTGATCAGATGCGTAGTTCTCGAGATATATCAAGATATTTAAAAGTTCCGAAGCCGCACCAACATAATAGAGATACAGAAACACCGTGGCCCCTCTCTTTGAGATAACTCTGCACTATTGCGAGCTGGAAATGCCACTTCCAGTTTAGCTGTGCAGAAGAAGAACAACAAGAAGAAGAAATATCTCGAAATATGTCCGTCAAGCCAGTTCCTTTGAGCTGAATCTGCAAATATCTCGGAAACGAAGCGAGCTATGGCAAAATGTTAAGAGACCTTTTTTGTAGAGAATTAAGTTTCCTACTTTTTATCTTCTATGATATTTTTTGATCAGATGCGTAGTTCTCGAGATATATCAAGATATTTAAAAGTTCCGAAGCCGCACCAACATAATAGAGATACAGAAACACCGTGGCCCCTTTCTTTGAGATAACTCTGCACTATTGCGAGCTGCAAATGCCACTTCCAGCTTAGCTGTGCAGAAGAAGAACAACAAGAAGAAGAAATATCTCGAAATATGTCCGTCAGGCCGCTTCCCTTGAGATAAATCTGCAAATATCTCGGAAACGAAGAGAGCTATGGCAAAATGTTAAGAGACCTTTTTTGTAGAGAATTATGTTTCCTACAATTTATGTTCTATGATATTTTTTGATCAGAAGCGTAGTTTTCGAGATATATCGAGATATTTAAAAGTTCCGAAGCCGCACCAACATAATAGAGATACAGAAACACCGTGGCCCCTCTCTTTGAGATAACTCTGCACTATTGCGAGCTGGAAATGCCACTTCCAGTTTAGCTGTGCAGAAGAAGAACAACAAGAAGAAGAAATATCTCGAAATATGTCCGTTAGGCCCCTTCCCTTGAGATAAATGTGCAAATATCTCCGAAACGAAGCGAGCTATGGCAAAATGTTAAGAGACCTTTTTTGTAGAGAATTAAGTTTCCTACTTTTTATGTTCTATGATATTTTTTGATCAGATGCGTAGTTCTCGAGATATATCAAGATATTTAAAAGTTCCGATGCCGCACCAACATAATAGAGATACAGAAACACCGTGGCCCCTTTCTTTGAGATAACTCTGCACTATTGCGAGCTGCAAATGCCACTTCCAGCTTAGCTGTGCAGAAGAAGAACAACAAGAAGAAGAAATATCTCGAAATATGTCCGTTAGGCCCCTTCCCTTGAGCTGAATCTGCAAATATCTCGGAAACGAAGCGAGCTATGGCAAAATGTTAAGAGACGTTTTTTGTAGAGAATTATGTTTCCTACAATTTATGTTCTATGATATTTTTTGATCAGAAGCGTAGTTTTCGAGATATATCGAGATATTTAAAAGTTCCGAAGCCGCACCAACATAATGGAGATACAGAAACACCGTGGCCCCTTTCTTTGAGATAACGCTGCACTAGTGCGAGCTGGAAATGCCACTTCCAGTTTAGCTGTGCAGAACAAGAACAACAAGAAGAAGAAATATCTCGAAATATGTCCGTTAGGCCCCTTCCCTTGAGATATATGTGCAAATATCTCGGAAACGAAGCGAGCTATGGCAAAATGTTAAGAGACCTTTTTTGTAGAGAATTAAGTTTCCTACTTTTTATGTTCTATGATATTTTTTGATCAGATGCGTAGTTCTCGAGATATATCAAGATATTTGAAAGTTCCGAAGCCGCACCAACATAATAGAGATACAGAAACACCGTGGCCCCTTTCTTTGAGATAACTCTGCACTATTGCGAGCTGCAAATGCCACTTCCAGCTTAGCTGTGCAGAAGAAGAACAACAAGAAGAAGAAATATCTCGAAATATGTCCGTTAGGCCCCTTCCCTTGAGCTGAATCTGCAAATATCTCGGAAACGAAGCGAGCTATGGCAAAATGTTAAGAGACCTTTTTTGTAGAGAATTAAGTTTCCTACTTTTTATCTTCTATGATATTTTTTGATCAGATGCGTAGTTCTCGAGATATATCAAGATATTTAAAAGTTCCGAAGCCGCACCAACATAATAGAGATACAGAAACACCGTGGCCCCTTTCTTTGAGATAACGCTGCACTAGTGCGAGCTGGAAATGCCACTTCCAGTTTAGCTGTGCAGAAGAAGAACAACAAGAAGCAGAAATATCTCGAAATATGTCCGTCAGGCCAGTTCCTTTGAGATGAATCTGCAAATATCTCGGAAACGAAGCGAGCTATGGCAAAATGTTAAGAGACCTTTTTTGTAGAGAATTAAGTTTCCTACTTTTTATGTTCTATGATATTTTTTGATCAGATGCGTAGTTCTCGAGATATATCAAGATATTTAAAAGTTCCGAAGCCGCACCAACATAATAGGGATACAGAAACACCGTGGCCCCTCTCTTTGAGATAACTCTGCACTATTGCGAGCTGGAAATGCCACTTCCAGTTTAGCTGTGCAGAAGAAGAACAACAAGAAGAAGAAATATCTCGAAATATGTCCGTCAGGCCAGTTCCTTTGAGCTGAATCTGCAAATATCTCGGAAACGAAGCGAGCTATGGCAAAATGTTAAGAGACCTTTTTTGTAGAGAATTAAGCTTCCTACTTTTTATGTTCTATGATATTTTTTGATCAGATGCGTAGTTCTCGAGATATATCAAGATATTTAAAAGTTCCGAAGCCGCACCAACATAATAGGGATACAGAAACACCGTGGCCCCTCTGTTTGAGATAACTCTGCACTATTGCGAGCTGGAAATGCCACTTCCAGTTTAGCTGTGCAGAAGAAGAACAACAAGAAGAAGAAATATCTCGAAATATGTCCGTTAGGCCCCTTCCCTTGAGATATATGTGCAAATATCTCGGAAACGAAGCGAGCTATGGCAAAATGTTAAGAGACCTTTTTTGTAGAGAATTAAGTTTCCTACTTTTTATGTTCTATGATATTTTTTGATCAGATGCGTAGTTCTCGAGATATATCAAGATATTTGAAAGTTCCGAAGCCGCACCAACATAATAGAGATACAGAAACACCGTGGCCCCTTTCTTTGAGATAACTCTGCACTATTGCGAGCTGCAAATGCCACTTCCAGCTTAGCTGTGCAGAAGAAGAACAACAAGAAGAAGAAATATCTCGAAATATGTCCGTTAGGCCCCTTCCCTTGAGCTGAATCTGCAAATATCTCGGAAACGAAGCGAGCTATGGCAAAATGTTAAGAGACCTTTTTTGTAGAGAATTAAGTTTCCTACTTTTTATCTTCTATGATATTTTTTGATCAGATGCGTAGTTCTCGAGATATATCAAGATATTTAAAAGTTCCGAAGCCGCACCAACATAATAGAGATACAGAAACACCGTGGCCCCTTTCTTTGAGATAACGCTGCACTAGTGCGAGCTGGAAATGCCACTTCCAGTTTAGCTGTGCAGAAGAAGAACAACAAGAAGCAGAAATATCTCGAAATATGTCCGTCAGGCCAGTTCCTTTGAGATGAATCTGCAAATATCTCGGAAACGAAGCGAGCTATGGCAAAATGTTAAGAGACCTTTTTTGTAGAGAATTAAGTTTCCTACTTTTTATGTTCTATGATATTTTTTGATCAGATGCGTAGTTCTCGAGATATATCAAGATATTTAAAAGTTCCGAAGCCGCACCAACATAATAGGGATACAGAAACACCGTGGCCCCTCTCTTTGAGATAACTCTGCACTATTGCGAGCTGGAAATGCCACTTCCAGTTTAGCTGTGCAGAAGAAGAACAACAAGAAGAAGAAATATCTCGAAATATGTCCGTCAGGCCAGTTCCTTTGAGCTGAATCTGCAAATATCTCGGAAACGAAGCGAGCTATGGCAAAATGTTAAGAGACCTTTTTTGTAGAGAATTAAGCTTCCTACTTTTTATGTTCTATGATATTTTTTGATCAGATGCGTAGTTCTCGAGATATATCAAGATATTTAAAAGTTCCGAAGCCGCACCAACATAATAGGGATACAGAAACACCGTGGCCCCTCTGTTTGAGATAACTCTGCACTATTGCGAGCTGGAAATGCCACTTCCAGTTTAGCTGTGCAGAAGAAGAACAACAAGAAGAAGAAATATCTCGAAATATGTCCGTTAGGCCCCTTCCCTTGAGATAAATGTGCAAATATCTCGGAAACGAAGCGAGCTATGGCAAAATGTTAAGAGACCTTTTTTGTAGAGAATTAAGTTTCCTACTTTTTATGTTCTATGATATTTTTTGATCAGATGCGTAGTTCTCGAGATATATCAAGATATTTAAAAGTTCCGATGCCGCACCAACATAATAGAGATACAGAAACACCGTGGCCCCTCTCTTTGAGGTAACTCTGCACTATTGCGAGCTGGAAATGCCACTTCCAGTTTAGCTGTGCAGAACAAGAACAACAAGAAGAAGAAATATCTCGAAATATGTCCGTTAGGCCCCTTCCCTTGAGATATATGTGCAAATATCTCGGAAACGAAGCGAGCTATGGCAAAATGTTAAGAGACCTTTTTTGTAGAGAATTAAGTTTCCTACTTTTTATGTTCTATGATATTTTTTGATCAGATGCGTAGTTCTCGAGATATATCAAGATATTTGAAAGTTCCGAAGCCGCACCAACATAATAGAGATACAGAAACACCGTGGCCCCTTTCTTTGAGATAACTCTGCACTATTGCGAGCTGCAAATGCCACTTCCAGCTTAGCTGTGCAGAAGAAGAACAACAAGAAGAAGAAATATCTCGAAATATGTCCGTTAGGCCCCTTCCCTTGAGCTGAATCTGCAAATATCTCGGAAACGAAGCGAGCTATGGCAAAATGTTAAGAGACGTTTTTTGTAGAGAATTATGTTTCCTACAATTTATGTTCTATGATATTTTTTGATCAGAAGCGTAGTTTTCGAGATATATCGAGATATTTAAAAGTTCCGAAGCCGCACCAACATAATGGAGATACAGAAACACCGTGGCCCCTTTCTTTGAGATAACGCTGCACTAGTGCGAGCTGGAAATGCCACTTCCAGTTTAGCTGTGCAGAACAAGAACAACAAGAAGAAGAAATATCTCGAAATATGTCCGTTAGGCCCCTTCCCTTGAGATATATGTGCAAATATCTCGGAAACGAAGCGAGCTATGGCAAAATGTTAAGAGACCTTTTTTGTAGAGAATTAAGTTTCCTACTTTTTGTCTTCTATGATATTTTTTGATCAGATGCGTAGTTCTCGAGATATATCAAGATATTTAAAAGTTCCGAAGCCGCACCAACATAATAGAGATACAGAAACACCGTGGCCCCTTTCTTTGAGATAACGCTGCACTAGTGCGAGCTGGAAACGCCACTTCCAGTTTAGCTGTGCAGAAGAAGAACAACAAGAAGCAGAAATATCTCGAAATATGTCCGTCAGGCCAGTTCCTTTGAGATGAATCTGCAAATATCTCGGAAACGAAGCGAGCTATGGCAAAATGTTAAGAGACCTTTTTTGTAGAGAATTAAGTTTCCTACTTTTTATGTTCTATGATATTTTTTGATCAGATGCGTAGTTCTCGAGATATATCAAGATATTTAAAAGTTCCGAAGCCGCACCAACATAATAGGGATACAGAAACACCGTGGCCCCTCTCTTTGAGATAACTCTGCACTATTGCGAGCTGGAAATGCCACTTCCAGTTTAGCTGTGCAGAAGAAGAACAACAAGAAGAAGAAATATCTCGAAATATGTCCGTCAGGCCAGTTCCTTTGAGCTGAATCTGCAAATATCTCGGAAACGAAGCGAGCTATGGCAAAATGTTAAGAGACCTTTTTTGTAGAGAATTAAGTTTCCTACTTTTTATGTTCTATGATATTTTTTGATCAGATGCGTAGTTCTCGAGATATATCAAGATATTTAAAAGTTCCGAAGCCGCACCAACATAATAGGGATACAGAAACACCGTGGCCCCTCTCTTTGAGATAACTCTGCACTATTGCGAGCTGGAAATGCCACTTCCAGTTTAGCTGTGCAGAAGAAGAACAACAAGAAGAAGAAATATCTCGAAATATGTCCGTTAGGCCCCTTCCCTTGAGATAAATGTGCAAATATCTCGGAAACGAAGCGAGCTATGGCAAAATGTTAAGAGACCTTTTTTGTAGAGAATTAAGTTTCCTACTTTTTATGTTCTATGATATTTTTTGATCAGATGCGTAGTTCTCGAGATATATCAAGATATTTAAAAGTTCCGATGCCGCACCAACATAATAGAGATACAGAAACACCGTGGCCCCTCTCTTTGAGGTAACTCTGCACTATTGCGAGCTGGAAATGCCACTTCCAGTTTAGCTGTGCAGAACAAGAACAACAAGAAGAAGAAATATCTCGAAATATGTCCGTTAGGCCCCTTCCCTTGAGATATATGAGCAAATATCTCGGAAACGAAGCGAGCTATGGCAAAATGTTAAGAGACCTTTTTTGTAGAGAATTAAGTTTCCTACTTTTTATGTTCTATGATATTTTTTGATCAGATGCGTAGTTCTCGAGATATATCAAGATATTTAAAAGTTCCGAAGCCGCACCAACATAATAGAGATACAGAAACACCGTGGCCCCTTTCTTTGAGATAACTCTGCACTATTGCGAGCTGCAAATGCCACTTCCAGCTTAGCTGTGCAGAAGAAGAACAACAAGAAGAAGAAATATCTCGAAATATGTCCGTTAGGCCCCTTCCCTTGAGCTGAATCTGCAAATATCTCGGAAACGAAGCGAGCTATGGCAAAATGTTAAGAGACCTTTTTTGTAGAGAATTAAGTTTCCTACTTTTTATCTTCTATGATATTTTTTGATCAGATGCGTAGTTCTCGAGATATATCAAGATATTTAAAAGTTCCGAAGCCGCACCAACATAATAGAGATACAGAAACACCGTGGCCCCTCTCTTTGAGATAACTCTGCACTATTGCGAGCTGGAAAAGCCACTTCCAGTTTAGCTGTGCAGAAGAAGAACAACAAGAAGAAGAAATATCTCGAAATATGTCCGTTAGGCCCCTTCCCTTGAGATAAATGTGCAAATATCTCGGAAACGAAGCGAGGTATGGCAAAATGTTAAGAGACCTTTTTTGTAGAGAATTAAGTTTCCTACTTTTTATGCTCTATGATATTTTTTGATCAGATGCGTAGTTCTCGAGATATATCAAGATATTTAAAAGTTCCGAAGCCGCACCAACATAATAGAGATACAGAAACACCGTGGCCCCTTTCTTTGAGATAACTCTGCACTATTGCGAGCTGCCAATGCCACTTCCAGCTTAGCTGTGCAGAAGAAGAACAACAAGAAGAAGAAATATCTCGAAATATGTCCGTTAGGCCCCTTCCCTTGAGCTGAATCTGCAAATATCTCGGTAACGAAGCGAGCTATGGCAAAATGTTAAGAGACGTTTTTTGTAGAGAATTATGTTTCCTACAATTTATGTTCTATGATATTTTTTGATCAGAAGCGTAGTTTTCGAGATATATCGAGATATTTAAAAGTTCCGAAGCCGCACCAACATAATAGAGATACAGAAACACCGTGGCCCCTTTCTTTGAGATAACTCTGCACTAGTGCGAGCCGCAAATGCCACCTCCAGCTTAGCTGTGCAGAAGAAGAACAACAAGAAGAAGAAATATCTCGAAATATGTCCGTCAGGCCAGTTCCTTTGAGCTGAATCTGCAAATATCTCGGAAACGAAGCGAGCTATGGCAAAATGTTAAGAGACGTTTTTTGTAGACAATTATGTTTCCTACAATTTATGTTCTATGATATTTTTTGATCAGAAGCGTAGTTTTCGAGATATATCGAGATATTTAAAAGTTCCGAAGCCGCACCAACATAATGGAGATACAGAAACACCGTGGCCCCTTTCTTTGAGATAACGCTGCACTAGTGCGAGCTGGAAATGCCACTTCCAGTTTAGCTGTGCAGAAGAAGAACAACAAGAAGCAGAAATATCTCGAAATATGTCCGTTAGGCCCCTTCCCTTGAGATAAATCTGCAAATATCTCGGAAACGAAGCGAGCTATGGCAAAATGTTAAGAGACCTTTTTTGTAGAGAATTAAGTTTCCTACTTTTTATCTTCTATGATATTTTTTGATCAGATGCGTAGTTCTCGAGATATATCAAGATATTTAAAAGTTCCGAAGCCGCACCAACATAATAGAGATACAGAAACACCGTGGCCCCTTTCTTTGAGATAACGCTGCACTAGTGCGAGCTGGAAATGCCACTTCCAGTTTAGCTGTGCAGAAGAAGAACAACAAGAAGCAGAAATATCTCGAAATATGTCCGTCAGGCCAGTTCCTTTGAGCTGAATCTGCAAATATCTCGGAAGCGAAGCGAGCTATGGCAAAATGTTAAGAGACCTTTTTTGTAGAGAATTAAGTTTCCTACTTTTTATGTTCTATGATATTTTTTGATCAGATGCGTAGTTCTCGAGATATATCAAGATATTTAAAAGTTCCGAAGCCGCACCAACATAATAGGGATACAGAAACACCGTGGCCCCTCTCTTTGAGATAACTCTGCACTATTGCGAGCTGGAAATGCCACTTCCAGTTTAGCTGTGCAGAAGAAGAACAACAAGAAGAAGAAATATCTCGAAATATGTCCGTCAGGCCAGTTCCTTTGAGCTGAATCTGCAAATATCTCGGAAACGAAGCGAGCTATGGCAAAATGTTAAGAGACCTTTTTTGTAGAGAATTAAGTTTCCTACTTTTTATGTTCTATGATATTTTTTGATCAGATGCGTAGTTCTCGAGATATATCAAGATATTTAAAAGTTCCGATGCCGCACCAACATAATAGAGATACAGAAACACCGTGGCCCCTCTCTTTGAGGTAACTCTGCACTATTGCGAGCTGGAAATGCCACTTCCAGTTTAGCTGTGCAGAACAAGAACAACAAGAAGAAGAAATATCTCGAAATATGTCCGTTAGGCCCCTTCCCTTGAGATATATGTGCAAATATCTCGGAAACGAAGCGAGCTATGGCAAAATGTTAAGAGACCTTTTTTGTAGAGAATTAAGTTTCCTACTTTTTATGTTCTATGATATTTTTTGATCAGATGCGTAGTTCTCGAGATATATCAAGATATTTAAAAGTTCCGAAGCCGCACCAACATAATAGAGATACAGAAACACCGTGGCCCCTTTCTTTGAGATAACTCTGCACTATTGCGAGCTGCAAATGCCACTTCCAGCTTAGCTGTGCAGAAGAAGAACAACAAGAAGAAGAAATATCTCCAAATATGTCCGTTAGGCCCCTTCCCTTGAGCTGAATCTGCAAATATCTCGGAAACGAAGCGAGCTATGGCAAAATGTTAAGAGACGTTTTTTGTAGAGAATTATGTTTCCTACAATTTATGTTCTATGATATTTTTTGATCAGAAGCGTAGTTTTCGAGATATATCGAGATATTTAAAAGTTCCGAAGCCGCACCAACATAATGGAGATACAGAAACAGCGTGGCCCCTTTCTTTGAGATAACGCTGCACTAGTGCGAGCTGGAAATGCCACTTCCAGTTTAGCTGTGCAGAAGAAGAACAACAAGAAGCAGAAATATCTCGAAATATGTCCGTTAGGCCCCTTCCCTTGAGATAAATCTGCAAATATCTCGGAAACGAAGCGAGCTATGGCAAAATGTTAAGAGACCTTTTTTGTAGAGAATTAAGTTTCCTACTTTTTATCTTCTATGATATTTTTTGATCAGATGCGTAGTTCTCGAGATATATCAAGATATTTAAAAGTTCCGAAGCCGCACCAACATAATAGAGATACAGAAACACCGTGGCCCCTTTCTTTGAGATAACGCTGCACTAGTGCGAGCTGGAAATGCCACTTCCAGTTTAGCTGTGCAGAAGAAGAACAACAAGAAGCAGAAATATCTCGAAATATGTCCGTCAGGCCAGTTCCTTTGAGCTGAATCTGCAAATATCTCGGAAGCGAAGCGAGCTATGGCAAAATGTTAAGAGACCTTTTTTGTAGAGAATTAAGTTTCCTACTTTTTATGTTCTATGATATTTTTTGATCAGATGCGTAGTTCTCGAGATATATCAAGATATTTAAAAGTTCCGAAGCCGCACCAACATAATAGGGATACAGAAACACCGTGGCCCCTCTCTTTGAGATAACTCTGCACTATTGCGAGCTGGAAATGCCACTTCCAGTTTAGCTGTGCAGAAGAAGAACAACAAGAAGAAGAAATATCTCGAAATATGTCCGTCAGGCCAGTTCCTTTGAGCTGAATCTGCAAATATCTCGGAAACGAAGCGAGCTATGGCAAAATGTTAAGAGACCTTTTTTGTAGAGAATTAAGTTTCCTACTTTTTATGTTCTATGATATTTTTTGATCAGATGCGTAGTTCTCGAGATATATCAAGATATTTAAAAGTTCCGATGCCGCACCAACATAATAGAGATACAGAAACACCGTGGCCCCTCTCTTTGAGGTAACTCTGCACTATTGCGAGCTGGAAATGCCACTTCCAGTTTAGCTGTGCAGAACAAGAACAACAAGAAGAAGAAATATCTCGAAATATGTCCGTCAGGCCCCTTCCCTTGAGATATATGTGCAAATATCTCGGAAACGAAGCGAGCTATGGCAAAATGTTAAGAGACCTTTTTTGTAGAGAATTAAGTTTCCTACTTTTTATGTTCTATGATATTTTTTGATCAGATGCGTAGTTCTCGAGATATATCAAGATATTTAAAAGTTCCGAAGCCGCACCAACATAATAGAGATACAGAAACACCGTGGCCCCTTTCTTTGAGATAACTCTGCACTATTGCGAGCTGCAAATGCCACTTCCAGCTTAGCTGTGCAGAAGAAGAACAACAAGAAGAAGAAATATCTCCAAATATGTCCGTTAGGCCCCTTCCCTTGAGCTGAATCTGCAAATATCTCGGAAACGAAGCGAGCTATGGCAAAATGTTAAGAGACCTTTTTTGTAGAGAATTAAGTTTCCTACTTTTTATGTTCTATGATATTTTTTGATCAGATGCGTAGTTCTCGAGATATATCAAGATATTTAAAAGTTCCGAAGCCGCACCAACATAATAGGGATACAGAAACACCGTGGCCCCTCTCTTTGAGATAACTCTGCACTATTGCGAGCTGGAAATGCCACTTCCAGTTTAGCTGTGCAGAAGAAGAACAACAAGAAGAAGAAATATCTCGAAATATGTCCGTTAGGCCCCTTCCCTTGAGATAAATGTGCAAATATCTCGGAAACGAAGCGAGCTATGGCAAAATGTTAAGAGACCTTTTTTGTGGAGAATTAAGTTTCCTACTTTTTATGTTCTATGATATTTTTTGATCAGATACGTAGTTCTCGAGATATATCAAGATATTTAAAAGTTCCGATGCCGCACCAACATAATAGAGATACAGAAACACGGTGGCCCCTCTCTTTGAGATAACTCTGCACTATTGCGAGCTGGAAATGCCACTTCCAGTTTAGCTGTGCAGAACAAGAACAACAAGAAGAAGAAATATCTCGAAATATGTCCGTTAGGCCCCTTCCCTTGAGATATATGTGCAAATATCTCGGAAACGAAGCGAGCTATGGCAAAATGTTAAGAGACCTTTTTTGTAGAGAATTAAGTTTCCTACTTTTTATGTTCTATGATATTTTTTGATCAGATGCGTAGTTCTCGAGATATATCAAGATATTTAAAAGTTCCGAAGCCGCACCAACATAATAGAGATACAGAAACACCGTGGCCCCTTTCTTTGAGATAACTCTGCACTATTGCGAGCTGCAAATGCCACTTCCAGCTTAGCTGTGCAGAAGAAGAACAACAAGAAGAAGAAATATCTCGAAATATGTCCGTTAGGCCCCTTCCCTTGAGCTGAATCTGCAAATATCTCGGAAACGAAGCGAGCTATGGCAAAATGTTAAGAGACCTTTTTTGTAGAGAATTAAGTTTCCTACTTTTTATGTTCTATGATATTTTTTGATCAGATGCGTAGTTCTCGAGATATATCAAGATATTTAAAAGTTCCGAAGCCGCACCAACATAATAGGGATACAGAAACACCGTGGCCCCTCTCTTTGAGATAACTCTGCACTATTGCGAGCTGGAAATGCCACTTCCAGTTTAGCTGTGCAGAAGAAGCACAACAAGAAGAAGAAATATCTCGAAATATGTCCGTCAGGCCCCTTCCCTTGAGATAAATCTGCAAATATCTCGGAAACGAAGCGAGCTATGGGAAAAAGGTTAAGAGACCTTTTTTGTAGAGAATTAAGTTTCCTACTTTTTATCTTCTATGATATTTTTTGATCAGATGCGTAGTTCTCGAGATATATCAAGATATTTAAAAGTTCCGAAGCCGCACCAACATAATAGAGATACAGAAACACCGTGGCCCCTCTCTTTGAGATAACTCTGCACTATTGCGAGCTGGAAATGCCACTTCCAGTTTAGCTGTGCAGAAGAAGAACAACAAGAAGCAGAAATATCTCGAAATATGTCCGTTAGGCCCCTTCCCTTGAGATAAATCTGCAAATATCTCGGAAACGAAGCCAGCTATGGCAAAATGTTAAGAGACCTTTTTTGTAGAGAATTAAGTTTCCTACTTTTTATGTTCTATGATATTTTTTGATCAGATGCGTAGTTCTCGAGATATATCAAGATATTTAAAAGTTCCGAAGCCGCACCAACATAATAGGGATACAGAAACACCGTGGCCCCTCTCTTTGAGATAACTCTGCACTATTGCGAGCTGGAAATGCCACTTCCAGTTTAGCTGTGCAGAAGAAGAACAACAAGAAGAAGAAATATCTCGAAATATGTCCGTTAGGCCCCTTCCCTTGAGATAAATCTGCAAATATCTCGGAAACGAAGCGAGCTATGGCAAAATGTTAAGAGACCTTTTTTGTAGAGAATTAAGTTTCCTACTTTTTATGTTCTATGATATTTTTTGATCAGATGCGTAGTTCTCGAGATATATCAAGATATTTAAAAGTTCCGAAGCCGCACCAACATAATAGAGATACAGAAACACCGTGGCCCCTTTCTTTGAGATAACTCTGCACTATTGCGAGCTGCAAATGCCACTTCCAGCTTAGCTGTGCAGAAGAAGAACAACAAGAAGAAGAAATATCTCCAAATATGTCCGTTAGGCCCCTTCCCTTGAGCTGAATCTGCAAATATCTCGGAAACGAAGCGAGCTATGGCAAAATGTTAAGAGACCTTTTTTGTAGAGAATTAAGTTTCCTACTTTTTATGTTCTATGATATTTTTTGATCAGATGCGTAGTTCTCGAGATATATCAAGATATTTAAAAGTTCCGATGCCGCACCAACATAATAGAGATACAGAAACACCGTGGCCCCTTTCTTTGAGATAACTCTGCACTATTGCGAGCTGCAAATGCCACTTCCAGCTTAGCTGTGCAGAGGAAGAACAACAAGAAGAAGAAATATCTCGAAATATGTCCGTCAGGCCAGTTCCTTTGAGCTGAATCTGCAAATATCTCGGAAACGAAGCGAGCTATGGCAAAATGTTAAGAGACCTTTTTTGTAGAGAATTAAGTTTCCTACTTTTTATGTTCTATGATATTTTTTGATCAGATGCGTAGTTCTCGAGATATATCAAGATATTTAAAAGTTCCGAAGCCGCACCAACATAATAGGGATACAGAAACACCGTGGCCCCTCTCTTTGAGATAACTCTGCACTATTGCGAGCTGGAAATGCCACTTCCAGTTTAGCTGTGCAGAAGAAGAACAACAAGAAGAAGAAATATCTCGAAATATGTCCGTTAGGCCCCTTCCCTTGAGATAAATGTGCAAATATCTCGGAAACGAAGCGAGCTATGGCAAAATGTTAAGAGACCTTTTTTGTAGAGAATTAAGTTTCCTACTTTTTATGTTCTATGATATTTTTTGATCAGATACGTAGTTCTCGAGATATATCAAGATATTTAAAAGTTCCGATGCCGCACCAACATAATAGAGATACAGAAACACGGTGGCCCCTCTCTTTGAGATAACTCTGCACTATTGCGAGCTGGAAATGCCACTTCCAGTTTAGCTGTGCAGAACAAGAACAACAAGAAGAAGAAATATCTCGAAATATGTCCGTTAGGCCCCTTCCCTTGAGATATATGTGCAAATATCTCGGAAACGAAGCGAGCTATGGCAAAATGTTAAGAGACCTTTTTTGTAGAGAATTAAGTTTCCTACTTTTTATGTTCTATGATATTTTTTGATCAGATGCGTAGTTCTCGAGATATATCAAGATATTTAAAAGTTCCGAAGCCGCACCAACATAATAGAGATACAGAAACACCGTGGCCCCTTTCTTTGAGATAACTCTGCACTATTGCGAGCTGCAAATGCCACTTCCAGCTTAGCTGTGCAGAAGAAGAACAACAAGAAGAAGAAATATCTCGAAATATGTCCGTTAGGCCCCTTCCCTTGAGCTGAATCTGCAAATATCTCGGAAACGAAGCGAGCTATGGCAAAATGTTAAGAGACCTTTTTTGTAGAGAATTATGTTTCCTACAATTTATGTTCTATGATATTTTTTGATCAGAAGCGTAGTTTTCGAGATATATCGAGATATTTAAAAGTTCCGAAGCCGCACCAACATAATAGAGATACAGAAACACCGTGGCCCCTTTCTTTGAGATAACTCTGCACTATTGCGAGCTGCAGATGCCACTTCCAGCTTAGCTGTGCAGAGGAAGAACAACAAGAAGAAGAAATATCTCGAAATATGTCCGTCAGGCCAGTTCCTTTGAGCTGAATCTGCAAATATCTCGGAAACGAAGCGAGCTATGGCAAAATGTTAAGAGACCTTTTTTGTAGAGAATTAAGTTTCCTACTTTTTATGTTCTATGATATTTTTTGATCAGATGCGTAGTTCTCGAGATATATCAAGATATTTAAAAGTTCCGAAGCCGCACCAACATAATAGGGATACAGAAACACCGTGGCCCCTCTCTTTGAGATAACTCTGCACTATTGCGAGCTGGAAATGCCACTTCCAGTTTAGCTGTGCAGAAGAAGCACAACAAGAAGAAGAAATATCTCGAAATATGTCCGTCAGGCCCCTTCCCTTGAGATAAATCTGCAAATATCTCGGAAACGAAGCGAGCTATGGGAAAAAGGTTAAGAGACCTTTTTTGTAGAGAATTAAGTTTCCTACTTTTTATCTTCTATGATATTTTTTGATCAGATGCGTAGTTCTCGAGATATATCAAGATATTTAAAAGTTCCGAAGCCGCACCAACATAATAGAGATACAGAAACACCGTGGCCCCTCTCTTTGAGATAACTCTGCACTATTGCGAGCTGGAAATGCCACTTCCAGTTTAGCTGTGCAGAAGAAGAACAACAAGAAGCAGAAATATCTCGAAATATGTCCGTTAGGCCCCTTCCCTTGAGATAAATCTGCAAATATCTCGGAAACGAAGCCAGCTATGGCAAAATGTTAAGAGACCTTTTTTGTAGAGAATTAAGTTTCCTACTTTTTATGTTCTATGATATTTTTTGATCAGATGCGTAGTTCTCGAGATATATCAAGATATTTAAAAGTTCCGAAGCCGCACCAACATAATAGGGATACAGAAACACCGTGGCCCCTCTCTTTGAGATAACTCTGCACTATTGCGAGCTGGAAATGCCACTTCCAGTTTAGCTGTGCAGAAGAAGAACAACAAGAAGAAGAAATATCTCGAAATATGTCCGTTAGGCCCCTTCCCTTGAGATAAATCTGCAAATATCTCGGAAACGAAGCGAGCTATGGCAAAATGTTAAGAGACCTTTTTTGTAGAGAATTAAGTTTCCTACTTTTTATGTTCTATGATATTTTTTGATCAGATGCGTAGTTCTCGAGATATATCAAGATATTTAAAAGTTCCGAAGCCGCACCAACATAATAGAGATACAGAAACACCGTGGCCCCTTTCTTTGAGATAACTCTGCACTATTGCGAGCTGCAAATGCCACTTCCAGCTTAGCTGTGCAGAAGAAGAGCAACAAGAAGCAGAAATATCTCGAAATATGTCCGTTAGGCCCCTTCCCTTGAGATAAATCTGCAAATATCTCGGAAACGAAGCGAGCTATGGCAAAATGTTAAGAGACCTTTTTTGTAGAGAATTATGTTTCCTACAATTTATGTTCTATGATATTTTTTGATCAGAAGCGTAGTTTTCGAGATATATCGAGATATTTAAAAGTTCCGAAGCCGCAACAACATAATAGAGATACAGAAACACCGTGGCCCCTTTCTTTGAGATAACTCTGCACTATTGCGAGCTGCAGATGCCACTTCCAGCTTAGCTGTGCAGAGGAAGAACAACAAGAAGAAGAAATATCTCGAAATATGTCCGTCAGGCCAGTTCCTTTGAGCTGAATCTGCAAATATCTCGGAAACGAAGCGAGCTATGGCAAAATGTTAAGAGACCTTTTTTGTAGAGAATTAAGTTTCCTACTTTTTATTGTCTATGATATTTTTTGATCAGATGCGTAGTTCTCGAGATATATCAAGATATTTAAAAGTTCCGAAGCCGCACCAACATAATTGGGATACAGAAACACCGTGGCCCCTCTCTTTGAGATAACTCTGCACTATTGCGAGCTGGAAATGCCACTTCCAGTTTAGCTGTGCAGAAGAAGCACAACAAGAAGAAGAAATATCTCGAAATATGTCCGTCAGGCCCCTTCCCTTGAGATAAATCTGCAAATATCTCGGAAACGAAGCGAGCTATGGCAAAATGTTAAGAGACCTTTTTTGTAGAGAATTATGTTTCTTACAATTTATGTTCTATGATATTTTTTGATCAGAAGCGTAGTTTTCGAGATATATCGAGATATTTAAAAGTTCCGAAGCCGCACCAACATAATAGAGATACAGAAACACCGTGGCCCCTTTCTTTGAGATAACTCTGCACTATTGCGAGCTGCAAATGCCACTTCCAGCTTAGCTGTGCAGAGGAAGAACAACAAGAAGAAGAAATATCTCGAAATATGTCCGTCAGGCCAGTTCCTTTGAGCTGAATCTGCAAATATCTCGGAAACGAAGCGAGCTATGGCAAAATGTTAAGAGACCTTTTTTGTAGAGAATTAAGTTTCCTACTTTTTATGTTCTATGATATTTTTTGATCAGATGCGTAGTTCTCGAGATATATCAAGATATTTAAAAGTTCCGAAGCCGCACCAACATAATAGGGATACAGAAACACCGTGGCCCCTCTCTTTGAGATAACTCTGCACTATTGCGAGCTGGAAATGCCACTTCCAGTTTAGCTGTGCAGAAGAAGAACAACAAGAAGAAGAAATATCTCGAAATATGTCCGTTAGGCCCCTTCCCTTGAGATAAATCTGCAAATATCTCGGAAACGAAGCGAGCTATGGCAAAATGTTAAGAGACCTTTTTTGTAGAGAATTAAGTTTCCTACTTTTTATGTTCTATGATATTTTTTGATCAGATGCGTAGTTCTCGAGATATATCAAGATATTTAAAAGTTCCGAAGCCGCACCAACATAATAGAGATACAGAAACACCGTGGCCCCTTTCTTTGAGATAACTCTGCACTATTGCGAGCTGCAAATGCCACTTCCAGCTTAGCTGTGCAGAAGAAGAACAACAAGAAGAAGAAATATCTCGAAATATGTCCGTTAGGCCCCTTCCCTTGAGCTGAATCTGCAAATATCTCGGAAACGAAGCGAGCTATGGCAAAATGTTAAGAGACGTTTTTTGTAGAGAATTATGTTTCCTACAATTTATGTTCTATGATATTTTTTGATCAGAAGCGTAGTTTTCGAGATATATCGAGATATTTAAAAGTTCCGAAGCCGCACCAACATAATGGAGATACAGAAACACCGTGGCCCCTTTCTTTGAGATAACGCTGCACTAGTGCGAGCTGGAAATGCCACTTCCAGTTTAGCTATGCAGAAGAAGAACAACAAGAAGCAGAAATATCTCGAAATATGTCCGTTAGGCCCCTTCCCTTGAGATAAATCTGCAAATATCTCGGAAACGAAGCGAGCTATGGCAAAATGTTAAGAGACCTTTTTTGTAGAGAATTATGTTTCCTACAATTTATGTTCTATGATATTTTTTGATCAGAAGCGTAGTTTTCGAGATATATCGAGATATTTAAAAGTTCCGAAGCCGCAACAACATAATAGAGATACAGAAACACCGTGGCCCTTTTCTTTGAGATAACTCTGCACTATTGCGAGCTGCAGATGCCACTTCCAGCTTAGCTGTGCAGAGGAAGAACAACAAGAAGAAGAAATATCTCGAAATATGTCCGTCAGGCCAGTTCCTTTGAGCTGAATCTGCAAATATCTCGGAAACGAAGCGAGCTATGGCAAAATGTTAAGAGACCTTTTTTGTAGAGAATTAAGTTTCCTACTTTTTATTGTCTATGATATTTTTTGATCAGATGCGTAGTTCTCGAGATATATCAAGATATTTAAAAGTTCCGAAGCCGCACCAACATAATAGGGATACAGAAACACCCTGGGCCCTCTCTTTGAGATAACTCTGCACTATTGCGAGCTGGAAATGCCACTTCCAGTTTAGCTGTGCAGAAGAAGCACAACAAGAAGAAGAAATATCTCGAAATATGTCCGTCAGGCCCCTTCCCTTGAGATAAATCTGCAAATATCTCGGAAACGAAGCGAGCTATGGCAAAATGTTAAGAGACCTTTTTTGTAGAGAATTAAGTTTCCTACTTTTTATCTTCTATGATATTTTTTGATCAGATGCGTAGTTCTCGAGATATATCAAGATATTTAAAAGTTCCGAAGCCGCACCAACATAATAGAGATACAGAAACACCGTGGCCCCTCTCTTTGAGATAACTCTGCACTATTGCGAGCGGGAAATGCCACTTCCAGTTTAGCTGTGCTGAAGAAGAACAACAAGAAGCAGAAATATTTCGAAATATGTCCGTTAGGCCCCTTCCCTTGAGATAAATCTGCAAATATCTCGGAAACGAAGAGAGCTATGGCAAAATGTTAAGAGACCTTTTTTGTAGAGAATTAAGTTTCCTACTTTTTATGTTCTATGATATTTTTTGATCAGATGCGCAGTTCTCGAGATATATCAAGATATTTAAAAGTTCCGAAGCCGCACCAACATAATAGAGATACAGAAACACCGTGGCCCCTCTCTTTGAGATAACTCTGCACTATTGCGAGCTGGAAATGCCACTTCCAGTTTAGCTGTGCAGAAGAAGAACAACAAGAAGAAGAAATATCTCGAAATATGTCCGTCAGGCCCCTTCCCTTGAGATAAATCTGCAAATATCTCGGAAACGAAGCGAGCTATGGCAAAATGTTAAGAGACCTTTTTTGTAGAGAATTATGTTTCCTACAATTTATGTTCTATGATATTTTTTGATCAGAAGCGTAGTTTTCGAGATATATCGAGATATTTAAAAGTTCCGAAGCCGCACCATCATAATAGAGATACAGAAACACCGTGGCCCCTTTCTTTGAGATAACTCTGCACTATTGCGAGCTGCAAATGCCACTTCCAGCTTAGCTGTGCAGAGGAAGAACAACAAGAAGAAGAAATATCTCGAAATATGTCCGTCAGGCCCGTTCCTTTGAGCTGAATCTGCAAATATCTCGGAAACGAAGCGAGCTATGGCAAAATGTTAAGAGACGTTTTTTGTAGAGAATTATGTTTCCTACAATTTATGTTCTATGATATTTTTTGATCAGAAGCGTAGTTTTCGAGATATATCGAGATATTTAAAAGTTCCGATGCCGCACCAACATAATAGAGATACAGAAACACCGTGGCCCCTTTCTTTGAGATAACTCTGGACTAGTGCGAGCCGCAAATGCCACTTCCAGCTTAGCTGTGCAGAAGAAGAACAACAAGAAGAAGAAATATCTCGAAATATGTCCGTCAGGCCCCTTCCCTTGAGATAAATCTGCAAATATCTCGGAAACGAAGCGAGCTATGGCAAAATGTTAAGAGACCTTTTTTGTAGAGAATTATGTTTCCTACTTTTTATGTTCTATGATATTTTTTGATCAGACGCGTAGTTCTCGAGATATATCAAGATATTTAAAAGTTCCGAAGCCGCACCAACATAATAGAGATACAGAAACACCGTGGCCCCTTTCTTTGAGATAACTCTGCACTATTGCGAGCTGTAAATGCCACTTCCAGCTTAGCTGTGCAGAAGAAGAACAACAAGAAGAAGAAATATCTCGAAATATGTCCGTCAGGCCCCTGCCCTTGAGATATATCTGCAAATATCTCGGAAACGAAGCGAGCTATGGCAAAATGTTGAGAGACCTTTTTTGTAGAGAATTATGTTTCCTACAATTTATGTTCTATGATATTTTTTGATCAGAAGCGTAGTTTTCGAGATATATCGAGATATTTAAAAGTTCCGAAGCCGCACCAACATAATAGAGATACAGAAACACCGTGGCCCCTTTCTTTGAGATAACTCTGCACTATTGCGAGCTGCAAATGCCACTTCCAGCTTAGCTGTGCAGAAGAAGAACAACAAGAAGAAGAAATATCTCGAAATATGTCCGTTAGGCCCCTTCCCTTGAGCTGAATCTGCAAATATCTCGGAAACGAAGCGAGCTATGGCAAAATGTTAAGAGACCTTTTTTGTAGAGAATTATGTTTCCTACAATTTATGTTCTATGATATTTTTTGATCAGAAGCGTAGTTTTCGAGATATATCGAGATATTTAAAAGTTCCGAAGCCGCACCAACATAATAGAGATACAGAAACACCGTGGCCCCTTTCTTTGAGATAACTCTGCACTATTGCGAGCTGTAAATGCCACTTCCAGCTTAGCTGTGCAGAAGAAGAACAACAAGAAGAAGAAATATCTCGAAATATGTCCGTCAGGCCCCTGCCCTTGAGATATATCTGCAAATATCTCGGAAACGAAGCGAGCTATGGCAAAATGTTGAGAGACCTTTTTTGTAGAGAATTATGTTTCCTACAATTTATGTTCTATGATATTTTTTGATCAGAAGCGTAGTTTTCGAGATATATCGAGATATTTAAAAGTTCCGAAGCCGCACCAACATAATAGAGATACAGAAACACCGTGGCCCCTTTCTTTGAGATAACTCTGCACTAGTGCGAGCCGCAAATGCCACTTTCAGCTTAGCTGTGCAGAAGAAGAACAACAAGAAGAAGAAATATCTCGAAATATGTCCGACAGGCCCCTTCCCTTGAGATAAATCTGCAAATATCTCGGAAACGAAGCGAGCTATGGCGAAATGTTAAGAGACCTTTTTTGTAGAGAATTAAGTTTCCTACTTTTTATCTTCTATGATATTTTTTGATCAGATGCGTAGTTCTCGAGATATATCAAGATATTTAAAAGTTCCGAAGCCGCACCAACATAATACAGATACAGAAACACCGTGGCCCCTTTCTTTGAGATAACTCTGCAATAGTGCGAGCCGCAAATGCCACTTCCAGCTTAGCTGTGCAGAAGAAGAACAACAAGAAGAAGAAATATCTCGAAATATGTCCGTCAGGCCCCTTCCCTTGAGATAAATCTGCAAATATCTCGGAAACGAAGCGAGCTATGGCAAAATGTTAAGAGACCTTTTTTGTAGAGAATTAAGTTTCCTACTTTTTATGTTCTATGATATTTTTTGATCAGATGCGTAGTTCTCGAGATATATCAAGATATTTAAAAGTTCCGAAGCCGCACCAACATAATAGAGATACAGAAACACCGTGGCCCCTTTCTTTGAGATAACTCTGCACTATTGCGAGCTGCAAATGCCACTTCCAGCTTAGCTGTGCAGAGGAAGAACAACAAGAAGAAGAAATATCTCGAAATATGTCCGTCAGGCCAGTTCCTTTGAGCTGAATCTGCAAATATCTCGGAAACGAAGCGAGCTATGGCAAAATGTTAAGAGACCTTTTTTGTAGAGAATTAAGTTTCCTACTTTTTATATTCTATGATATTTTTTGATCAGATGCGTAGTTCTCGAGATATATCAAGATATTTAAAAGTTCCGAAGCCGCACCAACATAATAGGGATACAGAAACACCGTGGCCTCTCTCTTTGAGATAACTCTGCACTATTGCGAGCTGGAAATGCCACTTCCAGTTTAGCTGTGCAGAAGAAGAACAACAAGAAGCAGAAATATCTCGAAATATGTCCGTTAGGCCCCTTCCCTTGAGATAAATCTGCAAATATCTCGGAAACGAAGCGAGCTCTGGCAAAATGTTAAGAGACCTTTTTTGTAGACAATTACGTTTCCTACTTTTTATGTTCTATGATATTTTTTGATCAGATGCGTAGTTCTCGAGATATATCAAGATATTTAAAAGTTCCGAAGCCGCACAAACATAATAGGGATACAGAAACACCGTGGCCCCTCTCTTTGAGATAACTCTGCACTATTGCGAGCTGGAAATGCCACTTCCAGTTTAGCTGTGCAGAAGAAGCACAACAAGAAGAAGAAATATCTCGAAATATGTCCGTCAGGCCCCTTCCCTTGAGATAAATCTGCAAATATCTCGGAAACGAAGCGAGCTATGGCAAAATGTTAAGAGACCTTTTTTGTAGAGAATTAAGTTTCCTACTTTTTATCTTCTATGATATTTTTTGATCAGATGCGTAGTTCTCGAGATATATCAAGATATTTAAAAGTTCCGAAGCCGCACCAACATAATAGAGATACAGAAACACCGTGGCCCCTCTCTTTGAGATAACTCTGCACTATTGCGAGCTGGAAATGCCACTTCCAGTTTAGCTGTGCAGAAGAAGAACAACAAGAAGCAGAAATATTTCGAAATATGTCCGTTAGGCCCCTTCCCTTGAGATAAATCTGCAAATATCTCGGAAACGAAGAGAGCTATGGCAAAATGTTAAGAGACCTTTTTTGTAGAGAATTAAGTTTCCTACTTTTTATGTTCTATGATATTTTTTGATCAGATGCGCAGTTCTCGAGATATATCAAGATATTTAAAAGTTCCGAAGCCGCACCAACATAATAGAGATACAGAAACACCGTGGCCCCTCTCTTTGAGATAACTCTGCACTATTGCGAGCTGGAAATGCCACTTCCAGTTTAGCTGTGCAGAAGAAGAACAACAAGAAGCAGAAGTATCTCGAAATATGTCCGTTAGGCCCCTTCCCTTGAGATAAATCTGCAAATATCTCGGAAACGAAGCGAGCTATGGCAAAATGTTAAGAGACCTTTTTTGTAGAGAATTAAGTTTCCTACTTTTTATGTTCTATGATATTTTTTGATCAGATGCGTAGTTCTCGAGATATATCAAGATATTTAAAAGTTCCGAAGCCGCACCAACATAATAGGGATACAGAAACACCGTGGCCCCTCTCTTTGAGATAACTCTGCACTATTGCGAGCTGGAAATGCCACTTCCAGTTTAGCTGTGCAGAAGAAGAACAACAAGAAGAAGAAATATCTCGAAATATGTCCGTCAGGCCCCTTCCCTTGAGATAAATCTGCAAATATCTCGGAAACGAAGCGAGCTATGGCAAAATGTTAAG
The DNA here is from genome assembly GCF_051020975.1 of Osmia lignaria lignaria. NCBI lineage: Eukaryota > Metazoa > Arthropoda > Insecta > Hymenoptera > Megachilidae > Osmia > Osmia lignaria. The sequence continues at coordinate 3,432,108 of NW_027478167.1, read as the reverse complement.
AGACCTTTTTTGTAGAGAATTAAGTTTCCTACTTTTTATCTTCTATGATATTTTTTGATCAGATGCGTAGTTCTCGAGATATATCAAGATATTTAAAAGTTCCGAAGCCGCACCAACATAATAGAGATACAGAAACACCGTGGCCCCTTTCTTTGAGATAACTCTGCACTATTGCGAGCTGCAAATGCCACTTCCAGCTTAGCTGTGCAGAAGAAGAACAACAAGAAGAAGAAATATCTCGAAATATGTCCGTTAGGCCCCTTCCCTTGAGATAAATCTGCAAATATCTCGGAAACGAAGCGAGCTATGGCAAAATGTTAAGAGACCTTTTTTGTAGAGAATTATGTTTCCTACAATTTATGTTCTATGATATTTTTTGATCAGAAGCGTAGTTTTCGAGATATATCGAGATATTTAAAAGTTCCGAAGCCGCACCAACATAATAGAGATACAGAAACACCGTGGCCCCTTTCTTTGAGATAACTCTGCACTAGTGCGAGCCGCAAATGCCACTTCCAGCTTAGCTGGGCAGAAGAAGAACAAGAAGAAGAAGAAATATCTCGAAATATGTCCGTCAGGCCCCTTCCCTTGAGATAAATCTGCAAATATCTCGGAAACGAAGCGAGCTATGGCAAAATGTTAAGAGACCTTTTTTGTAGAGAATTAAGTTTCCTACTTTTTATCTTCTATGATATTTTTTGATCAGATGCGTAGTTCTCGAGATATATCAAGATATTTAAAAGTTCCGAAGCCGCACCAACATAATATACATACAGAAACACCGTGGCCCCTCTCTTTGAGATAACTCTGCACTATTGCGAGCCGCAAATGCCACTTCCAGCTTAGCTGGGCAGAAGAAGAACAACAAGAAGAAGAAATATCTCGAAATATGTCCGTCAGGCCCCTTCCCTTGAGATAAATCTGCAAATATCTCGGAAACGAAGCGAGCTATGGCAAAATGTGAAGAGACCTTTTTTGTAGAGAATTAAGTTTCCTACTTTTTATGTTCTATGATATTTTTTGATCAGAAGCGTAGTTTTCGAGATATATCGAGATATTTAAAAGTTCCGAAGCCGCACCAACATAATAGAGATACAGAAACACCGTGGCCCCTCTCTTTGGGATAACTCTGCACTATTGCGAGCTGAAATGCCACTTCCAGCTTAGCTGTGCAGAAGAAGAACAACAAGAAGAAGAAATATCTCGAAATATGTCCGTTAGGCCCCTTCCCTTGAGATAAATCTGCAAATATCTCGGAAACGAAGCGAGCAATGGCAAAATGTTGAGAGACCTTTTTTGTAGAGAATTAAGTTTCCTACTTTTTATGTTGTATGATATTTTTTGATCAGAAGCGTAGTTTTCGAGATATTTCGAGATATTTAAAAGTTCCGAAGCCGCACCAACATAATAGAGATACAGAAACACCGTGGCCCCTTTGTTTGAGATAACTCTGCACTAGTGCGAGCCGCAAATGCCACTTCCAGCTTAGCTGTGCAGAAGAAGAACAACAAGAAAAGAAATATCTCGAAATATGTCCGTCAGGCCCCTTCCCTTGAGATAAATCTGCAAATATCTCGGAAACGACGCGAGCTATGGCAAAATGTTAAGAGACCTTTTTTGTAGAGAATTAGGTTTCCTACTTTTTATCTGGTATGATATTTTTTGATCAGATGCGTAGTTCTCGAGATATATCAAGATATTTAAAAGTTCCGAAGCCGCACCAACATAATAGAGATACAGAAACACCGTGGCCCCTCTCTTTGAGATAACTCTGCACTATTGCGAGCTGGAAATGCCACTTCCAGTTTAGCTGTGCAGAAGAAGAACAACAAGAAGAAGAAATATCTCGAAATATGTCCGTTAGGCCCCTTCCCTTGAGATAAATGTGCAAATATCTCGGAAAGGAAGCGAGCTATGGCAAAATGTTAAGAGACCTTTTTTGTAGAGAATTAAGTTTCCTACTTTTTATGTTCTATGATATTTTTTGATCAGATGCGTAGTTCTCGAGATATATCAAGATATTTAAAAGTTCCGAAGCCGCACCAACATAATAGAGATACAGAAACACCGTGGCCCCTCTCTTTGAGATAACTCTGCACTATTGCGAGCTGGAAATGCCACTTCCAGTTTAGCTGTGCAGAAGAAGAACAACAAGAAGCAGAAGTATCTCGAAATATGTCCGTTAGGCCCCTTCCCTTGAGATAAATCTGCAAATATCTCGGAAACGAAGCGAGCTATGGCAAAATGTTAAGAGACCTTTTTTGTAGAGAATTAAGTTTCCTACTTTTTATCTTCTATGATATTTTTTGATCAGATGCGTAGTTCTCGAGATATATCAAGATATTTAAAAGTTCCGAAGCCGCACCAACATAATAGAGATACAGAAACACCGTGGCCCCTCTCTTTGAGATAGCTCTGCACTATTGCGAGCTGGAAATGCCACTTCCAGTTTAGCTGTGCAGAAGAAGAACAACAAGAAGCAGAAATATTTCGAAATATGTCCGTTAGGCCCCTTCCCTTGAGATAAATCTGCAAATATCTCGGAAACGAAGAGAGCTATGGCAAAATGTTAAGAGACCTTTTTTGTAGAGAATTAAGTTTCCTACTTTTTATGTTCTATGATATTTTTTGATCAGATGCGTAGTTCTCGAGATATATCAAGATATTTAAAAGTTCCGAAGCCGCACCAACATAATAGGGATACAGAAACACCGTGGCCCCTCTCTTTGAGATAACTCTGCACTATTGCGAGCTGGAAATGCCACTTCCAGTTTAGCTGTGCAGAAGAAGAACAACAAGAAGAAGAAATATCTCGAAATATGTCCGTCAGGCCCCTTCCCTTGAGATAAATCTGCAAATATCTCGGAAACGAAGCGAGCTATGGCAAAATGTGGAGAGACCTTTTTTGTAGAGAATTAAGTTTCCTACTTTTTATGTTCTATGATATTTTTTGATCAGATGCGCAGTTCTCGAGATATATCAAGATATTTAAAAGTTCCGAAGCCGCACCAACATAATATAGATACAGAAACACCGTGGCCCCTCTCTTTGAGATAACTCTGCACTATTGCGAGCTGTAAATGCCACTTCCAGCTTAGCTGTGCAGAAGAAGAACAACAAGAAGAAGAAATATCTCGAAATATGTCCGTCAGGCCAGTTCCTTTGAGCTGAATCTGCAAATATCTGGGAAACGAAGCGAGCTATGGCAAAATGTTAAGAGACGTTTTTTGTAGAGAATTATGTTACCTACAATTTATGTTCTATGATATTTTTTGATCAGAAGCGTAGTTTTCGAGATATATCGAGATATTTAAAAGTTCCGAAGCCGCACCAACATAATAGAGATACAGAAACACCGTGGCCCCTCTCTTTGAGATAACTCTGCACTATTGCGAGCTGAAATGCCACTTCCAGCTTAGCTGTGCAGAAGAAGAACAACAAGAAGAAGAAATATCTCGAAATATGTCCGTTAGGCCCCTTCCCTTGAGATAAATCTGCAAATATCTCGGAAACGAAGCGAGCAATGGCAAAATGTTGAGAGACCTTTTTTGTAGAGAATTAAGTTTCCTACTTTTTATGTTCTATGATATTTTTTGATCAGAAGCGTAGTTTTCGAGATATTTCGAGATATTTAAAAGTTCCGAAGCCGCACCAACATAATAGAGATACAGAAACACCGTGGCCCCTTTGTTTGAGATAACTCTGCACTAGTGCGAGCCGCAAATGCCACTTCCAGCTTAGCTGTGCAGAAGAAGAACAACAAGAAAAGAAATATCTCGAAATATGTCCGTCAGGCCCCTTCCCTTGAGATAAATCTGCAAATATCTCGGAAACGACGCGAGCTATGGCAAAATGTTAAGAGACCTTTTTTGTAGAGAATTAGGTTTCCTACTTTTTATCTGGTATGATATTTTTTGATCAGATGCGTAGTTCTCGAGATATATCAAGATATTTAAAAGTTCCGAAGCCGCACCAACATAATAGAGATACAGAAACACCGTGGCCCCTCTCTTTGAGATAACTCTGCACTATTGCGAGCTGGAAATGCCACTTCCAGTTTAGCTGTGCAGAAGAAGAACAACAAGAAGAAGAAATATCTCGAAATATGTCCGTTAGGCCCCTTCCCTTGAGATAAATGTGCAAATATCTCGGAAAGGAAGCGAGCTCTGGCAAAATGTAAAGAGACCTTTTTTGTAGAGAATTAAGTTTCCTACTTTTTATGTTCTATGATATTTTTTGATCAGATGCGTAGTTCTCGAGATATATCAAGATATTTAAAAGTTCCGAAGCCGCACCAACATAATAGAGATACAGAAACACCGTGGCCCCTCTCTTTGAGATAACTCTGCACTATTGCGAGCTGGAAATGCCACTTCCAGTTTAGCTGTGCAGAAGAAGAACAACAAGAAGCAGAAGTATCTCGAAATATGTCCGTTAGGCCCCTTCCCTTGAGATAAATCTGCAAATATCTCGGAAACGAAGCGAGCTATGGCAAAATGTTAAGAGACCTTTTTTGTAGAGAATTAAGTTTCCTACTTTTTATGTTCTATGATATTTTTTGATCAGATGCGTAGTTCTCGAGATATATCAAGATATTTAAAAGTTCCGAAGCCGCACCAACATAATAGGGATACAGAAACACCGTGGCCCCTCTCTTTGAGATAACTCTGCACTATTGCGAGCTGGAAATGCCACTTCCAGTTTAGCTGTGCAGAAGAAGAACAACAAGAAGAAGAAATATCTCGAAATATGTCCGTCAGGCCCCTTCCCTTGAGATAAATCTGCAAATATCTCGGAAACGAAGCGAGCTATGGCAAAATGTTAAGAGACCTTTTTTGTAGAGAATTAAGTTTCCTACTTTTTATCTTCTATGATATTTTTTGATCAGATGCGTAGTTTTCGAGATATATCGAGATATTTAAAAGTTCCGAAGCCGCACCAACATAATAGAGATACAGAAACACCGTGGCCCCTTTCTTTGAGATAACTCTGCACTAGTGCGAGCCGCACATGCCACTTCCAGCTTAGCTGTGCAGAAGAAGAACAACAAGAAAAGAAATATCTCGAAATATGTCCGTCAGGCCCCTTCCCTTGAGATAAATCTGCAAATATCTCGGAAACGACGCGAGCTATGGCAAAATGTTAAGAGACCTTTTTTGTAGAGAATTAAGTTTCCTACTTTTTATGTTCTATGATGTTTTTTGATCAGATGCGTAGTTCTCGAGATATATCAAGATATTTAAAAGTTCCGAAGCCGCACCAACATAATAGGGATACAGAAACACCGTGGCCCCTCTCTTTGAGATAACTCTGCACTATTGCGAGCTGGAAATGCCACTTCCAGTTTAGCTGTGCAGAAGAAGAACAACAAGAAGAAGAAATATCTCGAAATATGTCCGTCAGGCCCCTTCCCTTGAGATAAATCTGCAAATATCTCGGAAACGAAGCGAGCTATGGCAAAATGTGAAGAGACCTTTTTTGTAGAGAATTAAGTTTCCTACTTTTTATGTTCTATGATATTTTTTGATCAGATGCGCAGTTCTCGAGATATATCAAGATATTTAAAAGTTCCGAAGCCGCACCAACATAATATAGATACAGAAACACCGTGGCCCCTCTCTTTGAGATAACTCTGCACTATTGCGAGCTGTAAATGCCACTTCCAGCTTAGCTGTGCAGAAGAAGAACAACAAGAAGAAGAAATATCTCGAAATATGTCCGTCAGGCCAGTTCCTTTGAGCTGAATCTGCAAATATCTCGGAAACGAAGCGAGCTATGGCAAAATGTTAAGAGACGTTTCTTGTAGAGAATTATGTTACCTACAATTTATGTTCTATGATATTTTTTGATCAGAAGCGTAGTTTTCGAGATATATCGAGATATTTAAAAGTTCCGAAGCCGCACCAACATAATAGAGATACAGAAACACCGTGGCCCCTTTGTTTGAGATAACTCTGCACTAGTGCGAGCCGCAAATGCCACTTCCAGCTTAGCTGTGCAGAAGAAGAACAACAAGAAAAGAAATATCTCGAAATATGTCCGTCAGGCCCCTTCCCTTGAGATAAATCTGCAAATATCTCGGAAACGACGCGAGCTATGGCAAAATGTTAAGAGACCTTTTTTGTAGAGAATTAGGTTTCCTACTTTTTATCTGGTATGATATTTTTTGATCAGATGCGTAGTTCTCGAGATATATCAAGATATTTAAAAGTTCCGAAGCCGCACCAACATAATAGAGATACAGAAACACCGTGGCCCCTCTCTTTGAGATAACTCTGCACTATTGCGAGCTGGAAATGCCACTTCCAGTTTAGCTGTGCAGAAGAAGAAATATCTCGAAATATGTCCGTTAGGCCCCTTCCCTTGAGATAAATGTGCAAATATCTCGGAAAGGAAGCGAGCTATGGCAAAATGTTAAGAGACCTTTTTTGTAGAGAATTAAGTTTCCTACTTTTTATGTTCTATGATATTTTTTGATCAGATGCGTAGTTCTCGAGATATATCAAGATATTTAAAAGTTCCGAAGCCGCACCAACATAATAGGGATACAGAAACACCGTGGCCCCTCTCTTTGAGATAACTCTGCACTATTGCGAGCTGGAAATGCCACTTCCAGTTTAGCTGTGCAGAAGAAGAACAACAAGAAGAAGAAATATCTCGAAATATGTCCGTCAGGCCCCTTCCCTTGAGATAAATCTGCAAATATCTCGGAAACGAAGCGAGCTATGGCAAAATGTTAAGAGACCTTTTTTGTAGAGAATTAAGTTTCCTACTTTTTATCTTCTATGATATTTTTTGATCAGATGCGTAGTTCTCGAGATATATCAAGATATTTAAAAGTTCCGAAGCCGCACCAACATAATAGAGATACAGAAACACCGTGGCCCCTCTCTTTGAGATAACTCTGCACTATTGCGAGCTGTAAATGCCACTTCCAGCTTAGCTGTGCAGAGGAAGAACAACAAGAAGAAGAAATATCTCGAAATATGTCCGTCAGGCCAGTTCCTTTGAGATAAATCTGCAAATATCTCGGAAACGAAGCGAGCAATGGCAAAATGTTGAGAGACCTTTTTTGTAGAGAATTAAGTTTCCTACTTTTTATGTTCTATGATATTTTTTGATCAGAAGCGTAGTTTTCGAGATATATCGAGATATTTAAAAGTTCCGAAGCCGCACCAACATAATAGAGATACAGAAACACCGTGGCCCCTTTCTTTGAGATAACTCTGCACTAGTGCGAGCCGCACATGCCACTTCCAGCTTAGCTGTGCAGAAGAAGAACAACAAGAAAAGAAATATCTCGAAATATGTCCGTCAGGCCCCTTCCCTTGAGATAAATCTGCAAATATCTCGGAAACGACGCGAGCTATGGCAAAATGTTAAGAGACCTTTTTTGTAGAGAATTAAGTTTCCTACTTTTTATCTTCTATGATATTTTTTGATCAGATGCGTAGTTCTCGAGATATATCAAGATATTTAAAAGTTCCGAAGCCGCACCAACATAATAGAGATACAGAAACACCGTGGCCCCTCTCTTTGAGATAGCTCTGCACTATTGCGAGCTGGAAATGCCACTTCCAGTTTAGCTGTGCAGAAGAAGAACAACAAGAAGCAGAAATATTTCGAAATATGTCCGTTAGGCCCCTTCCCTTGAGATAAATCTGCAAATATCTCGGAAACGAAGAGAGCTATGGCAAAATGTTAAGAGACCTTTTTTGTAGAGAATTAAGTTTCCTACTTTTTATGTTCTATGATATTTTTTGATCAGATGCGCAGTTCTCGAGATATATCAAGATATTTAAAAGTTCCGAAGCCGCACCAACATAATAGAGATACAGAAACACCGTGGCCCCTCTCTTTGAGATAACTCTGCACTATTGCGAGCTGGAAATGCCACTTCCAGTTTAGCTGTGCAGAAGAAGAACAACAAGAAGCAGAAATATCTCGAAATATGTCCGTTAGGCCCCTTCCCTTGAGATAAATCTGCAAATATCTCGGAAACGAAGCGAGCTATGGCAAAATGTTAAGAGACCTTTTTTGTAGAGAATTAAGTTTCCTACTTTTTATGTTCTATGATGTTTTTTGATCAGATGCGTAGTTCTCGAGATATATCAAGATATTTAAAAGTTCCGAAGCCGCACCAACATAATAGGGATACAGAAACACCGTGGCCCCTCTCTTTGAGATAACTCTGCACTATTGCGAGCTGGAAATGCCACTTCCAGTTTAGCTGTGCAGAAGAAGAACAACAAGAAGAAGAAATATCTCGAAATATGTCCGTCAGGCCCCTTCCCTTGAGATAAATCTGCAAATATCTCGGAAACGAAGCGAGCTATGGCAAAATGTGAAGAGACCTTTTTTGTAGAGAATTAAGTTTCCTACTTTTTATGTTCTATGATATTTTTTGATCAGATGCGCAGTTCTCGAGATATATCAAGATATTTAAAAGTTCCGAAGCCGCACCAACATAATATAGATACAGAAACACCGTGGCCCCTCTCTTTGAGATAACTCTGCACTATTGCGAGCTGTAAATGCCACTTCCAGCTTAGCTGTGCAGAAGAAGAACAACAAGAAGAAGAAATATCTCGAAATATGTCCGTCAGGCCAGTTCCTTTGAGCTGAATCTGCAAATATCTCGGAAACGAAGCGAGCTATGGCAAAATGTTAAGAGACGTTTTTTGTAGAGAATTATGTTACCTACAATTTATGTTCTATGATATTTTTTGATCAGAAGCGTAGTTTTCGAGATATATCGAGATATTTAAAAGTTCCGAAGCCGCACCAACATAATAGAGATACAGAAACACCGTGGCCCCTTTGTTTGAGATAACTCTGCACTAGTGCGAGCCGCAAATGCCACTTCCAGCTTAGCTGTGCAGAAGAAGAACAACAAGAAAAGAAATATCTCGAAATATGTCCGTCAGGCCCCTTCCCTTGAGATAAATCTGCAAATATCTCGGAAACGACGCGAGCTATGGCAAAATGTTAAGAGACCTTTTTTGTAGAGAATTAGGTTTCCTACTTTTTATCTGGTATGATATTTTTTGATCAGATGCGTAGTTCTCGAGATATATCAAGATATTTAAAAGTTCCGAAGCCGCACCAACATAATAGAGATACAGAAACACCGTGGCCCCTCTCTTTGAGATAACTCTGCACTATTGCGAGCTGGAAATGCCACTTCCAGTTTAGCTGTGCAGAAGAAGAACAACAAGAAGAAGAAATATCTCGAAATATGTCCGTTAGGCCCCTTCCCTTGAGATAAATGTGCAAATATCTCGGAAAGGAAGCGAGCTATGGCAAAATGTTAAGAGACCTTTTTTGTAGAGAATTAAGTTTCCTACTTTTTATGTTCTATGATATTTTTTGATCAGATGCGTAGTTCTCGAGATATATCAAGATATTTAAAAGTTCCGAAGCCGCACCAACATAATAGAGATACAGAAACACCGTGGCCCCTCTCTTTGAGATAACTCTGCACTATTGCGAGCTGAAATGCCACTTCCAGTTTAGCTGTGCAGATGAAGAACAACAAGAAGAAGAAATATCTCGAAATATGTCCGTCAAGCCAGTTCCTTTGAGCTGAATCTGCAAATATCTCGGAAACGAAGCGAGCTATGGCAAAATGTTAAGAGACCTTTTTTGTAGAGAATTAAGTTTCCTACTTTTTATCTTCTATGATATTTTTTGATCAGATGCGTAGTTCTCGAGATATATCAAGATATTTAAAAGTTCCGAAGCCGCACCAACATAATAGAGATACAGAAACACCGTGGCCCCTTTCTTTGAGATAACTCTGCACTATTGCGAGCTGCAAATGCCACTTCCAGCTTAGCTGTGCAGAAGAAGAACAACAAGAAGAAGAAATATCTCGAAATATGTCCGTCAGGCCGCTTCCCTTGAGATAAATCTGCAAATATCTCGGAAACGAAGAGAGCTATGGCAAAATGTTAAGAGACCTTTTTTGTAGAGAATTATGTTTCCTACAATTTATGTTCTATGATATTTTTTGATCAGAAGCGTGGTTTTCGAGATATATCGAGATATTTAAAAGTTCCGAAGCCGCACCAACATAATAGAGATACAGAAACACCGTGGCCCCTTTCTTTGAGATAACTCTGCACTAGTGCGAGCCGCAAATGCCACCTCCAGCTTAGCTGTGCAGAAGAAGAACAACAAGAAGAAGAAATATCTCGAGATATGTCCGTCAGGCCAGTTCCTTTGAGCTGAATCTGCAAATATCTCGGAAACGAAGCGAGCTATGGCAAAATGTTAAGAGACGTTTTTTGTAGAGAATTATGTTTCCTACAATTTATGTTCTATGATATTTTTTGATCAGAAGCGTAGTTTTCGAGATATATCGAGATATTTAAAAGTTCCGAAGCCGCACCAACATAATGGAGATACAGAAACACCGTGGCCCCTTTCTTTGAGATAACGCTGCACTAGTGCGAGCTGGAAATGCCACTTCCAGTTTAGCTGTGCAGAAGAAGAACAACAAGAAGCAGAAATATCTCGAAATGTGTCCGTTAGGCCCCTTCCCTTGAGATAAATCTGCAAATATCTCGGAAACGAAGCGAGCTATGGCAAAATGTTAAGAGACCTTTTTTGTAGAGAATTAAGTTTCCTACTTTTTATGTTCTATGATATTTTTTGATCAGATGCGTAGTTCTCGAGATATATCAAGATATTTAAAAGTTCCGAAGCCGCATCAACATAATAGAGATACAGAAACACCGTGGCCCCTTTCTTTGAGATAACTCTGCACTATTGCGAGCTGGAAATGCCACTTCCAGTTTAGCTGTGCAGAAGAAGAACAACAAGAAGAAGAAATATCTCGAAATATGTCCGTCAGGCCCCTTCCCTTGAGATATATCTGCAAATATCTCGGAAACGAAGCGAGCTATGGCAAAATGTTAAGAGACCTTTTTTGTAGAGAATTATGTTTCCTACAATTTATGTTCTATGATATTTTTTGATCAGAAGCGTAGTTTTCGAGATATATCGAGATATTTAAAAGTTCCGAAGCCGCACCAACATAATAGAGATACAGAAACACCGTGGCCCCTTTCTTTGAGATAACTCTGCACTATTGCGAGCTGCAAATGCCACTTCCAGCTTAGCTGTGCAGAGGAAGAACAACAAGAAGAAGAAATATCTCGAAATATGTCCGTCAGGCCAGTTCCTTTGAGCTGAATCTGCAAATATCTCGGAAACGAAGCGAGCTATGGCAAAATGTTAAGAGACCTTTTTTGTAGAGAATTAAGTTTCCTACTTTTTATGTTCTATGACATTTTTTGATCAGATGCGTAGTTCTCGAGATATATCAAGATATTTAAAAGTTCCGAAGCCGCACCAACATAATAGGGATACAGAAACACCGTGGCCCCTCTCTTTGAGATAACTCTGCACTATTGCGAGCTGGAAATGCCACTTCCAGTTTAGCTGTGCAGAAGAAGAACAACAAGAAGAAGAAATATCTCGAAATATGTCCGTTAGGCCCCTTCCCTTGAGATAAATGTGCAAATATCTCGGAAACGAAGCGAGCTATGGCAAAATGTTAAGAGACCTTTTTTGTAGAGAATTAAGTTTCCTACTTTTTATGTTCTATGATATTTTTTGATCAGATGCGTAGTTCTCGAGATATATCAAGATATTTAAAAGTTCCGAAGCCGCACCAACATAATAGAGATACAGAAACACCGTGGCCCCTTTCTTTGAGATAACTCTGCACTATTGCGAGCTGCAAATGCCACTTCCAGCTTAGCTGTGCAGAAGAAGAACAACAAGAAGAAGAAATATCTCGAAATATGTCCGTTAGGCCCCTTCCCTTGAGCTGAATCTGCAAATATCTCGGAAACGAAGCGAGCTATGGCAAAATGTTAAGAGACGTTTTTTGTAGAGAATTATGTTTCCTACAATTTATGTTCTATGATATTTTTTGATCAGAAGCGTAGTTTTCGAGATATATCGAGATATTTAAAAGTTCCGAAGCCGCACCAACATAATGGAGATACAGAAACACCGTGGCCCCTTTCTTTGAGATAACGCTGCACTAGTGCGAGCTGGAAATGCCACTTCCAGTTTAGCTGTGCAGAAGAAGAACAACAAGAAGCAGAAATATCTCGAAATATGTCCGTTAGGCCCCTTCCCTTGAGATAAATCTGCAAATATCTCGGAAACGAAGCGAGCTATGGCAAAATGTTAAGAGACCTTTTTTGTAGAGAATTAAGTTTCCTACTTTTTATCTTCTATGATATTTTTTGATCAGATGCGTAGTTCTCGAGATATATCAAGATATTTAAAAGTTCCGAAGCCGCACCAACATAATAGAGATACAGAAACACCGTGGCCCCTCTCTTTGAGATAGCTCTGCACTATTGCGAGCTGGAAATGCCACTTCCAGTTTAGCTGTGCAGAAGAAGAACAACAAGAAGCAGAAATATTTCGAAATATGTCCGTTAGGCCCCTTCCCTTGAGATAAATCTGCAAATATCTCGGAAACGAAGAGAGCTATGGCAAAATGTTAAGAGACCTTTTTTGTAGAGAATTAAGTTTCCTACTTTTTATGTTCTATGATATTTTTTGATCAGATGCGCAGTTCTCGAGATATATCAAGATATTTAAAAGTTCCGAAGCCGCACCAACATAATAGAGATACAGAAACACCGTGGCCCCTCTCTTTGAGATAACTCTGCACTATTGCGAGCTGGAAATGCCACTTCCAGTTTAGCTGTGCAGAAGAAGAACAACAAGAAGCAGAAATATCTCGAAATATGTCCGTTAGGCCCCTTCCCTTGAGATAAATCTGCAAATATCTCGGAAACGAAGCGAGCTATGGCAAAATGTTAAGAGACCTTTTTTGTAGAGAATTAAGTTTCCTACTTTTTATGTTCTATGATGTTTTTTGATCAGATGCGTAGTTCTCGAGATATATCAAGATATTTAAAAGTTCCGAAGCCGCACCAACATAATAGGGATACAGAAACACCGTGGCCCCTCTCTTTGAGATAACTCTGCACTATTGCGAGCTGGAAATGCCACTTCCAGTTTAGCTGTGCAGAAGAAGAACAACAAGAAGAAGAAATATCTCGAAATATGTCCGTCAGGCCCCTTCCCTTGAGATAAATCTGCAAATATCTCGGAAACGAAGCGAGCTATGGCAAAATGTGAAGAGACCTTTTTTGTAGAGAATTAAGTTTCCTACTTTTTATGTTCTATGATATTTTTTGATCAGATGCGCAGTTCTCGAGATATATCAAGATATTTAAAAGTTCCGAAGCCGCACCAACATAATATAGATACAGAAACACCGTGGCCCCTCTCTTTGAGATAACTCTGCACTATTGCGAGCTGTAAATGCCACTTCCAGCTTAGCTGTGCAGAAGAAGAACAACAAGAAGAAGAAATATCTCGAAATATGTCCGTCAGGCCAGTTCCTTTGAGCTGAATCTGCAAATATCTCGGAAACGAAGCGAGCTATGGCAAAATGTTAAGAGACGTTTTTTGTAGAGAATTATGTTACCTACAATTTATGTTCTATGATATTTTTTGATCAGAAGCGTAGTTTTCGAGATATATCGAGATATTTAAAAGTTCCGAAGCCGCACCAACATAATAGAGATACAGAAACACCGTGGCCCCTTTGTTTGAGATAACTCTGCACTAGTGCGAGCCGCAAATGCCACTTCCAGCTTAGCTGTGCAGAAGAAGAACAACAAGAAAAGAAATATCTCGAAATATGTCCGTCAGGCCCCTTCCCTTGAGATAAATCTGCAAATATCTCGGAAACGACGCGAGCTATGGCAAAATGTTAAGAGACCTTTTTTGTAGAGAATTAGGTTTCCTACTTTTTATCTGGTATGATATTTTTTGATCAGATGCGTAGTTCTCGAGATATATCAAGATATTTAAAAGTTCCGAAGCCGCACCAACATAATAGAGATACAGAAACACCGTGGCCCCTCTCTTTGAGATAACTCTGCACTATTGCGAGCTGGAAATGCCACTTCCAGTTTAGCTGTGCAGAAGAAGAACAACAAGAAGAAGAAATATCTCGAAATATGTCCGTTAGGCCCCTTCCCTTGAGATAAATGTGCAAATATCTCGGAAAGGAAGCGAGCTATGGCAAAATGTTAAGAGACCTTTTTTGTAGAGAATTAAGTTTCCTACTTTTTATGTTCTATGATATTTTTTGATCAGATGCGTAGTTCTCGAGATATATCAAGATATTTAAAAGTTCCGAAGCCGCACCAACATAATAGGGATACAGAAACACCGTGGCCCCTCTCTTTGAGATAACTCTGCACTATTGCGAGCTGGAAATGCCACTTCCAGTTTACCTGTGCAGAAGAAGAACAACAAGAAGAAGAAATATCTCGAAATATGTCCGTCAGGCCCCTTCCCTTGAGATAAATCTGCAAATATCTCGGAAACGAAGCGAGCTATGGCAAAATGTTAAGAGACCTTTTTTGTAGAGAATTAAGTTTCCTACTTTTTATCTTCTATGATATTTTTTGATCAGATGCGTAGTTCTCGAGATATATCAAGATATTTAAAAGTTCCGAAGCCGCACCAACATAATAGAGATACAGAAACACCGTGGCCCCTCTCTTTGAGATAACTCTGCACTATTGCGAGCTGTAAATGCCACTTCCAGCTTAGCTGTGCAGAGGAAGAACAACAAGAAGAAGAAATATCTCGAAATATGTCCGTCAGGCCAGTTCCTTTGAGATAAATCTGCAAATATCTCGGAAACGAAGCGAGCAATGGCAAAATGTTGAGAGACCTTTTTTGTAGAGAATTAAGTTTCCTACTTTTTATGTTCTATGATATTTTTTGATCAGAAGCGTAGTTTTCGAGATATATCGAGATATTTAAAAGTTCCGAAGCCGCACCAACATAATAGAGATACAGAAACACCGTGGCCCCTTTCTTTGAGATAACTCTGCACTAGTGCGAGCCGCACATGCCACTTCCAGCTTAGCTGTGCAGAAGAAGAACAACAAGAAAAGAAATATCTCGAAATATGTCCGTCAGGCCCCTTCCCTTGAGATAAATCTGCAAATATCTCGGAAACGACGCGAGCTATGGCAAAATGTTAAGAGACCTTTTTTGTAGAGAATTAAGTTTCCTACTTTTTATCTTCTATGATATTTTTTGATCAGATGCGTAGTTCTCGAGATATATCAAGATATTTAAAAGTTCCGAAGCCGCACCAACATAATAGAGATACAGAAACACCGTGGCCCCTCTCTTTGAGATAGCTCTGCACTATTGCGAGCTGGAAATGCCACTTCCAGTTTAGCTGTGCAGAAGAAGAACAACAAGAAGCAGAAATATTTCGAAATATGTCCGTTAGGCCCCTTCCCTTGAGATAAATCTGCAAATATCTCGGAAACGAAGAGAGCTATGGCAAAATGTTAAGAGACCTTTTTTGTAGAGAATTTAGTTTCCTACTTTTTATGTTCTATGATATTTTTTGATCAGATGCGCAGTTCTCGAGATATATCAAGATATTTAAAAGTTCCGAAGCCGCACCAACATAATAGAGATACAGAAACACCGTGGCCCCTCTCTTTGAGATAACTCTGCACTATTGCGAGCTGGAAATGCCACTTCCAGTTTAGCTGTGCAGAAGAAGAACAACAAGAAGCAGAAATATCTCGAAATATGTCCGTTAGGCCCCTTCCCTTGAGATAAATCTGCAAATATCTCGGAAACGAAGCGAGCTATGGCAAAATGTTAAGAGACCTTTTTTGTAGAGAATTAAGTTTCCTACTTTTTATGTTCTATGATGTTTTTTGATCAGATGCGTAGTTCTCGAGATATATCAAGATATTTAAAAGTTCCGAAGCCGCACCAACATAATAGGGATACAGAAACACCGTGGCCCCTCTCTTTGAGATAACTCTGCACTATTGCGAGCTGGAAATGCCACTTCCAGTTTAGCTGTGCAGAAGAAGAACAACAAGAAGAAGAAATATCTCGAAATATGTCCGTCAGGCCCCTTCCCTTGAGATAAATCTGCAAATATCTCGGAAACGAAGCGAGCTATGGCAAAATGTGAAGAGACCTTTTTTGTAGAGAATTAAGTTTCCTACTTTTTATGTTCTATGATATTTTTTGATCAGATGCGCAGTTCTCGAGATATATCAAGATATTTAAAAGTTCCGAAGCCGCACCAACATAATATAGATACAGAAACACCGTGGCCCCTCTCTTTGAGATAACTCTGCACTATTGCGAGCTGTAAATGCCACTTCCAGCTTAGCTGTGCAGAAGAAGAACAACAAGAAGAAGAAATATCTCGAAATATGTCCGTCAGGCCAGTTCCTTTGAGCTGAATCTGCAAATATCTCGGAAACGAAGCGAGCTATGGCAAAATGTTAAGAGACGTTTTTTGTAGAGAATTATGTTACCTACAATTTATGTTCTATGATATTTTTTGATCAGAAGCGTAGTTTTCGAGATATATCGAGATATTTAAAAGTTCCGAAGCCGCACCAACATAATAGAGATACAGAAACACCGTGGCCCCTTTGTTTGAGATAACTCTGCACTAGTGCGAGCCGCAAATGCCACTTCCAGCTTAGCTGTGCAGAAGAAGAACAACAAGAAAAGAAATATCTCGAAATATGTCCGTCAGGCCCCTTCCCTTGAGATAAATCTGCAAATATCTCGGAAACGACGCGAGCTATGGCAAAATGTTAAGAGACCTTTTTTGTAGAGAATTAGGTTTCCTACTTTTTATCTGGTATGATATTTTTTGATCAGATGCGTAGTTCTCGAGATATATCAAGATATTTAAAAGTTCCGAAGCCGCACCAACATAATAGAGATACAGAAACACCGTGGCCCCTCTCTTTGAGATAACTCTGCACTATTGCGAGCTGGAAATGCCACTTCCAGTTTAGCTGTGCAGAAGAAGAACAACAAGAAGAAGAAATATCTCGAAATATGTCCGTTAGGCCCCTTCCCTTGAGATAAATGTGCAAATATCTCGGAAAGGAAGCGAGCTATGGCAAAATGTTAAGAGACCTTTTTTGTAGAGAATTAAGTTTCCTACTTTTTATGTTCTATGATATTTTTTGATCAGATGCGTAGTTCTCGAGATATATCAAGATATTTAAAAGTTCCGAAGCCGCACCAACATAATAGAGATACAGAAACACCGTGGCCCCTTTGTTTGAGATAACTCTGCACTAGTGCGAGCCGCAAATGCCACTTCCAGCTTAGCTGTGCAGAAGAAGAACAACAAGAAAAGAAATATCTCGAAATATGTCCGTCAGGCCCCTTCCCTTGAGATAAATCTGCAAATATCTCGGAAACGACGCGAGCTATGGCAAAATGTTAAGAGACCTTTTTTGTAGAGAATTAGGTTTCCTACTTTTTATCTGGTATGATATTTTTTGATCAGATGCGTAGTTCTCGAGATATATCAAGATATTTAAAAGTTCCGAAGCCGCACCAACATAATAGAGATACAGAAACACCGTGGCCCCTCTCTTTGAGATAACTCTGCACTATTGCGAGCTGGAAATGCCACTTCCAGTTTAGCTGTGCAGAAGAAGAACAACAAGAAGAAGAAATATCTCGAAATATGTCCGTTAGGCCCCTTCCCTTGAGATAAATGTGCAAATATCTCGGAAAGGAAGCGAGCTATGGCAAAATGTTAAGAGACCTTTTTTGTAGAGAATTAAGTTTCCTACTTTTTATGTTCTATGATATTTTTTGATCAGATGCGTAGTTCTCGAGATATATCAAGATATTTAAAAGTTCCGAAGCCGCACCAACATAATAGAGATACAGAAACACCGTGGCCCCTTTCTTTGAGATAACTCTGCACTATTGCGAGCTGCAAATGCCACTTCCAGCTTAGCTGTGCAGAAGAAGAACAACAAGAAGAAGAAATATCGCGAAATATGTCCGTCAGGCCCCTTCCGTTGAGATAAATCTGCAAATATCTCGGAAACAAAGCGAGCTATGGCAAAATGTTAAGAGACCTTTTTTGTAGAGAATTAAGTTTCCTACTTTTTATCTTCTATGATATTTTTTGATCAGATGCGTAGTTCTCGAGATATATCAAGATATTTAAAAGTTCCGAAGCCGCACCAACATAATAGAGATACAGAAACACCGTGGCCCCTCTCTTTGAGATAACTCTGCACTATTGCGAGCTGAAATGCCACTTCCAGTTTAGCTGTGCAGATGAAGAACAACAAGAAGAAGAAATATCTCGAAATATGTCCGTCAAGCCAGTTCCTTTGAGCTGAATCTGCAAATATCTCGGAAACGAAGCGAGCTATGGCAAAATGTTAAGAGACCTTTTTTGTAGAGAATTAAGTTTCCTACTTTTTATCTTCTATGATATTTTTTGATCAGATGCGTAGTTCTCGAGATATATCAAGATATTTAAAAGTTCCGAAGCCGCACCAACATAATAGAGATACAGAAACACCGTGGCCCCTTTCTTTGAGATAACTCTGCACTATTGCGAGCTGCAAATGCCACTTCCAGCTTAGCTGTGCAGAAGAAGAACAACAAGAAGAAGAAATATCTCGAAATATGTCCGTCAGGCCGCTTCCCTTGAGATAAATCTGCAAATATCTCGGAAACGAAGAGAGCTATGGCAAAATGTTAAGAGACCTTTTTTGTAGAGAATTATGTTTCCTACAATTTATGTTCTATGATATTTTTTGATCAGAAGCGTAGTTTTCGAGATATATCGAGATATTTAAAAGTTCCGAAGCCGCACCAACATAATAGAGATACAGAAACACCGTGGCCCCTTTCTTTGAGATAACTCTGCACTAGTGCGAGCCGCAAATGCCACCTCCAGCTTAGCTGTGGAGAAGAAGAACAACAAGAAGAAGAAATATCTCGAGATATGTCCGTCAGGCCAGTTCCTTTGAGCTGAATCTGCAAATATCTCGGAAACGAAGCGAGCTATGGCAAAATGTTAAGAGACGTTTTTTGTAGAGAATTATGTTTCCTACAATTTATGTTCTATGATATTTTTTGATCAGAAGCGTAGTTTTCGAGATATATCGAGATATTTAAAAGTTCCGAAGCCGCACCAACATAATGGAGATACAGAAACACCGTGGCCCCTTTCTTTGAGATAACGCTGCACTAGTGCGAGCTGGAAATGCCACTTCCAGTTTAGCTGTGCAGAAGAAGAACAACAAGAAGCAGAAATATCTCGAAATGTGTCCGTTAGGCCCCTTCCCTTGAGATAAATCTGCAAATATCTCGGAAACGAAGCGAGCTATGGCAAAATGTTAAGAGACCTTTTTTGTAGAGAATTAAGTTTCCTACTTTTTATGTTCTATGATATTTTTTGATCAGATGCGTAGTTCTCGAGATATATCAAGATATTTAAAAGTTCCGAAGCCGCATCAACATAATAGAGATACAGAAACACCGTGGCCCCTTTCTTTGAGATAACTCTGCACTATTGCGAGCTGGAAATGCCACTTCCAGTTTAGCTGTGCAGAAGAAGAACAACAAGAAGAAGAAATATCTCGAAATATGTCCGTCAGGCCCCTTCCCTTGAGATATATCTGCAAATATCTCGGAAACGAAGCGAGCTATGGCAAAATGTTAAGAGACCTTTTTTGTAGAGAATTATGTTTCCTACAATTTATGTTCTATGATATTTTTTGATCAGAAGCGTAGTTTTCGAGATATATCGAGATATTTAAAAGTTCCGAAGCCGCACCAACATAATAGAGATACAGAAACACCGTGGCCCCTTTCTTTGAGATAACTCTGCACTATTGCGAGCTGCAAATGCCACTTCCAGCTTAGCTGTGCAGAAGAAGAACAACAAGAAGAAGAAATATCTCGAAATATGTCCGTTAGGCCCCTTCCCTTGAGCTGAATCTGCAAATATCTCGGAAACGAAGCGAGCTATGGCAAAATGTTAAGAGACGTTTTTTGTAGAGAATTATGTTTCCTACAATTTATGTTCTATGATATTTTTTGATCAGAAGCGTAGTTTTCGAGATATATCGAGATATTTAAAAGTTCCGAAGCCGCACCAACATAATGGAGATACAGAAACACCGTGGACCCTTTCTTTGAGATAACGCTGCACTAGTGCGAGCTGGAAATGCCACTTCCAGTTTAGCTGTGCAGAAGAAGAACAACAAGAAGCAGAAATATCTCGAAATATGTCCGTTAGGCCCCTTCCCTTGAGATAAATCTGCAAATATCTCGGAAACGAAGCGAGCTATGGCAAAATGTTAAGAGACCTTTTTTGTAGAGAATTAAGTTTCCTACTTTTTACCTTCTATGATATTTTTTGATCAGATGCGTAGTTCTCGAGATATATCAAGATATTTAAAAGTTCCGAAGCCGCACCTACATAATAGAGATACAGAAACACCGTGGCCCCTTTCTTTGAGATAACGCTGCACTAGTGCGAGCTGGAAATGCCACTTCCAGTTTAGCTGTGCAGAAGAAGAACAACAAGAAGCAGAAATATCTCGAAATATGTCCGTCAGGCCAGTTCCTTTGAGCTGAATCTGCAAATATCTCGGAAACGAAGCGAGCTATGGCAAAATGTTAAGAGACCTTTTTTGTAGAGAATTAAGTTTCCTACTTTTTATGTTCTATGATATTTTTTGATCAGATGCGTAGTTCTCGAGATATATCAAGATATTTAAAAGTTCCGAAGCCGCACCAACATAATAGGGATACAGAAACACCGTGGCCCCTCTCTTTGAGATAACTCTGCACTATTGCGAGCTGGAAATGCCACTTCCAGTTTAGCTGTGCAGAAGAAGAACAACAAGAAGAAGAAATATCTCGAAATATGTCCGTTAGGCCCCTTCCCTTGAGATAAATGTGCAAATATCTCGGAAACGAAGCGAGCTATGGCAAAATGTTAAGAGACCTTTTTTGTAGAGAATTAAGTTTCCTACTTTTTATGTTCTATGATATTTTTTGATCAGATGCGTAGTTCTCGAGATATATCAAGATATTTAAAAGTTCCGATGCCGCACCAACATAATAGAGATACAGAAACACCGTGGCCCCTCTCTTTGAGGTAACTCTGCACTATTGCGAGCTGGAAATGCCACTTCCAGTTTAGCTGTGCAGAACAAGAACAACAAGAAGAAGAAATATCTCGAAATATGTCCGTTAGGCCCCTTCCCTTGAGATATATGTGCAAATATCTCGGAAACGAAGCGAGCTATGGCAAAATGTTAAGAGACCTTTTTTGTAGAGAATTAAGTTTCCTACTTTTTATGTTCTATGATATTTTTTGATCAGATGCGTAGTTCTCGAGATATATCAAGATATTTAAAAGTTCCGAAGCCGCACCAACATAATAGAGATACAGAAACACCGTGGCCCCTTTCTTTGAGATAACTCTGCACTATTGCGAGCTGCAAATGCCACTTCCAGCTTAGCTGTGCAGAAGAAGAACAACAAGAAGAAGAAATATCTCGAAATATGTCCGTTAGGCCCCTTCCCTTGAGCTGAATCTGCAAATATCTCGGAAACGAAGCGAGCTATGGCAAAATGTTAAGAGACGTTTTTTGTAGAGAATTATGTTTCCTACAATTTATGTTCTATGATATTTTTTGATCAGAAGCGTAGTTTTCGAGATATATCGAGATATTTAAAAGTTCCGAAGCCGCACCAATATAATGGAGATACAGAAACACCGTGGCCCCTTTCTTTGAGATAACGCTGCACTAGTGCGAGCTGGAAATGCCACTTCCAGTTTAGCTGTGCAGAAGAAGAACAACAAGAAGCAGAAATATCTCGAAATATGTCCGTTAGGCCCCTTCCCTTGAGATAAATCTGCAAATATCTCGGAAACGAAGCGAGCTATGGCAAAATGTTAAGAGACCTTTTTTGTAGAGAATTAAGTTTCCTACTTTTTATCTTCTATGATATTTTTTGATCAGATGCGTAGTTCTCGAGATATATCAAGATATTTAAAAGTTCCGAAGCCGCACCAACATAATAGAGATACAGAAACACCGTGGCCCCTTTCTTTGAGATAACTCTGCACTATTGCGAGCTGCAAATGCCACTTCCAGCTTAGCTGTGCAGAAGAAGAACAACAAGAAGAAGAAATATCTCGAAATATGTCCGTCAGGCCGCTTCCCTTGAGATAAATCTGCAAATATCTCGGAAACGAAGAGAGCTATGGCAAAATGTTAAGAGACCTTTTTTGTAGAGAATTATGTTTCCTACAATTTATGTTCTATGATATTTTTTGATCAGAAGCGTAGTTTTCGAGATATATCGAGATATTTAAAAGTTCCGAAGCCGCACCAACATAATAGAGATACAGAAACACCGTGGCCCCTTTCTTTGAGATAACTCTGCACTAGTGCGAGCCGCAAATGCCACCTCCAGCTTAGCTGTGCAGAAGAAGAACAACAAGAAGAAGAAATATCTCGAGATATGTCCGTCAGGCCAGTTCCTTTGAGCTGAATCTGCAAATATCTCGGAAACGAAGCGAGCTATGGCAAAATGTTAAGAGACGTTTTTTGTAGAGAATTATGTTTCCTACAATTTATGTTCTATGATATTTTTTGATCAGAAGCGTAGTTTTCGAGATATATCGAGATATTTAAAAGTTCCGAAGCCGCACCAACATAATGGAGATACAGAAACACCGTGGCCCCTTTCTTTGAGATAACGCTGCACTAGTGCGAGCTGGAAATGCCACTTCCAGTTTAGCTGTGCAGAAGAAGAACAACAAGAAGCAGAAATATCTCGAAATGTGTCCGTTAGGCCCCTTCCCTTGAGATAAATCTGCAAATATCTCGGAAACGAAGCGAGCTATGGCAAAATGTTAAGAGACCTTTTTTGTAGAGAATTAAGTTTCCTACTTTTTATGTTCTATGATATTTTTTGATCAGATGCGTAGTTCTCGAGATATATCAAGATATTTAAAAGTTCCGAAGCCGCATCAACATAATAGAGATACAGAAACACCGTGGCCCCTTTCTTTGAGATAACTCTGCACTATTGCGAGCTGGAAATGCCACTTCCAGTTTAGCTGTGCAGAAGAAGAACAACAAGAAGAAGAAATATCTCGAAATATGTCCGTCAGGCCCCTTCCCTTGAGATATATCTGCAAATATCTCGGAAACGAAGCGAGCTATGGCAAAATGTTAAGAGACCTTTTTTGTAGAGAATTATGTTTCC
The DNA here is from genome assembly GCF_051020975.1 of Osmia lignaria lignaria. Classification (NCBI taxonomy): domain Eukaryota; kingdom Metazoa; phylum Arthropoda; class Insecta; order Hymenoptera; family Megachilidae; genus Osmia; species Osmia lignaria. Next base: position 3,408,924 of record NW_027478167.1, on the reverse strand, counting down.
TACTTTTTATGTTCTATGATATTTTTTGATCAGATGCGTAGTTCTCGAGATATATCAAGATATTTAAAAGTTCCGAAGCCGCACCAACATAATAGAGATACAGAAACACCGTGGCCCCTTTCTTTGAGATAACTCTGCACTATTGCGAGCTGGAAATGCCACTTCCAGTTTAGCTGTGCAGAAGAAGAACAACAAGAAGAAGAAATATCTCGAAATATGTCCGTCAGGCCCCTTCCCTTGAGATATATCTGCAAATATCTCGGAAACGAAGCCAGCTATGGCAAAATGTTAAGAGACCTTTTTTGTAGAGAATTATGTTTCCTACAATTTATGTTCTATGATATTTTTTGATCAGAAGCGTAGTTTTCGAGATATATCGAGATATTTAAAAGTTCCGAAGCCGCACCAACATAATAGAGATACAGAAACACCGTGGCCCCTTTCTTTGAGATAACTCTGCACTATTGCGAGCTGCAAATGCCACTTCTAGCTTAGCTGTGCAGAAGAAGAACAACAAGAAGAAGAAATATCTCGAAATATGTCCGTTAGGCCCCTTCCCTTGAGATAAATGTGCAAATATCTCGGAAACGAAGTGAGCTATAGCAAAATGTTAAGAGACCTTTTTTGTAGAGAATTAAGTTTCCTACTTTTTATCTTCTATGATATTTTTTGATCAGATGTGTAGTTCTCGAGATATATCAAGATATTTAAAAGTTCCGATGCCGCACCAACATAATAGAGATACAGAAACACCGTGGCCCCTCTATTTGAGATAACTCTGCACTATTGCGAGCTGGAAATGCCACTTCCAGTTTAGCTGTGCAGAACAAGAACAACAAGAAGAAGAAATATCTCGAAATATGTCCGTTAGGCCCCTTCCCTTGAGATATATGTGCAAATATCTCGGAAACGAAGCGAGCTATGGCAAAATGTTAAGAGACCTTTTTTGTAGAGAATTAAGTTTCCTACTTTTTATGTTCTATGATATTTTTTGATCAGATGCGTAGTTCTCGAGATATATCAAGATATTTAAAAGTTCCGAAGCCGCACCAACATAATAGAGATACAGAAACACCGTGGCCCCTTTCTTTGAGATAACTCTGCACTATTGCGAGCTGCAAATGCCACTTCCAGCTTAGCTGTGCAGAAGAAGAACAACAAGAAGAAGAAATATCTCGAAACATGTCCGCTAGGCCCCTTCCCTTGAGCTGAATCTGCAAATATCTCGGAAACGAAGCGAGCTATGGCAAAATGTTAAGAGACGTTTTTTGTAGAGAATTATGTTTCCTACAATTTATGTTCTATGCTATTTTTTGATCAGAAGCGTAGTTTTCGAGATATATCGAGATATTTAAAAGTTCCGAAGCCGCACCAACATAATAGAGATACAGAAACACCGTGGCCCCTTTCTTTGAGAGAACTCTGCACTATTGCGAGCTGCAAATGCCACTTCCAGCTTAGCTGTGCAGAGGAAGAACAACAAGAAGAAGAAATATCTCGAAATATGTCCGTCAGGCCAGTTCCTTTGAGCTGAATCTGCAAATATCTCGGAAACGAAGCGAGCTATGGCAAAATGTTAAGATACCTTTTTTGTAGAGAATTAAGTTTCCTACTTTTTATGTTCTATGATATTTTTTGATCAGATGCGTAGTTCTCGAGATATATCAAGATATTTAAAAGTTCCGAAGCCGCACCAACATAATAGGGATACAGAAACACCGTGGCCCCTTTCTTTGAGATAACTCTGCACTATTGCGAGCTGGAAATGCCACTTCCAGTTTAGCTGTGCAGAAGAAGAACAACAAGAAGAAGAAATATCTCGAAATATGTCCGTCAGGCCCCTTCCCTTGAGATATATCTGCAAATATCTCGGAAACGAAGCGAGCTATGGCAAAATGTTAAGAGACCTTTTTTGTAGAGAATTATGTTTCCTACAATTTATGTTCTATGATATTTTTTGATCAGAAGCGTAGTTTTCGAGATATATCGAGATATTTAAAAGTTCCGAAGCCGCACCAACATATTAGAGATACAGAAACACCGTGGCCCCTTTCTTTGAGATAACTCTGCACTATTGCGAGCTGCAAATGCCACTTCCAGCTTAGCTGTGCAGAGGAAGAACAACAAGAAGAAGAAATATCTCGAAATATGTCCGTCAGGCCAGTTCCTTTGAGCTGAATCTGCAAATATCTCGGAAACGAAGCGAGCTATGGCAAAATGTTAAGAGACCTTTTTTGTAGAGAATTAAGTTTCCTACTTTTTATGTTCTATGATATTTTTTGATCAGATGCGTAGTTCTCGAGATATATCAAGATATTTAAAAGTTCCGAAGCCGCACCAACATAATAGGGATACAGAAACACCGTGGCCCCTCTCTTTGAGATAACTCTGCACTATTGCGAGCTGGAAATGCCACTTCCAGTTTAGCTGTGCAGAAGAAGCACAACAAGAAGAAGAAATATCTCGAAATATGTCCGTCAGGCCCCTTCCCTTGAGATAAATCTGCAAATATCTCGGAAACGAAGCGAGCTATGGCAAAATGTTAAGAGACCTTTTTTGTAGAGAATTAAGTTTCCTACTTTTTATCTTCTATGATATTTTTTGATCAGATGCGTAGTTCTCGAGATATATCAAGATATTTAAAAGTTCCGAAGCCGCACCAACATAATAGAGATACAGAAACACCGTGGCCCCTCTCTTTGAGATAACTCTGCACTATTGCGAGCTGGAAATGCCACTTCCAGTTTAGCTGTGCAGAAGAAGAACAACAAGAAGCAGAAATATCTCGAAATATGTCCGTTAGGCCCCTTCCCTTGAGATAAATCTGCAAATATCTCGGAAACGAAGCGAGCTATGGCAAAATGTTAAGAGACCTTTTTTGTAGAGAATTAAGTTTCCTACTTTTTATGTTCTATGATATTTTTTGATCAGATGCGTAGTTCTCGAGATATATCAAGATATTTAAAAGTTCCGAAGCCGCACCAACATAATAGGGATACAGAAACACCGTGGCCCCTCTCTTTGAGATAACTCTGCACTATTGCGAGCTGGAAATGCCACTTCCAGTTTAGCTGTGCAGAAGAAGCACAACAAGAAGAAGAAATATCTCGAAATATGTCCGTTAGGCCCCTTCCCTTGAGATAAATGTGCAAATATCTCGGAAACGAAGCGAGCTATGGCAAAATGTTAAGAGACCTGTTTTGTAGAGAATTAAGTTTCCTACTTTTTATCTTCTATGATATTTTTTGATCAGATGCGTAGTTCTCGAGATATATCAAGATATTTAAAAGTTCCGATGCCGCACCAACATAATAGAGATACAGAAACACCGTGGCCCCTCTCTTTGAGATAACTCTGCACTATTGCGAGCTGGAAATGCCACTTCCAGTTTAGCTGTGCAGAACAAGAACAACAAGAAGAAGAAATATCTCGAAATATGTCCGTTAGGCCCCTTCCCTTGAGATATATGTGCAAATATCTCGGAAACGAAGCGAGCTATGGCAAAATGTTAAGAGACCTTTTTTGTAGAGAATTAAGTTTCCTACTTTTTATGTTCTATGATATTTTTTGATCAGATGCGTAGTTCTCGAGATATATCAAGATATTTAAAAGTTCCGAAGCCGCACCAACATAATAGAGATACAGAAACACCGTGGCCCCTTTCTTTGAGATAACTCTGCACTATTGCGAGCTGCAAATGCCACTTCCAGCTTAGCTGTGCAGAAGAAGAACAACAAGAAGAAGAAATATCTCGAAATATGTCCGTTAGGCCCCTTCCCTTGAGCTGAATCTGCAAATATCTCGGAAACGAAGCGAGCTATGGCAAAATGTTAAGAGACGTTTTTTGTAGAGAATTATGTTTCCTACAATTTATGTTCTATAATATTTTTTGATCAGAAGCGTAGTTTTCGAGATATATCGAGATATTTAAAAGTTCCGAAGCCGCACCAACATAATAGAGATACAGAAACACCGTGGCCCCTTTCTTTGAGAGAACTCTGCACTATTGCGAGCTGCAAATGCCACTTCCAGCTTAGCTGTGCAGAGGAAGAACAACAAGAAGAAGAAATATCTCGAAATATGTCCGTCAGGCCAGTTCCTTTGAGCTGAATCTGCAAATATCTCGGAAACGAAGCGAGCTATGGCAAAATGTTAAGAGACCTTTTTTGTAGAGAATTAAGTTTCCTACTTTTTATGTTCTATGATATTTTTTGATCAGATGCGTAGTTCTCGAGATATATCAAGATATTTAAAAGTTCCGAAGCCGCACCAACATAATAGGGATACAGAAACACCGTGGCCCCTCTCTTTGAGATAACTCTGCACTATTGCGAGCTGGAAATGCCACTTCCAGTTTAGCTGTGCAGAAGAAGCACAACAAGAAGAAGAAATATCTCGAAATATGTCCGTTAGGCCCCTTCCCTTGAGATAAATGTGCAAATATCTCGGAAACGAAGCGAGCTATGGCAAAATGTTAAGAGACCTTTTTTGTAGAGAATTAAGTTTCCTACTTTTTATCTTCTATGATATTTTTTGATCAGATGCGTAGTTCTCGAGATATATCAAGATATTTAAAAGTTCCGATGCCGCACCAACATAATAGAGATACAAAAACACCGTGGCCCCTCTCTTTGAGATAACTCTGCACTATTGCGAGCTGGAAATGCCACTTCCAGTTTAGCTGTGCAGAACAAGAACAACAAGAAGAAGAAATATCTCGAAATATGTCCGTTAGGCCCCTTCCCTTGAGATATATGTGCAAATATCTCGGAAACGAAGCGAGCTATGGCAAAATGTTAAGAGACCTTTTTTGTAGAGAATTAAGTTTCCTACTTTTTATGTTCTATGATATTTTTTGATCAGATGCGTAGTTCTCGAGATATATCAAGATATTTAAAAGTTCCGAAGCCGCACCAACATAATAGAGATACAGAAACACCGTGGCCCCTTTCTTTGAGATAACTCTGCACTATTGCGAGCTGCAAATGCCACTTCCAGCTTAGCTGTGCAGAAGAAGAACAACAAGAAGAAGAAATATCTCGGAATATGTCCGTCAGGCCCCTTCCCTTGAGATATATCTGCAAATATCTCGGAAACGAAGCGAGCTATGGCAAAATGTTAAGAGACCTTTTTTGTAGAGAATTATGTTTCCTACAATTTATGTTCTATGATATTTTTTGATCAGAAGCGTAGTTTTCGAGATATATCGAGATATTTAAAAGTTCCGAAGCCGCACCAACATAATAGAGATACAGAAACACCGTGGCCCCTTTCTTTGAGATAACTCTGCACTATTGCGAGCTGCAAATGCCACTTCCAGCTTAGCTGTGCAGAGGAAGAACAACAAGAAGAAGAAATATCTCGAAATATGTCCGTCAGGCCAGTTCCTTTGAGCTGAATCTGCAAATATCTCGGAAACGAAGCGAGCTATGGCAAAATGTTAAGAGACCTTTTTTGTAGAGAATTAAGTTTCCTACTTTTTATGTTCTATGATATTTTTTGATCAGATGCGTAGTTCTCGAGATATATCAAGATATTTAAAAGTTCCGATGCCGCACCAACATAATAGAGATACAGAAACACCGTGGCCCCTCTATTTGAGATAACTCTGCACTATTGCGAGCTGGAAATGCCACTTCCAGTTTAGCTGTGCAGAACAAGAACAACAAGAAGAAGAAATATCTCGAAATATGTCCGTTAGGCCCCTTCCCTTGAGATATATGTGCAAATATCTCGGAAACGAAGCGAGCTATGGCAAAATGTTAAGAGACCTTTTTTGTAGAGAATTAAGTTTCCTACTTTTTATGTTCTATGATATTTTTTGATCAGATGCGTAGTTCTCGAGATATATCAAGATATTTAAAAGTTCCGAAGCCGCACCAACATAATAGAGATACAGAAACACCGTGGCCCCTCTCTTTGAGATAACTCTGCACTATTGCGAGCTGGAAATGCCACTTCCAGTTTAGCTGTGCAGAAGAAGCACAACAAGAAGAAGAAATATCTCGAAATATGTCCGTTAGGCCCCTTCCCTTGAGATAAATGTGCAAATATCTCGGAAACGAAGCGAGCTATGGCAAAATGTTAAGAGACCTGTTTTGTAGAGAATTAAGTTTCCTACTTTTTATCTTCTATGATATTTTTTGATCAGATGCGTAGTTCTCGAGATATATCAAGATATTTAAAAGTTCCGATGCCGCACCAACATAATAGAGATACAGAAACACCGTGGCCCCTCTCTTTGAGATAACTCTGCACTATTGCGAGCTGGAAATGCCACTTCCAGTTTAGCTGTGCAGAACAAGAACAACAAGAAGAAGAAATATCTCGAAATATGTCCGTTAGGCCCCTTCCCTTGAGATATATGTGCAAATATCTCGGAAACGAAGCGAGCTATGGCAAAATGTTAAGAGACCTTTTTTGTAGAGAATTAAGTTTCCTACTTTTTATGTTCTATGATATTTTTTGATCAGATGCGTAGTTCTCGAGATATATCAAGATATTTAAAAGTTCCGAAGCCGCACCAACATAATAGAGATACAGAAACACCGTGGCCCCTTTCTTTGAGATAACTCTGCACTATTGCGAGCTGCAAATGCCACTTCCAGCTTAGCTGTGCAGAAGAAGAACAACAAGAAGAAGAAATATCTCGAAATATGTCCGTTAGGCCCCTTCCCTTGAGCTGAATCTGCAAATATCTCGGAAACGAAGCGAGCTATGGCAAAATGTTAAGAGACGTTTTTTGTAGAGAATTATGTTTCCTACAATTTATGTTCTATGATATTTTTTGATCAGAAGCGTAGTTTTCGAGATATATCGAGATATTTAAAAGTTCCGAAGCCGCACCAACATAATAGAGATACAGAAACACCGTGGCCCCTTTCTTTGAGAGAACTCTGCACTATTGCGAGCTGCAAATGCCACTTCCAGCTTAGCTGTGCAGAGGAAGAACAACAAGAAGAAGAAATATCTCGAAATATGTCCGTCAGGCCAGTTCCTTTGAGCTGAATCTGCAAATATCTCGGAAACGAAGCGAGCTATGGCAAAATGTTAAGAGACCTTTTTTGTAGAGAATTAAGTTTCCTACTTTTTATGTTCTATGATATTTTTTGATCAGATGCGTAGTTCTCGAGATATATCAAGATATTTAAAAGTTCCGAAGCCGCACCAACATAATAGGGATACAGAAACACCGTGGCCCCTCTCTTTGAGATAACTCTGCACTATTGCGAGCTGGAAATGCCACTTCCAGTTTAGCTGTGCAGAAGAAGCACAACAAGAAGAAGAAATATCTCGAAATATGTCCGTTAGGCCCCTTCCCTTGAGATAAATGTGCAAATATCTCGGAAACGAAACGAGCTATGGCAAAATGTTAAGAGACCTTTTTTGTAGAGAATTAAGTTTCCTACTTTTTATCTTCTATGATATTTTTTGATCAGATGCGTAGTTCTCGAGATATATCAAGATATTTAAAAGTTCCGATGCCGCACCAACATAATAGAGATACAGAAACACCGTGGCCCCTTTCTTTGAGATAACTCTGCACTATTGCGAGCTGGAAATGCCACTTCCAGTTTAGCTGTGCAGAAGAAGAACAACAAGAAGAAGAAATATCTCGAAATATGTCCGTTAGGCACCTTCCCTTGAGATAAATCTGCAAATATCTCGGAAACGAAGCGAGCTATGGCAAAATGTTAAGAGACCTTTTTTGTAGAGAATTAAGTTTCCTACTTTTTATGTTCTATGATATTTTTTGATCAGATGCGTAGTTCTCGAGATATATCAAGATATTTAAAAGTTCCGAAGCCGCACCAACATAATAGAGATACAGAAACACCGTGGCCCCTTTCTTTGAGATAACTCTGCACTATTGCGAGCTGCAAATGCCACTTCCAGCTTAGCTGTGCAGAAGAAGAACAACAAGAAGAAGAAATATCTCGAAATATGTCCGTTAGGCCCCTTCCCTTGAGCTGAATCTGCAAATATCTCGGAAACGAAGCGAGCTATGGCAAAATGTTAAGAGACGTTTTTTGTAGAGAATTATGTTTCCTACAATTTATGTTCTATGATATTTTTTGATCAGAAGCGTAGTTTTCGAGATATATCGAGATATTTAAAAGTTCCGAAGCCGCACCAACATAATAGAGATACAGAAACACCGTGGCCCCTTTCTTTGAGAGAACTCTGCACTATTGCGAGCTGCAAATGCCACTTCCAGCTTAGCTGTGCAGAGGAAGAACAACAAGAAGAAGAAATATCTCGAAATATGTCCGTCAGGCCAGTTCCTTTGAGCTGAATCTGCAAATATCTCGGAAACGAAGCGAGCTATGGCAAAATGTTAAGAGACCTTTTTTGTAGAGAATTAAGTTTCCTACTTTTTATGTTCTATGATATTTTTTGATCAGATGCGTAGTTCTCGAGATATATCAAGATATTTAAAAGTTCCGAAGCCGCACCAACATAATAGGGATACAGAAACACCGTGGCCCCTCTCTTTGAGATAACTCTGCACTATTGCGAGCTGGAAATGCCACTTCCAGTTTAGCTGTGCAGAAGAAGCACAACAAGAAGAAGAAATATCTCGAAATATGTCCGTCAGGCCCCTTCCCTTGAGATAAATCTGCAAATATCTCGGAAACGAAGCGAGCTATGGCAAAATGTTAAGAGACCTTTTTTGTAGAGAATTAAGTTTCCTACTTTTTATCTTCTATGATATTTTTTGATCAGATGCGTAGTTCTCGAGATATATCAAGATATTTAAAAGTTCCGAAGCCGCACCAACATAATAGAGATACAGAAACACCGTGGCCCCTCTCTTTGAGATAACTCTGCACTATTGCGAGCTGGAAATGCCACTTCCAGTTTAGCTGTGCAGAAGAAGAACAACAAGAAGCAGAAATATCTCGAAATATGTCCGTTAGGCCCCTTCCCTTGAGATAAATCTGCAAATATCTCGGAAACGAAGCGAGCTATGGCAAAATGTTAAGAGACCTTTTTTGTAGAGAATTAAGTTTCCTACTTTTTATGTTCTATGATATTTTTTGATCAGATGCGTAGTTCTCGAGATATATCAAGATATTTAAAAGTTCCGAAGCCGCACCAACATAATAGAGATACAGAAACACCGTGGCCCCTTTCTTTGAGATAACTCTGCACTATTGCGAGCTGGAAATGCCACTTCCAGTTTAGCTGTGCAGAAGAAGAACAACAAGAAGAAGAAATATCTCGAAATATGTCCGTTAGGCCCCTTCCCTTGAGATAAATCTGCAAATATCTCGGAAACGAAGCGAGCTATGGCAAAATGTTAAGAGACCTTTTTTGTAGAGAATTAAGTTTCCTACTTTTTATGTTCTATGATATTTTTTGATCAGATGCGTAGTTCTCGAGATATATCAAGATATTTAAAAGTTCCGAAGCCGCACCAACATAATAGAGATACAGAAACACCGTGGCCCCTTTCTTTGAGATAACTCTGCACTATTGCGAGCTGGAAATGCCACTTCCAGTTTAGCTGTGCAGAAGAAGAACAACAAGAAGAAGAAATATCTCGAAATATGTCCGTTAGGCCCCTTCCCTTGAGATAAATCTGCAAATATCTCGGAAACGAAGCGAGCTATGGCAAAATGTTAAGAGACCTTTTTTGTAGAGAATTAAGTTTCCTACTTTTTATGTTCTATGATATTTTTTGATCAGAAGCGTAGTTTTCGAGATATATCGAGATATTTAAAAGTTCCGAAGCCGCACCAACATAATGGAGATACAGAAACAGCGTGGCCCCTTTCTTTGAGATAACTCTGCACTATTGCGAGCTGCAAATGCCACTTCCAGCTTAGCTGTGCAGAGGAAGAACAACAAGAAAAAGAAGTATCTCGAAATATGTCCGTCAGGCCCGTTCCTTTGAGCTGAATCTGCAAATATCTCGGAAACGAAGCGAGCTATGGCAAAATGTTGAGAGACGTTTTTTGTAGAGAATTATGTTTCCTACAATTTATGTTCTATGATATTTTTCGATCAGAAGCGTAGTTTTCGAGATATATCGAGATATTTAAAAGTTCCGAAGCCGCACCAACATAATAGAGATACAGAAACACCGTGGCCCCTTTCTTTGAGATAACTCTGCACTAGTGCGAGCCGCAAATGCCACTTCCAGCTTAGCTTTGCAGAAGAAGAACAACAAGAAGAAGAAATATCTCGAAATATGTCCGACAGGCCCCTTCCCTTGAGATAAATCTGCAAATATCTCGGAAACGAAGCGAGCTATGGCGAAATGTTAAGAGACCTTTTTTGTAGTGAATTAAGTTTCCTACTTTTTATCTTCTATGATATTTTTTGATCAGATGCGTAGTTCTCGAGATATATCAAGATATTTAAAAGTGCCGAAGCCGCACCAACATAATACAGATACAGAAACACCGTGGCCCCTTTCTTTGAGATAACTCTGCACTAGTGCGAGCCGCAAATGCCACTTCCAGCTTAGCTGTGCAGAAGAAGAACAACAAGAAGAAGAAATATCTCGAAATATGTCCGTCAGGCCCCTTCCCTTGAGATAAATCTGCAAATATCTCGGAAACGAAGCGAGCTATGGCAAAATGTTAAGAGACCTTTTTTGTAGAGAACTATGTTTCCTACTTTTTATGTTCTATGATATTTTTTGATCACACGCGTAGTTCTCGAGATATATCAAGATATTTAAAAGTTCCGAAGCCGCACCAACATAATAGAGATACAGAAACACCGTGGCCCCTTTCTTTGAGATAACTCTGCAATAGTGCGAGCCGCAAATGCCACTTCCAGCTTAGCTGTGCAGAAGAAGAACAACAAGAAGAAGAAATATCTCGAAATATGTCCGTCAGGCCAGTTCCTTTGAGCTGAATCTGCAAATATCTCGGAAACGAAGCGAGCTATGGCAAAATGTTAAGAGACCTTTTTTGTAGAGAATTAAGTTTCCTACTTTTTATGTTCTATGATATTTTTTGATCAGATGCGTAGTTCTCGAGATATATCAAGATATTTAAAAGTTCCGAAGCCGCACCAACATAATAGGGATACAGAAACACCGTGGCCCCTCTCTTTGAGATAACTCTGCACTATTGCGAGCTGGAAATGCCACTTCCAGTTTAGCTGTGCAGAAGAAGCACAACAAGAAGAAGAAATATCTCGAAATATGTCCGTCAGGCCCCTTCCCTTGAGATAAATCTGCAAATATCTCGGAAACGAAGCGAGCTATGGCAAAATGTTAAGAGACCTTTTTTGTAGAGAATTAAGTTTCCTACTTTTTATCTTCTATGATATTTTTTGATCAGATGCGTAGTTCTCGAGATATATCAAGATATTTAAAAGTTCCGAAGCCGCACCAACATAATAGAGATACAGAAACACCGTGGCCCCTCTCTTTGAGATAACTCTGCACTATTGCGAGCTGGAAATGCCACTTCCAGTTTAGCTGTGCAGAAGAAGAACAACAAGAAGCAGAAATATCTCGAAATATGTCCGTTAGGCCCCTTCCCTTGAGATAAATCTGCAAATATCTCGGAAACGAAGCGAGCTATGGCAAAATGTTAAGAGACCTTTTTTGTAGAGAATTAAGTTTCCTACTTTTTATGTTCTATGATATTTTTTGATCAGATGCGTAGTTCTCGAGATATATCAAGATATTTAAAAGTTCCGAAGCCGCACCAACATAATAGAGATACAGAAACACCGTGGCCCCTTTCTTTGAGATAACTCTGCACTATTGCGAGCTGGAAATGCCACTTCCAGTTTAGCTGTGCAGAAGAAGAACAACAAGAAGAAGAAATATCTCGAAATATGTCCGTTAGGCCCCTTCCCTTGAGATAAATCTGCAAATATCTCGGAAACGAAGCGAGCTATGGCAAAATGTTAAGAGACCTTTTTTGTAGAGAATTAAGTTTCCTACTTTTTATGTTCTATGATATTTTTTGATCAGAAGCGTAGTTTTCGAGATATATCGAGATATTTAAAAGTTCCGAAGCCGCACCAACATAATGGAGATACAGAAACAGCGTGGCCCCTTTCTTTGAGATAACTCTGCACTATTGCGAGCTGCAAATGCCACTTCCAGCTTAGCTGTGCAGAGGAAGAACAACAAGAAAAAGAAGTATCTCGAAATATGTCCGTCAGGCCCGTTCCTTTGAGCTGAATCTGCAAATATCTCGGAAACGAAGCGAGCTATGGCAAAATGTTGAGAGACGTTTTTTGTAGAGAATTATGTTTCCTACAATTTATGTTCTATGATATTTTTCGATCAGAAGCGTAGTTTTCGAGATATATCGAGATATTTAAAAGTTCCGAAGCCGCACCAACATAATAGAGATACAGAAACACCGTGGCCCCTTTCTTTGAGATAACTCTGCACTAGTGCGAGCCGCAAATGCCACTTCCAGCTTAGCTTTGCAGAAGAAGAACAACAAGAAGAAGAAATATCTCGAAATATGTCCGACAGGCCCCTTCCCTTGAGATAAATCTGCAAATATCTCGGAAACGAAGCGAGCTATGGCGAAATGTTAAGAGACCTTTTTTGTAGTGAATTAAGTTTCCTACTTTTTATCTTCTATGATATTTTTTGATCAGATGCGTAGTTCTCGAGATATATCAAGATATTTAAAAGTGCCGAAGCCGCACCAACATAATACAGATACAGAAACACCGTGGCCCCTTTCTTTGAGATAACTCTGCACTAGTGCGAGCCGCAAATGCCACTTCCAGCTTAGCTGTGCAGAAGAAGAACAACAAGAAGAAGAAATATCTCGAAATATGTCCGTCAGGCCCCTTCCCTTGAGATAAATCTGCAAATATCTCGGAAACGAAGCGAGCTATGGCAAAATGTTAAGAGACCTTTTTTGTAGAGAACTATGTTTCCTACTTTTTATGTTCTATGATATTTTTTGATCACACGCGTAGTTCTCGAGATATATCAAGATATTTAAAAGTTCCGAAGCCGCACCAACATAATAGAGATACAGAAACACCGTGGCCCCTTTCTTTGAGATAACTCTGCAATAGTGCGAGCCGCAAATGCCACTTCCAGCTTAGCTGTGCAGAAGAAGAACAACAAGAAGAAGAAATATCTCGAAATATGTCCGTTAGGCCCCTTCCGTTGAGATAAATCTGCAAATATCTCGGAAACGAAGCGAGCTATGGCAAAATGTTGAGAGACCTTTTTTGTAGAGAATTAAGTTTCCTACTTTTTATGTTCTATGATATTTTTTGATCAGATGCGTAGTTCTCGAGATATATCAAGATATTTAAAAGTTCCGAAGCCGCACCAACATAATAGAGATACAGTAAAACCGTGGCCCCTCTCTTTGAGATAACTCTGCACTATTGCGAGCTGCAAATGCCACTTCCAGCTTAGCTGTGCAGAAGAAGAACAACAAGAAGAAGAAATATCTCGAAACATGTCCGTCAGGCCCCTTCCCTTGTGATAAATCTGCAAATATCTCGGAAACGGAGCGAGCTATGGCAAAATGTTAAGAGACCTTTTTTGTAGAGAATTAAGTTTCCTACTTTTTATGTTCTATGATATTTTTTGATCAGATGCGTAGTTCTCGAGATATATCAAGATATTTAAAAGTTCCGAAGCCGCACCAACATAATAGAGATACAGAAACACCGTGGCGCCTTTCTTTGAGATAACTCTGCACTAGTGCGAGCCGCAAATGTCACTTCCAGCTTAGCTGTGCAGAAGAAGAACAACAAGAAGAAGAAATATCTCGAAATATGTCCGTCAGGCCCCTTCCCTTGAGATAAATCTGCAAATATCTCGGAAACGAAGCGAGCTATGGCAAAATGTTAAGAGACCTTTTTTGTAGAGAATTAAGTTTCCTACTTTTTATGTTCTATGATATTTTTTGATCAGAAGCGTAGTTTTCGAGATATATCGAGATATTTAAAAGTTCCGAAGCCGCACCAACATAATGGAGATACAGAAACAGCGTGGCCCCTTTCTTTGAGATAACTCTGCACTATTGCGAGCTGCAAATGCCACTTCCAGCTTAGCTGTGCAGAGGAAGAACAACAAGAAAAAGAAGTATCTCGAAATATGTCCGTCAGGCCCGTTCCTTTGAGCTGAATCTGCAAATATCTCGGAAACGAAGCGAGCTATGGCAAAATGTTGAGAGACGTTTTTTGTAGAGAATTATGTTTCCTACAATTTATGTTCTATGATATTTTTCGATCAGAAGCGTAGTTTTCGAGATATATCGAGATATTTAAAAGTTCCGAAGCCGCACCAACATAATAGAGATACAGAAACACCGTGGCCCCTTTCTTTGAGATAACTCTGCACTAGTGCGAGCCGCAAATGCCACTTCCAGCTTAGCTTTGCAGAAGAAGAACAACAAGAAGAAGAAATATCTCGAAATATGTCCGACAGGCCCCTTCCCTTGAGATAAATCTGCAAATATCTCGGAAACGAAGCGAGCTATGGCGAAATGTTAAGAGACCTTTTTTGTAGTGAATTAAGTTTCCTACTTTTTATCTTCTATGATATTTTTTGATCAGATGCGTAGTTCTCGAGATATATCAAGATATTTAAAAGTGCCGAAGCCGCACCAACATAATACAGATACAGAAACACCGTGGCCCCTTTCTTTGAGATAACTCTGCACTAGTGCGAGCCGCAAATGCCACTTCCAGCTTAGCTGTGCAGAAGAAGAACAACAAGAAGAAGAAATATCTCGAAATATGTCCGTCAGGCCCCTTCCCTTGAGATAAATCTGCAAATATCTCGGAAACGAAGCGAGCTATGGCAAAATGTTAAGAGACCTTTTTTGTAGAGAACTATGTTTCCTACTTTTTATGTTCTATGATATTTTTTGATCACACGCGTAGTTCTCGAGATATATCAAGATATTTAAAAGTTCCGAAGCCGCACCAACATAATAGAGATACAGAAACACCGTGGCCCCTTTCTTTGAGATAACTCTGCAATAGTGCGAGCCGCAAATGCCACTTCCAGCTTAGCTGTGCAGAAGAAGAACAACAAGAAGAAGAAATATCTGGAAATATGTCCGTCAGGCCAGTTCCTTTGAGCTGAATCTGCAAATATCTCGGAAACGAAGCGAGCTATGGCAAAATGTTAAGAGACCTTTTTTGTAGAGAATTAAGTTTCCTACTTTTTATGTTCTATGATATTTTTTGATCAGATGCGTAGTTCTCGAGATATATCAAGATATTTAAAAGTTCCGAAGCCGCACCAACATAATAGGGATACAGAAACACCGTGGCCCCTCTCTTTGAGATAACTCTGCACTATTGCGAGCTGGAAATGCCACTTCCAGTTTAGCTGTGCAGAAGAAGCACAACAAGAAGAAGAAATATCTCGAAATATGTCCGTCAGGCCCCTTCCCTTGAGATAAATCTGCAAATATCTCGGAAACGAAGCGAGCTATGGCAAAATGTTAAGAGACCTTTTTTGTAGAGAATTAAGTTTCCTACTTTTTATCTTCTATGATATTTTTTGATCAGATGCGTAGTTCTCGAGATATATCAAGATATTTAAAAGTTCCGAAGCCGCACCAACATAATAGAGATACAGAAACACCGTGGCCCCTCTCTTTGAGATAACTCTGCACTATTGCGAGCTGGAAATGCCACTTCCAGTTTAGCTGTGCAGAAGAAGAACAACAAGAAGCAGAAATATCTCGAAATATGTCCGTTAGGCCCCTTCCCTTGAGATAAATCTGCAAATATCTCGGAAACGAAGCGAGCTATGGCAAAATGTTAAGAGACCTTTTTTGTAGAGAATTAAGTTTCCTACTTTTTATGTTCTATGATATTTTTTGATCAGATGCGTAGTTCTCGAGATATATCAAGATATTTAAAAGTTCCGAAGCCGCACCAACATAATAGAGATACAGAAACACCGTGGCCCCTTTCTTTGAGATAACTCTGCACTATTGCGAGCTGGAAATGCCACTTCCAGTTTAGCTGTGCAGAAGAAGAACAACAAGAAGAAGAAATATCTCGAAATATGTCCGTCAGGCCCGTTCCTTTGAGCTGAATCTGCAAATATCTCGGAAACGAAGCGAGCTATGGCAAAATGTTGAGAGACGTTTTTTGTAGAGAATTATGTTTCCTACAATTTATGTTCTATGATATTTTTCGATCAGAAGCGTAGTTTTCGAGATATATCGAGATATTTAAAAGTTCCGAAGCCGCACCAACATAGTAGAGATACAGAAACACCGTGGCCCCTTTCTTTGAGATAACTCTGCACTAGTGCGAGCCGCAAATGCCACTTCCAGCTTAGCTTTGCAGAAGAAGAACAACAAGAAGAAGAAATATCTCGAAATATGTCCTACAGGCCCCTTCCCTTGAGATAAATCTGCAAATATCTCGGAAACGAAGCGAGCTATGGCGAAATGTTAAGAGACCTTTTTTGTAGTGAATTAAGTTTCCTACTTTTTATCTTCTATGATATTTTTTGATCAGATGCGTAGTTCTCGAGATATATCAAGATATTTAAAAGTGCCGAAGCCGCACCAACATAATACAGATACAGAAACACCGTGGCCCCTTTCTTTGAGATAACTCTGCACTAGTGCGAGCCGCAAATGCCACTTCCAGCTTAGCTGTGCAGAAGAAGAACAACAAGAAGAAGAAATATCTCGAAATATGTCCGTCAGGCCCCTTCCCTTGAGATAAATCTGCAAATATCTCGGAAACGAAGCGAGCTATGGCAAAATGTTAAGAGACCTTTTTTGTAGAGAACTATGTTTCCTACTTTTTATGTTCTATGATATTTCTTGATCACACGCGTAGTTCTCGAGATATATCAAGATATTTAAAAGTTCCGAAGCCGCACCAACATAATAGAGATACAGAAACACCGTGGCCCCTTTCTTTGAGATAACTCTGCAATAGTGCGAGCCGCAAATGCCACTTCCAGCTTAGCTGTGCAGAAGAAGAACAACAAGAAGAAGAAATATCTCGAAATATGTCCGTTAGGCCCCTTCCGTTGAGATAAATCTGCAAATATCTCGGAAACGAAGCGAGCTATGGCAAAATGTTGAGAGACCTTTTTTGTAGAGAATTAAGTTTCCTACTTTTTATGTTCTATGATATTTTTTGATCAGATGCGTAGTTCTCGAGATATATCAAGATATTTAAAAGTTCCGAAGCCGCACCAACATAATAGAGATACAGTAAAACCGTGGCCCCTCTCTTTGAGATAACTCTGCACTATTGCGAGCTGCAAATGCCACTTCCAGCTTAGCTGTGCAGAAGAAGAACAACAAGAAGAAGAAATATCTCGAAATATGTCCGTCAGGCCCCTTCCCTTGTGATAAATCTGCAAATATCTCGGAAACGGAGCGAGCTATGGCAAAATGTTAAGAGACCTTTTTTGTAGAGAATTAAGTTTCCTACTTTTTATGTTCTATGATATTTTTTGATCAGATGCGTAGTTCTCGAGATATATCAAGATATTTAAAAGTTCCGAAGCCGCACCAACATAATAGAGATACAGAAACACCGTGGCGCCTTTCTTTGAGATAACTCTGCACTAGTGCGAGCCGCAAATGTCACTTCCAGCTTAGCTGTGCAGAAGAAGAACAACAAGAAGAAGAAATATCTCGAAATATGTCCGTCAGGCCCCTTCCCTTGAGATAAATCTGCAAATATCTCGGAAACGAAGCGAGCTATGGCAAAATGTTAAGAGACCTTTTTTGTAGAGAACTATGTTTCCTACTTTTTATGTTCTATGATATTTTTTGATCACACGCGTAGTTCTCGAGATATATCAAGATATTTAAAAGTTCCGAAGCCGCACCAACATAATAGAGATACAGAAACACCGTGGCCCCTTTCTTTGAGATAACTCTGCAATAGTGCGAGCCGCAAATGCCACTTCCAGCTTAGCTGTGCAGAAGAAGAACAACAAGAAGAAGAAATATCTCGAAATATGTCCGTTAGGCCCCTTCCGTTGAGATAAATCTGCAAATATCTCGGAAACGAAGCGAGCTATGGCAAAATGTTAAGAGACCTTTTTTGTAGAGAATTAAGTTTCCTACTTTTTATGTTCTATGATATTTTTTGATCAGATGCGTAGTTCTCGAGATATATCAAGATATTTAAAAGTTCCGAAGCCGCACCAACATAATAGAGATACAGAAACACCGTGGCCCCTTTCTTTGAGATAACTCTGCACTATTGCGAGCTGGAAATGCCACTTCCAGTTTAGCTGTGCAGAAGAAGAACAACAAGAAGAAGAAATATCTCGAAATATGTCCGTTAGGCCCCTTCCCTTGAGATAAATCTGCAAATATCTCGGAAACGAAGCGAGCTATGGCAAAATGTTAAGAGACCTTTTTTGTAGAGAATTAAGTTTCCTACTTTTTATGTTCTATGATATTTTTTGATCAGAAGCGTAGTTTTCGAGATATATCGAGATATTTAAAAGTTCCGAAGCCGCACCAACATAATGGAGATACAGAAACAGCGTGGCCCCTTTCTTTGAGATAACTCTGCACTATTGCGAGCTGCAAATGCCACTTCCAGCTTAGCTGTGCAGAGGAAGAACAACAAGAAAAAGAAGTATCTCGAAATATGTCCGTCAGGCCCGTTCCTTTGAGCTGAATCTGCAAATATCTCGGAAACGAAGCGAGCTATGGCAAAATGTTGAGAGACGTTTTTTGTAGAGAATTATGTTTCCTACAATTTATGTTCTATGATATTTTTCGATCAGAAGCGTAGTTTTCGAGATATATCGAGATATTTAAAAGTTCCGAAGCCGCACCAACATAATAGAGATACAGAAACACCGTGGCCCCTTTCTTTGAGATAACTCTGCACTAGTGCGAGCCGCAAATGCCACTTCCAGCTTAGCTTTGCAGAAGAAGAACAACAAGAAGAAGAAATATCTCGAAATATGTCCGACAGGCCCCTTCCCTTGAGATAAATCTGCAAATATCTCGGAAACGAAGCGAGCTATGGCGAAATGTTAAGAGACCTTTTTTGTAGTGAATTAAGTTTCCTACTTTTTATCTTCTATGATATTTTTTGATCAGATGCGTAGTTCTCGAGATATATCAAGATATTTAAAAGTGCCGAAGCCGCACCAACATAATACAGATACAGAAACACCGTGGCCCCTTTCTTTGAGATAACTCTGCACTAGTGCGAGCCGCAAATGCCACTTCCAGCTTAGCTGTGCAGAAGAAGAACAACAAGAAGAAGAAATATCTCGAAATATGTCCGTCAGGCCCCTTCCCTTGAGATAAATCTGCAAATATCTCGGAAACGAAGCGAGCTATGGCAAAATGTTAAGAGACCTTTTTTGTAGAGAACTATGTTTCCTACTTTTTATGTTCTATGATATTTTTTGATCACACGCGTAGTTCTCGAGATATATCAAGATATTTAAAAGTTCCGAAGCCGCACCAACATAATAGAGATACAGAAACACCGTGGCCCCTTTCTTTGAGATAACTCTGCAATAGTGCGAGCCGCAAATGCCACTTCCAGCTTAGCTGTGCAGAAGAAGAACAACAAGAAGAAGAAATATCTCGAAATATGTCCGTTAGGCCCCTTCCGTTGAGATAAATCTGCAAATATCTCGGAAACGAAGCGAGCTATGGCAAAATGTTGAGAGACCTTTTTTGTAGAGAATTAAGTTTCCTACTTTTTATGTTCTATGATATTTTTTGATCAGATGCGTAGTTCTCGAGATATATCAAGATATTTAAAAGTTCCGAAGCCGCACCAACATAATAGAGATACAGTAAAACCGTGGCCCCTCTCTTTGAGATAACTCTGCACTATTGCGAGCTGCAAATGCCACTTCCAGCTTAGCTGTGCAGAAGAAGAACAACAAGAAGAAGAAATATCTCGAAATATGTCCGTCAGGCCCCTTCCCTTGTGATAAATCTGCAAATATCTCGGAAACGGAGCGAGCTATGGCAAAATGTTAAGAGACCTTTTTTGTAGAGAATTAAGTTTCCTACTTTTTATGTTCTATGATATTTTTTGATCAGATGCGTAGTTCTCGAGATATATCAAGATATTTAAAAGTTCCGAAGCCGCACCAACATAATAGAGATACAGAAACACCGTGGCGCCTTTCTTTGAGATAACTCTGCACTAGTGCGAGCCGCAAATGTCACTTCCAGCTTAGCTGTGCAGAAGAAGAACAACAAGAAGAAGAAATATCTCGAAATATGTCCGTCAGGCCCCTTCCCTTGAGATAAATCTGCAAATATCTCGGAAACGAAGCGAGCTATGGCAAAATGTTAAGAGACCTTTTTTGTAGAGAACTATGTTTCCTACTTTTTATGTTCTATGATATTTTTTGATCACACGCGTAGTTCTCGAGATATATCAAGATATTTAAAAGTTCCGAAGCCGCACCAACATAATAGAGATACAGAAACACCGTGGCCCCTTTCTTTGAGATAACTCTGCAATAGTGCGAGCCGCAAATGCCACTTCCAGCTTAGCTGTGCAGAAGAAGAACAACAAGAAGAAGAAATATCTCGAAATATGTCCGTTAGGCCCCTTCCGTTGAGATAAATCTGCAAATATCTCGGAAACGAAGCGAGCTATGGCAAAATGTTGAGAGACCTTTTTTGTAGAGAATTAAGTTTCCTACTTTTTATGTTCTATGATATTTTTTGATCAGATGCGTAGTTCTCGAGATATATCAAGATATTTAAAAGTTCCGAAGCCGCACCAACATAATAGAGATACAGTAAAACCGTGGCCCCTCTCTTTGAGATAACTCTGCACTATTGCGAGCTGCAAATGCCACTTCCAGCTTAGCTGTGCAGAAGAAGAACAACAAGAAGAAGAAATATCTCGAAATATGTCCGTCAGGCCCCTTCCCTTGTGATAAATCTGCAAATATCTCGGAAACGGAGCGAGCTATGGCAAAATGTTAAGAGACCTTTTTTGTAGAGAATTAAGTTTCCTACTTTTTATGTTCTATGATATTTTTTGATCAGATGCGTAGTTCTCGAGATATATCAAGATATTTAAAAGTTCCGAAGCCGCACCAACATAATAGAGATACAGAAACACCGTGGCGCCTTTCTTTGAGATAACTCTGCACTAGTGCGAGCCGCAAATGTCACTTCCAGCTTAGCTGTGCAGAAGAAGAACAACAAGAAGAAGAAATATCTCGAAATATGTCCGTCAGGCCCCTTCCCTTGAGATAAATCTGCAAATATCTCGGAAACGAAGCGAGCTATGGCAAAATGTTAAGAGACCTTTTTTGTAGAGAATTAAGTTTCCTACTTTTTATGTTCTATGATATTTTTTGATCAGATGCGTAGTTCTCGAGATATATCAAGATATTTAAAAGTTCCGAAGCCGCACCAACATAATAGAGATACAGAAACACCGTGGCCCCTTTCTTTGAGATAACTCTGCACTATTGCGAGCTGCAAATGCCACTTCCAGCTTAGCTGTGCAGAAGAAGAACAACAAGAAGAAGAAATATCTCGAAATATGTCCGTCAGGCCCCTTCCCTTGAGATATATCTGCAAATATCTCGGAAACGAAGCGAGCTATGGCAAAATGTTAAGAGACCTTTTTTGTAGAGAATTATGTTTCCTACTTTTTATGTTCTATGATATTTTTTGATCAGACGCGTAGCTCTCGATATATATCAAGATATTTAAAAGTTCCGAAGACGCACCAACATAATAGAGATACAGAAACAGCGTGGCCCCTTTCTTTGAGATATCTCTGCACTATTGCGAGCTGCAAATGCCACTTCCAGCTTAGCTGCGCAGAAGAAGAACAACAAGAAGAAGAAATATCTCGAAATATGTCCGTCAGGCCCCTTCCCTTGAGATAAATCTGCAAATATCTCGGAAACGAAGCGAGCTATGGCAAAATCTTAAGAGACCTTATTTGTAGAGAACTAAGTTTCCTACTTTTTATGTTCTATGATATTTTTTGATCAGATGCGTAGTTCTCGAGATATATCAAGATATTTAAAAGTTCCGAAACCGCACCAACATAATAGAGATACAGAAACACCGTGGCCCCTTTCTTTGAGATAACTCTGCACTAGTGCGAGCCGCAAATGCCACTTCCAGCTTAGCTGTGCAGAAGAAGAACAACAAGAAGAAGAAATATCTCGAAATATGTCCGTCAGGCCCCTTCCCTTGAGATATATCTGCAAATATCTCGCAAACGAAGCGAGCTATGGCAAAATGTTAAGAGACCTTTTTTGTAGAGAATTATGTTTCCTACAATTTATGTTCTATGATATTCTTTGATCAGATGCGTAGTTCTCGAGATATATCAAGATATTTAAAAGTTCCGAAGCCGCACCAACATAATAGAGATACAGAAACACCGTGGCCCCTTTCTTTGAGATAACTCTGCACTATTGCGAGCTGCAAATGCCACTTCCAGCTTAGCTGTGCAGAAGAAGAACATCAAGAAGAAGAAATATCTCGATTAATGTCCGTCAGGCCAGTTCCTTTGAGCTGAATCGGCAAATATCTCGGAAACGAAGCGAGCTATGGCAAAATGTTAAGAGACGTTTTTTGTAGAGAATTATGTTTCCTACAATTTATGTTCTATGATATTTTTTGATCAGAAGCGTAGTTTTCGAGATATATCGAGATATTTAAAAGTTCCGAAGCCGCACCAACATAATAGGGATACAGAAACACCGTGGCCCCTTTCTTTCAGATAACTCTGCACTAGTGCGAGCCGCAAATGCCACTTCCAGCTTAGCTGTGCAGAGGAAGAACAACAAGAAGAAGAAATATCTCGAAATATGTCCGTCAGGCCAGTTCCTTTGAGCTGAATCTGCAAATATCTCGGAGACGAAGCGAGCTATGGCAAAATCTTAAGAGACGTTTTTTGTAGAGAATTATGTTTCCTACAATTTATGTTCTATGATATTTTTTGGTCAGAAGCGTAGTTTTCGAGATATATCGAGATATTTAAAAGTTCCGAAGCCGCACCAACATAATAGGGATACAGAAACACCGTGGCCCCTTTCTTTGAGATAACTCTGCACTATTGCGAGCTGCAAATGCCACTTCCAGCTTAGCTGTGCAGAGGAAGAACAACAAGAAGAAGAAATATCTCGAAATATGTCCGTCAGGCCAGTTCCTTTGAGCTGAATCGGCAAATATCTCGGAAACGAAGCGAGCTATGGCAAAATGTTAAGAGACGTTTTTTGTAGAGAATTATGTTTCCTACAATTTATGTTCTATGATATTTTTTGATCAGAAGCGTAGTTTTCGAGATATATCGAGATATTTAAAAGTTCCGAAGCCGCACCAACATAATAGGGATACAGAAACACCGTGGCCCCTTTCTTTGAGGTAACTCTGCACTATTGCGAGCTGCAAATGCCACTTCCAGCTTAGCTGTGCAGAGGAAGAACAACAAGAAGAAGAAATATCTCGAAATATGTCCGTCAGGCCAGTTCCTTTGAGCTGAATCGGCAAATATCTCGGAAACGAAGCGAGCTATGGCAAAATGTTAAGAGACGTTTTTTGTAGAGAATTATGTTTCCTACAATTTATGTTCTATGATATTTTTTGATCAGAAGCGTAGTTTTCGAGATATATCGAGATATTTAAAAGTTCCGAAGCCGCACCAACATAATAGAGATACAGAAACACCGTGGCCCCTTTCTTTGAGATAACTCTGCACTAGTGCGAGCCGCAAATGCCACTTCCAGCTTAGCTGTGCAGAAGAAGAACAACAAGAAGAAGAAATATCTCGAAATATGTCCGTCAGGCCCCTTCCCTTGAGATGTATCTGCAAATATCTCGGAAACGAAGCTAGCTATGGCAAAATGTTAAGAGACCTTTTTTGTAGAGAATTACGTTTCCTACAATTTATGTTCTATGATATTTTTTGATCAGAAGCGTAGTTTTCGAGATATATCGAGATATTTAAAAGTTCCGAAGCCGCACCAACATAATAGAGATACAGAAACACCGTGGCCCCTTTCTTTGAGATAACTCTGCACTATTGCGAGCTGTAAATGCCACTTCCAGCTTAGCTGTGCAGAAGAAGAACAACAAGAAGAAGAAATATCTCGAAATATGTCCGTCAGGCCCCTTCCCTTGAGATATATCTGCAAATATCTCGGAAACGAAGCGAGCTATGGCAAAATGTTAAGAGACCTTTTTTGTAGAGAATTATGTTTCCTACTTTTTATGTTCTATGATATTTTTTGATCAGACGCGTAGCTCTCGATATATATCAAGATATTTAAAAGTTCCGAAGCCGCACCAACATAATAGAGATACAGAAACAGCGTGGCCCCTTTCTTTGAGATATCTCTGCACTATTGCGAGCTGCAAATGCCACTTCCAGCTTAGCTGCGCAGAAGAAGAACAACAAGAAGAAGAAATATCTCGAAATATGTCCGTCAGGCCCCTTCCCTTGAGATAAATCTGCAAATATCTCGGAAACGAAGCGAGCTATGGCAAAATGTTAAGAGACCTTATTTGTAGAGAATTAAGTTTCCTACTTTTTATGTTCTATGATATTTTTTGATCAGATGCGTAGTTCTCGAGATATATCAAGATATTTAAAAGTTCCGAAACCGCACCAACATAATAGAGATACAGAAACACCGTGGCCCCTTTCTTTGAGATAACTCTGCACTATTGCGAGCTGTAAATGCCACTTCCAGCTTAGCTGTGCAGAAGAAGAACAACAAGAAGAAGAAATATCTCGAAATATGTCCGTCAGGCCCCTTCCCTTGAGATATATCTGCAAATATCTCGGAAACGAAGCGAGCTATGGCAAAATGTTAAGAGACCTTTTTTGTAGAGAATTATGTTTCCTACAATTTATGTTCTATGATATTTTTTGATCAGAAGCGTAGTTTTCGAGATATATCGAGATATTTAAAAGTTCCAAAGCCGCACCTACATAATAGAGATACAGAAACACCGTGGCCCCTTTCTTTGAGATAACTCTGCACTAGTGCGAGCCGCAAATGCCACTTCCAGCTTAGCTGTGCAGAAGAAGAACAACAAGAAGAAGAAATATCTCGAAATATGTCCGTCAGGCCCCTTCCCTTGAGATATATCTGCAAATATCTCGGAAACGAAGCGAGGTATGGCAAAATGTTAAGAGACCTTTTTTGTAGAGAATTATGTTTCCTACAATTTATGTTCTATGATATTTTTTGATCAGAAGCGTAGTTTTCGAGATATATCGAGATATTTAAAAGTTCCGAAGCCGCACCAACATAATAGGGATACAGAAATACCGTGGCCCCTTTCTTTGAGATAACTCTGCACTAGTGCGAGCCGCAAATGCCACTTCCAGCTTAGCTGTGCAGAAGAAGAACAACTAGAAGAAGAAATATCTCGAAATATGTCCGTCAGGCCCCTTCCCTTGAGATATATCTGCAAATATCTCGGAAACGAAGCGAGCTATGGCAAAATGTTAAGAGACCTTTTTTGTAGAGAATTATGTTTCCTACAATTTATGTTCTATGATATTTTTTGATCAGAAGCGTAGTTTTCGAGATATATCGAGATATTTAAAAGTTCCGAAGCCGCACCAACATAATAGGGATACAGAAACACCGTGGCCCCTTTCTTTGAGATAACTCTGCACTAGTGCGAGCCGCAAATGCCACTTCCAGCTTAGCTGTGCAGAGGAAGAACAACAAGAAGAAGAAATATCTCGAAATATGTCCGTCAGGCCAGTTCCTTTGAGCTGAATCTGCAAATATCTCGGAAACGAAGCGAGCTATGGCAAAATCTTAAGAGACGTTTTTTGTAGAGAATTATGTTTCCTACAATTTATGTTCTATGATATTTTTTGGTCAGAAGCGTAGTTTTCGAGATATATCGAGATATTTAAAAGTTCAGAAGCCGCACCAACATAATAGGGATACAGAAACACCGTGGCCCCTTTCTTTGAGATAACTCTGCACTATTGCGAGCTGCAAATGCCACTTCCAGCTTAGCCGTGCAGAGGAAGAACAACAAGAAGAAGAAATATCTCGAAATATGTCCGTCAGGCCAGTTCCTTTGAGCTGAATCGGCAAATATCTCGGAAACGAAGCGAGCTATGGCAAAATGTTAAGAGACGTTTTTTGTAGAGAATTATGTTTCCTACAATTTATGTTCTATGATATTTTTTGATCAGAAGCGTAGTTTTCGAGATATATCGAGATATTTAAAAGTTCCAAAGCCGCACCAACATAATAGAGATACAGAAACACCGTGGCCCCTTTCTTTGAGATAACTCTGCACTAGTGCGAGCCGCAAATGCCACTTCCAGCTTAGCTGTGCAGAAGAAGAACAACAAGAAGAAGAAATATCTCGAAATATGTCCGTCAGGCCCCTTCCCTTGAGATATATCTGCAAATATCTCGGAAACGAAGCGAGCTATGGCAAAATGTTAAGAGACCTTTTTTGTAGAGAAGTATGTTTCCTACAATTTATGTTCTATGATATTTTTTGATCAGAAGCGTAGTTTTCGAGATATATCGAGATATTTAAAAGTTCCGAAGCCGCACCAACATAATAGAGATACAGAAACACCGTGGCCCCTTTCTTTGAGATAACTCTGCACTAGTGCGAGCCGCAAATGCCACTTCCAGCTTAGCTGTGCAGAAGAAGAACAACAAGAAGAAGAAATATCTCGAAGTATGTCCGTCAGGCCCCTTCCCTTGAGATAAATCTGCAAATATCTCGGAAACGAAGCGAGCTATGGCAAAATGTTAAGAGACCTTTTTTGTAGAGAATTATGTTTCCTACAATTTATGTTCTATGATATTTTTTGATCAGAAGCGTAGTTTTCGAGATATATCGAGATATTTAAAAGTTCCGAAGCCGCACCAACATAATAGGGATACAGAAACACCGTGGCCCCTTTCTTTGAGATAACTCTGCACTAGTGCGAGCCGCAAATGCCACTTCCAGCTTAGCTGTGCAGAGGAAGAACAACAAGAAGAAGAAATATCTCGAAATATGTCCGTCAGGCCGGTTCCTTTGAGCTGAATCTGCAAATATCTCGGAAACGAAGCGAGCTATGGCAAAATGTTAAGAGACGTTTTTTGTAGAGAATTATGTTTCCTACAATTTATGTTCTATGATATTTTTTGGTCAGAAGCGTAGTTTTCGAGATATATCGAGATATTTAAAAGTTCAGAAGCCGCACCAACATAATAGGGATACAGAAACACCGTGGCCCCTTTCTTTGAGATAACTCTGCACTATTGCGAGCTGCAAATGCCACTTCCAGCTTAGCTGTGCAGAGGAAGAACAACAAGAAGAAGAAATATCTCGAAATATGTCCGTCAGGCCAGTTCCTTTCAGCTGAATCGGCAAATATCTCGGAAACGAAGCGAGCTATGGCAAAATGTTAAGAGACGTTTTTTCTAGAGAATTATGTTTCCTACAATTTATGTTCTATGATATTTTTTGGTCAGAAGCGTAGTTTTCGAGATATATCGAGATATTTAAAAGTTCAGAAGCCGCACCAACATAATAGGGATACAGAAACACCGTGGCCCCTTTCTTTGAGATAACTCTGCACTATTGCGAGCTGCAAATGCCACTTCCAGCTTAGCTGTGCAGAGGAAGAACAACAAGAAGAAGAAATATCTCGAAATATGTCCGTCAGGCCAGTTCCTTTCAGCTGAATCGGCAAATATCTCGGAAACGAAGCGAGCTATGGCAAAATGTTAAGAGACGTTTTTTCTAGAGAATTATGTTTCCTACAATTTATGTTCTATGATATTTTTTGATCAGAAGCGTAGTTTTCGAGATATATCGAGATATTTAAAAGTTCCGAAGCCGCACCAACATAATAGGGATACAGAAACACCGTGGCCCCTTTCTTTGAGATAACTCTGCACTAGTGCGAGCCGCAAATGCCACTTCCAGCTTAGCTGTGCAGAAGAAGAACAACAAGAAGAAGAAATATCTCGAAATATGTCCGTCAGGCCCCTTCCCTTGAGATATATCTGCAAATATCTCGGAAACGAAGCGAGGTATGGCAAAATGTTAAGAGACCTTTTTTGTAGAGAATTATGTTTCCTACAATTTATGTTCTATGATATTTTTTGATCAGAAGCGTAGTTTTCGAGATATATCGAGATATTTAAAAGTTCCGAAGCCGCACCAACATAATAGGGATACAGAAATACCGTGGCCCCTTTCTTTGAGATAAGTCTGCACTAGTGCGAGCCGGAAATGCCACTTCCAGCTTAGCTGTGCAGAAGAAGAACAACAAGAAGAAGAAATATCTCGAAATATGTCCGTCAGGCCCCTTCCCTTGAGATATATCTGCAAATATCTCGGAAACGAAGCGAGCTATGGCAAAATGTTAAGAGACCTTTTTTGTAGAGAATTATGTTTCCTACAATCTATGTTCTATGATATTTTTTGATCAGAAGCGTAGTTTTCGAGATATATCGAGATATTTAAAAGTTCCAAAGCCGCACCAACATAATAGAGATACAGAAACACCGTGGCCCCTTTCTTTGAGATAACTCTGCACTATTGCGAGCTGTAAATGCCACTTACAGCTTAGCTGTGCAGAAGAAGAACAACAAGAAGAAGAAATATCTCGAAATATGTCCGTCAGGCCCCTTCCCTTGAGATATATCTGCAAATATCTCGGAAACGAAGCGAGCTATGGCAAAATGTTAACAGACCTTTTTTGTAGAGAATTAAGTTTCCTACTTTTTATCTTCTATGATATTTTTTGATCAGATGCGTAGTTCTCGAGATATATCAAGATATTTAAAAGTTCCGAAGCCGCACCAACATAATAGAGATACAGAAACACCGTGGCCCCTCTCTTTGAGATAACTCTGCACTATTGCGAGCTGGAAATGCCACTTCCAGTTTAGCTGTGCAGAAGAAGGACAACAAGAAGAAGAAATATCTCGAAATATGTCCGTTAGACCCCTTCCCTTGAGATAAATCTGCAAATATCTCGGAAACGAAGCGACCTATGGCAAAATGTTAAGAGACCTTTTTTCTAGAGAATTAAGTTTCCTACTTTTTATGTTCTATGATATTTTTTGATCAGATGCGTAGTTCTCGAGATATATCAAGATATTTAAAAGTTCCGAAGCCGCACCAACATAATAGAGATACAGAAACACCGTGGCCCCTTTCTTTGAGATAACTCTGCACTATTGCGAGCTGTAAATGCCACTTCCAGCTTAGCTGTGCAGAAGAAGAACAACAAGAAGAAGAAATATCTCGAAATATGTCCGTCAGGCCCCTTCCCGTGAGATATATCTGCAAATATCTCGGAAACGAAGCGAGCTATGGCAAAATGTTAACAGACCTTTTTTGTAGAGAATTAAGTTTCCTACTTTTTATCTTCTATGATATTTTTTGATCAGATGCGTAGTTCTCGAGATATATCAAGATATTTAAAAGTTCCGAAGCCGCACCAACATAATAGAGATACAGAAACACCGTGGCCCCTCTCTTTGAGATAACTCTGCACTATTGCGAGCTGGAAATGCCACTTCCAGTTTAGCTGTGCAGAAGAAGGACAACAAGAAGAAGAAATATCTCGAAATATGTCCGTTAGGCCCCTTCCCTTGAGATAAATCTGCAAATATCTCGGAAACGAAGCGACCTATGGCAAAATGTTAAGAGACCTTTTTTGTAGAGAATTAAGTTTCCTACTTTTTATGTTCTATGATATTTTTTGATCAGATGCGTAGTTCTCGAGATATATCAAGATATTTAAAAGTTCCGAAGCCGCACCAACATAATAGAGATACAGAAACACCGTGGCCCCTTTCTTTGAGATAACTCTGCACTATTGCGAGCTGTAAATGCCACTTCCAGCTTAGCTGTGCAGAAGAAGAACAACAAGAAGAAGAAATATCTCGAAATATGTCCGTCAGGCCCCTTCCCTTGAGATAAATCTGCAAATATCTGGGAAACGAAGCGAGCTATGGCAAAATGTTAAGAGACCTTTTTTGTAGAGAATTATGTTTCCTACAATTTATGTTCTATGATATATTTTGATCAGAAGCGTAGTTTTCGAGATATATCGAGATATTTAAAAGTTCCGAAGCCGCACCAACATAATAGAGATACAGAAACACCGTGGCCCCTTTCTTTGAGATAACTCTGCACTAGTGCGAGCCGCAAATGCCACTTCCAGCTTAGCTGTGCAGAAGAAGAACAACAAGAAGAAGAAATATCTCGAAATATGTCCGTCAGGCCCCTTCCCTTGAGATAAATCTGCAAATATCTCGGAAACGAAGCGAGCTATGGCAAAATGTTAAGAGACCTTTTTTGTAGAGAATTAAGTTTCCTACTTTTTATGTTCTATGATATTTTTTGATCAGATGCGTAGTTCTCGAGATATATCAAGATATTTAAAAGTTCCGAAGCCGCACCAACATAATAGGGATACAGAAACACCGTGGCCCCTTTCTTTGAGATAACTCTGCACTAGTGCGAGCCGCAAATGCCACTTCCAGCTTAGCTGTGCAGAAGAAGAACAACAAGAAGAAGAAATATCTCGAAATATGTCCGTCAGGCCCCTTCCCTTGAGATAAATCTGCAAATATCTCGGAAACGAAGCGAGCTATGGCAAAATGTTAAGAGACCTTTTTTGTAGAGAATTAAGTTTCCTACTTTTTATGTTCTATGATATTTTTTGATCAGATGCGTAGTTCTCGAGATATATCAAGATATTTAAAAGTTCCGAAGCCGCACCAACATAATAGAGATACAGAAATACCGTGGCCCCTTTCTTTGAGATAACTCTGCACTAGTGCGAGCCGCAAATGCCACTTCCAGCTTAGCTGTGCAGAAGAAGAACAACAAGAAGAAGAAATATCTCGAAATATGTCCGTCAGGCCCCTTCCCTTGAGATAAATCTGCAAACATCTCGGAAAGCAAGCGAGCTATGGCAAAATGTTAAGAGACCTTTTTTGTAGAGAATTAAGTTTCCTACTTTTCATGTTCTATGATATTTTTTGATCAGATGCGTAGTTCTCGAGATATATCAAGATATTTAAAAGTTCCGAAGCCGCACCAACATAATAGAGATACAGAAACACCGTGGCCCCTTTCTTTGAGATAACTCTGCACTATTGCGAGCTGTAAATGCCACTTCCAGCTTAGCTGTGCAGAAGAAGAACAACAAGAAGAAGAAATATCTCGAAATATGTCCGTCAGCCCCCTTCCCTTGAGATATATCTGCAAATATCTCGGAAACGAAGCGAGCTATGGCAAAATGTTAAGAGACCTTTTTTGTAGAGAATTATGTTTCCTACAATTTATGTTCTATGATATATTTTGATCAGAAGCGTAGTTTTCGAGATATATCGAGATATTTAAAAGTTCCGAAGCCGCACCAACATAATAGAGATACAGAAACACCGTGGCCCCTTTCTTTGAGATAACTCTGCACTAGTGCGAGCCGCAAATGCCACTTCCAGCTTAGCTGTGCAGAAGAAGAACAACAAGAAGAAGAAATATCTCGAAATATGTCCGTCAGGCCCCTTCCCTTGAGATAAATCTGCAAATATCTCGGAAACGAAGCGAGCTATGGCAAAATGTTAAGAGACCTTTTTTGTAGAGAATTAAGTTTCCTACTTTTTATGTTCTATGATATTTTTTGATCAGATGCGTAGTTCTCGAGATATATCAAGATATTTAAAAGTTCCGAAGCCGCACCAACATAATAGGGATACAGAAACACCGTGGCCCCTTTCTTTGAGATAACTCTGCACTAGTGCGAGCCGCAAATGCCACTTCCAGCTTAGCTGTGCAGAAGAAGAACAACAAGAAGAAGAAATATCTCGAAATATGTCCGTCAGGCCCCTTCCCTTGAGATAAATCTGCAAATATCTCGGAAACGAAGCGAGCTATGGCAAAATGTTAAGAGACGTTTTATGTAGAGAATTATGTTTCCTACAATTTATGTTCTATGATATTTTTTGATCAGATGCGTAGTTCTCGAGATATATCGAGATATTTAAAAGTTCCGAAGACGCACCAACATAATAGAGATACAGAAACACCGTGGCCCCTTTCTTTGAGATAACTGTGCACCAGTGCGAGCCGCAAATGCCACTTCCAGCTTAGCTGTGCAGAAGAAGAACAACAAGAAGAAGAAATATCTCGAAATATGTCCGTCAGGCCCCTTCCCTTGAGATAAATCTGCAAATATCTCGGAAACGAAGCGAGCTATGGCAAAATGTTTAGAGACCTTTCTTGTAGAGAATTAAGTTTCCTACTTTTTATGTAGTATGATATTTTTTGATCAGATGCGTAGTTCTCGAGATATATCAAGATATTTAAAAGTTCCGAAGCCGCACCAACATAATAGAGATACAGAAACACCGTGGCCCCTTTCTTTGGGATAACTCTGCACTATTGCGAGCTGCAAATGCCACTTCCAGCTTAGCTGTGCAGAACAAGAACAACAAGAAGAAGAAATATCTCGAAATACGTCCGTCAGGCCCCTTCCCTTGAGATAAATCTGCAAATATCTCGGAAACGAAGCGAGCTATGGCAAAATGTTAAGAGACCTTTTTTGTAGAGAATTAAGTTTCCTACTTTTTATGTTCTATGATATTTTTTGATCAGATGCGTAGTTCTCGAGATATATCAAGATATTTAAAAGTTCCGAAACCGCACCAACATAATAGAGATACAGAAACACCGTGGCTCCTTTCTTTGAGATAACTCTGCACTATTGCGAGCTGGAAATGCCACTTCCAGTTTAGCTGTGCAGAAGAAGAACAACAAGAAGAAGAAATATCTCGAAATATGTCCGTCAGGCCCCTTCCCTGGAGATAAATCTGCAAATATCTCGGAAACGAAGCGAGCTATGGCAAAATGTTAAGAGACCTTTTTTGTAGAGAATTAAGTTTCCTACTTTTTATGTTCTATGATATTTTTTGATCAGATGCGTAGTTCTCGAGATATATCAAGATATTTAAAAGTTCCGAAGCCGCACCAACATAATAGAGATACAGAAACACCGTGGCCCCTTTCTTTGAGATAACTCTGCACTATTGCGAGCTGCAAATGCCACTTCCAGCTTAGCTGTGCAGAAGAAGAACAACAAGAAGAAGAAATATCTCGAAATATGTCCGTCAGGCCCCTTCCCTTGAGATAAATCTGCAAATATCTCGGAAACGAAGCGAGCTATGGCAAAATGTTTAGAGACCTTTCTTGTAGAGAATTAAGTTTCCTACTTTTTATGTAGTATGATATTTTTTGATCAGATGCGTAGTTCTCGAGATATATCAAGATATTTAAAAGTTCCGAAGCCGCACCAACATAATAGAGATACAGAAACACCGTGGCCCCTTTCTTTGGGATAACTCTGCACTATTGCGAGCTGCAAATGCCACTTCCAGCTTAGCTGTGCAGAAGAAGAACAACAAGAAGAAGATATATCTCGAAATATGTCCGTCAGGCCACTTCCCTTGAGATGAATCTGCAAATATCTCGGAAACGAAGCGAGCTATGGCAAAATGTTAAGAGACCTTTTTTGTAGAGAATAATGTTTCCTACAATTTACGCTCTATGATATTTTTTGATCAGAAGCGTAGTTTTCGAGATATATCGAGATATTTAAAAGTTCCGAAGCCGCACCAACATAATAGAGATACAGAAACACCGTGGCCCCTTTCTTTGAGATAACTCTGCACTAGTGCGAGCCGCAAATGCCACTTCCAGCTTAGCTGTGCAGAGGAAGAACAACAAGAAGAAGAAATATCTCGAAATATGTCCGTCAGGCCAGTTCCTTTGAGCTGAATCTGCAAATATCTCGGAAACGAAGCGAGCTATGGCAAAATGTTAAGAGACCTTTTTTGTAGAGAATTAAGTTTTCTACTTTTTATGTTCTATGATATTTTTTGATCAGATGCGTAGTTCTCGAGATATATCAAGATATTTAAAAGTTCCGAAACCGCACCAACATAATAGAGATACAGAAACACCGTGGCCCCTTTCTTTGAGATAACTCTGCACTAGTGCGAGCCGCAAATGCCACTTCCAGCTTAACTGTGCAGGAGAAGAACAACAAGAAGAAGAAATATCTCAAAATATGTCCGTCAGGCCCCTTTCCTTGAGATAAATCTGCAAATATCTCGGAAACGAAGCGAGCTATGGCAAAATGTTAAGAGACCTTTTTTGTAGAGAATTAAGTTTCCTACTTTTTATGTTCTATGATATTTTTTGATCAGAAGCGTAGTTTTCGAGATATATCGAGATATTTAAAAGTTCCGAAGCCGCACCAACATAATAGAGATACAGAAACACCGTGGCCCCTTTCTTTGAGATAACTCTGCACTATTGCGAGCTGCAAATGCCACTTCCAGCTTAGCTGTGCAGAGGAAGAACAACAAGAAGAAGAAATATCTCGAAATATGTCCGTCAGGCCAGTTCCTTTGAGCTGAATCTGCAAATATCTCGGAAACGAAGCGAGCTATGGCAAAATGTTAAGAGACGTTTTTTGTAGAGAATTATGTTTTCTACAATTTATGTTCTATGATATTTTTTGATCAGAAGCGTAGTTTTCGAGATATATCGAGATACTTAAAAGTTCCGAAGCCGCACCAACATATTAGAGATACAGAAACACCGTGGCCCCTTTCTTTGAGATAACTCTGCACTAGTGCGAGCCGCAAATGCCACTTCCAGCTTAGCTGTGCAGAAGAAGAACAACAAGAAGAAGAAATATCTCGAAATATGTCCGTCAGGCCCCTTCCCTTGAGATAAATCTGCAAATATCTCGGAAACGAAGCGAGGTATGGCAAAATGTTAAGAGACCTTTTTTGTAGAGAATTAAGTTTCCTACTTTTTATGTTCTATGATATTTTTTGATCAGATGCGTAGTTCTCGAGATATATCAAGATATTTAAAAGTTCCGAAGCCGCACCAACATAATAGAGATACAGAAACACCGTGGCTCCTTTCTTTGAGATAACTCTGCACTATTGCGAGCTGGAAATGCCACTTCCAGTTTAGCTGTGCAGAAGAAGAACAACAAGAAGAAGAAATATCTCGAAATATGTCCGTCAGGCCCCTTCCCTTGAGATAAATCTGCAAATATCTCGGAAACGAAGCGAGCTATGGCAAAATGTTTAGAGACCTTTCTTGTAGAGAATTAAGTTTCCTACTTTTCATGTAGTATGATATTTTTTGATCAGATGCGTAGTTCTCGAGATATATCAAGATATTTAAAAGTTCCGAAGCCGCACCAACATAATAGAGATACAGAAACACCGTGGCCCCTTTCTTTGAGATAACTCTGCACTAGTGCGAGCCGCAAATGCCACTTCCAGCTTAGCTGTGCAGAAGAAGAACAACAAGAAGAAGAAATATCTCGAAATATGTCCGTTAGGCCCCTTCCCTTGAGATAAATGTGCAAATATCTCGGAAACGAAGCGAGCTATGGCAAAATGTTGAGAGACCTTTTTTGTAGAGAATTAAGTTTCCTACTTTTTATCTTCTATGATATTTTTTGATCAGATGCGTAGTTCTCGAGATATATCAAGATATTTAAAAGTTCCGAAACCGCACCAACATAATAGAGATACAGAAACACCGTGGCCCCTTTCTTTGAGATAACTCTGCACTATTGCGAGCTGTAAATGCCACTTCCAGCTTAGCTGTGCAGAAGAAGAACAACAAGAAGAAGAAATATCTCGAAATATGTCCGTCAGGCCCCTGCCCTTGAGATATATCTGCAAATATCTCGGAAACCAAGCGAGCTATGGCAAAATGTTAAGAGACCTTTTTTGTAGAGAATTATGTTTCCTACAATTTATGTTCTATGATATTTTTTGATCAGAAGCGTAGTTTTCGAGATATATCGAGATATTTAAAAGTTACGAAGCCGCACCAACATAATAGAGATACAGAAACACCGTGGCCCCTTTCTTTGAGATAACTCTGCAATAGTGCGAGCCGCAAATGCCACTTCCAGCTTAGCTGTGCAGAAGAAGAACAACAAGAAGAAGAAATATTTCGAAATATGTCCGTCAGGCCCCTTCCCTTGAGATAAATCTGCAAATATCTCGGAAACGAAGAGAGCTATGGCAAAATGTTAAGAGACCTTTTTTGTAGAGAATTAAGTTTCCTACTTTTTATGTTCTATGATATTTTTGATCAGATGCGTAGTTCTCGAGATATATCAAGATATTTAAAAGTTCCGAAGCCGCACCAACATAATACAGATACAGAAACACCGTGGCCCCTTTCTTTGAGATAACTCTGCACTAGTGCGAGCCGCAAATGCCACTTCCAGCTTAACTGTGCAGGAGAAGAACAACAAGAAGAAGAAATATCTCAAAATATGTCCGTCAGGCCCCTTTCCTTGAGATAAATCTGCAAATATCTCGGAAACGAAGCGAGCTATGGCAAAATGTTAAGAGACCTTTTTTGTAGAGAATTATGTTTCCTACAATTTATGTTCTATGATATTTTTTGATCAGAAGCGTAGTTTTCGAGATATATCGAGATATTTAAAAGTTCCGAAGCCGCACCAACATAATAGAGATACAGAAACACCGTGGCCCCTTTCTTTGAGATAACTCTGCACTATTGCGAGCTGCAAATGCCACTTCCAGCTTAGCTGTGCAGAGGAAGAACAACAAGAAGAAGAAATATCTCGAAATATGTCCGTCAGGCCAGTTCCTTTGAGCTGAATCTGCAAATATCTCGGAAACGAAGCGAGCTATGGCAAAATGTTAAGAGACGTTTTTTGTAGAGAATTATGTTTCCTACAATTTATGTTCTATGATATTTTTTGATCAGAAGCGTAGTTTTCGAGATATATCGAGGTACTTAAAAGTTCCGAAGCCGCACCAACATATTAGAGATACAGAAACACCGTGGCCCCTTTCTTTGAGATAACTGTGCACTAGTGCGAGCCGCAAATGCCACTTCCAGCTTAGCTGTGCAGAAGAAGAACAACAAGAAGAAGAAATATCTCGAAATATGTCCGTCAGGCCCCTTCCCTTGAGATAAATCTGCAAATATCTCGGAAACGAAGCGAGCTATGGCAAAATGTTAAGAGACCTTTTTTGTAGAGAATTAAGTTTCCTACTTTTTATCTTCTATGATATTTTTTGATCAGATGCGTAGTTCTCGAGATATATCAAGATATTTAAAAGTTACGAAGCCGCACCAACATAATAGAGATACAGAAACACCGTGGCCCCTTTCTTTGAGATAACTCTGCAATAGTGCGAGCCGCAAATGCCACTTCCAGCTTAGCTGTGCAGAAGAAGAACAACAAGAAGAAGAAATATTTCGAAATATGTCCGACAGGCCCCTTCCCTTGAGATAAATCTGCAAATATCTCGGAAACGAAGCGAGCTATGGCGAAATGTTAAGAGACCTTTTTTGTAGAGAATTAAGTTTCCTACTTTCTATGTTCTATGATATTTTTTGATCAGATGCGTAGTTCTCGAGATATATCAAGATATTTAAAAGTTCCGAAACCGCACCAACATAATAGAGATACAGAAACACCGTGGCCCCTTTCTTTGAGATAACTCTGCACTATTGCGAGCTGTAAATGCCACTTCCAGCTTAGCTGTGCAGAAGAAGAACAACAAGAAGAAGAAATATCTCGAAATATGTCCGTCAGGCCCCTGCCCTTGAGATATATCTGCAAATATCTCGGAAACCAAGCGAGCTATGGCAAAATGTTAAGAGACCTTTTTTGTAGAGAATTATGGTTCCTACAATTTATGTTCTATGATATTTTTTGATCAGAAGCGTAGTTTTCGAGATATATCGAGATATTTAAAAGTTACGAAGCCGCACCAACATAATAGAGATACAGAAACACCGTGGCCCCTTTCTTTGAGATAACTCTGCACTATTGCGAGCTGCAAATGCCACTTCCAGCTTAGCTGTGCAGAGGAAGAACAACAAGAAGAAGAAATATCTCGAAATATGTCCGTCAGGCCAGTTCCTTTGAGCTGAATCTGCAAATATCTCGGAAACGAAGCGAGCTATGGCAAAATGTTAAGAGACGTTTTTTGTAGAGAATTATGTTTTCTACAATTTATGTTCTATGATATTTTTTGATCAGAAGCGTAGTTTTCGAGATATATCGAGATACTTAAAAGTTCCGAAGCCGCACCAACATATTAGAGATACAGAAACACCGTGGCCCCTTTCTTTGAGATAACTCTGCACTAGTGCGAGCCGCAAATGCCACTTCCAGCTTAGCTGTGCAGAAGAAGAACAACAAGAAGAAGAAATATCTCGAAATATGTCCGTCAGGCCCCTTCCCTTGAGATAAATCTGCAAATATCTCGGAAACGAAGCGAGGTATGGCAAAATGTTAAGAGACCTTTTTTGTAGAGAATTAAGTTTCCTACTTTTTATGTTCTATGATATTTTTTGATCAGATGCGTAGTTCTCGAGATATATCAAGATATTTAAAAGTTCCGAAGCCGCACCAACATAATAGAGATACAGAAACACCGTGGCTCCTTTCTTTGAGATAACTCTGCACTATTGCGAGCTGGAAATGCCACTTCCAGTTTAGCTGTGCAGAAGAAGAACAACAAGAAGAAGAAATATCTCGAAATATGTCCGTCAGGCCCCTTCCCTTGAGATAAATCTGCAAATATCTCGGAAACGAAGCGAGCTATGGCAAAATGTTTAGAGACCTTTCTTGTAGAGAATTAAGTTTCCTACTTTTCATGTAGTATGATATTTTTTGATCAGATGCGTAGTTCTCGAGATATATCAAGATATTTAAAAGTTCCGAAGCCGCACCAACATAATAGAGATACAGAAACACCGTGGCCCCTTTCTTTGAGATAACTCTGCACTAGTGCGAGCCGCAAATGCCACTTCCAGCTTAGCTGTGCAGAAGAAGAACAACAAGAAGAAGAAATATCTCGAAATATGTCCGTTAGGCCCCTTCCCTTGAGATAAATGTGCAAATATCTCGGAAACGAAGCGAGCTATGGCAAAATGTTGAGAGACCTTTTTTGTAGAGAATTAAGTTTCCTACTTTTTATCTTCTATGATATTTTTTGATCAGATGCGTAGTTCTCGAGATATATCAAGATATTTAAAAGTTCCGAAACCGCACCAACATAATAGAGATACAGAAACACCGTGGCCCCTTTCTTTGAGATAACTCTGCACTATTGCGAGCTGTAAATGCCACTTCCAGCTTAGCTGTGCAGAAGAAGAACAACAAGAAGAAGAAATATCTCGAAATATGTCCGTCAGGCCCCTGCCCTTGAGATATATCTGCAAATATCTCGGAAACCAAGCGAGCTATGGCAAAATGTTAAGAGACCTTTTTTGTAGAGAATTATGTTTCCTACAATTTATGTTCTATGATATTTTTTGATCAGAAGCGTAGTTTTCGAGATATATCGAGATATTTAAAAGTTACGAAGCCGCACCAACATAATAGAGATACAGAAACACCGTGGCCCCTTTCTTTGAGATAACTCTGCAATAGTGCGAGCCGCAAATGCCACTTCCAGCTTAGCTGTGCAGAAGAAGAACAACAAGAAGAAGAAATATTTCGAAATATGTCCGTCAGGCCCCTTCCCTTGAGATAAATCTGCAAATATCTCGGAAACGAAGAGAGCTATGGCAAAATGTTAAGAGACCTTTTTTGTAGAGAATTAAGTTTCCTACTTTTTATGTTCTATGATATTTTTGATCAGATGCGTAGTTCTCGAGATATATCAAGATATTTAAAAGTTCCGAAGCCGCACCAACATAATACAGATACAGAAACACCGTGGCCCCTTTCTTTGAGATAACTCTGCACTAGTGCGAGCCGCAAATGCCACTTCCAGCTTAACTGTGCAGGAGAAGAACAACAAGAAGAAGAAATATCTCAAAATATGTCCGTCAGGCCCCTTTCCTTGAGATAAATCTGCAAATATCTCGGAAACGAAGCGAGCTATGGCAAAATGTTAAGAGACCTTTTTTGTAGAGAATTATGTTTCCTACAATTTATGTTCTATGATATTTTTTGATCAGAAGCGTAGTTTTCGAGATATATCGAGATATTTAAAAGTTCCGAAGCCGCACCAACATAATAGAGATACAGAAACACCGTGGCCCCTTTCTTTGAGATAACTCTGCACTATTGCGAGCTGCAAATGCCACTTCCAGCTTAGCTGTGCAGAGGAAGAACAACAAGAAGAAGAAATATCTCGAAATATGTCCGTCAGGCCAGTTCCTTTGAGCTGAATCTGCAAATATCTCGGAAACGAAGCGAGCTATGGCAAAATGTTAAGAGACGTTTTTTGTAGAGAATTATGTTTCCTACAATTTATGTTCTATGATATTTTTTGATCAGAAGCGTAGTTTTCGAGATATATCGAGGTACTTAAAAGTTCCGAAGCCGCACCAACATATTAGAGATACAGAAACACCGTGGCCCCTTTCTTTGAGATAACTGTGCACTAGTGCGAGCCGCAAATGCCACTTCCAGCTTAGCTGTGCAGAAGAAGAACAACAAGAAGAAGAAATATCTCGAAATATGTCCGTCAGGCCCCTTCCCTTGAGATAAATCTGCAAATATCTCGGAAACGAAGCGAGCTATGGCAAAATGTTAAGAGACCTTTTTTGTAGAGAATTAAGTTTCCTACTTTTTATCTTCTATGATATTTTTTGATCAGATGCGTAGTTCTCGAGATATATCAAGATATTTAAAAGTTACGAAGCCGCACCAACATAATAGAGATACAGAAACACCGTGGCCCCTTTCTTTGAGATAACTCTGCAATAGTGCGAGCCGCAAATGCCACTTCCAGCTTAGCTGTGCAGAAGAAGAACAACAAGAAGAAGAAATATTTCGAAATATGTCCGACAGGCCCCTTCCCTTGAGATAAATCTGCAAATATCTCGGAAACGAAGCGAGCTATGGCGAAATGTTAAGAGACCTTTTTTGTAGAGAATTAAGTTTCCTACTTTCTATGTTCTATGATATTTTTTGATCAGATGCGTAGTTCTCGAGATATATCAAGATATTTAAAAGTTCCGAAACCGCACCAACATAATAGAGATACAGAAACACCGTGGCCCCTTTCTTTGAGATAACTCTGCACTATTGCGAGCTGTAAATGCCACTTCCAGCTTAGCTGTGCAGAAGAAGAACAACAAGAAGAAGAAATATCTCGAAATATGTCCGTCAGGCCCCTGCCCTTGAGATATATCTGCAAATATCTCGGAAACCAAGCGAGCTATGGCAAAATGTTAAGAGACCTTTTTTGTAGAGAATTATGGTTCCTACAATTTATGTTCTATGATATTTTTTGATCAGAAGCGTAGTTTTCGAGATATATCGAGATATTTAAAAGTTACGAAGCCGC
Source organism: Osmia lignaria lignaria (assembly GCF_051020975.1). Lineage (NCBI taxonomy): Eukaryota > Metazoa > Arthropoda > Insecta > Hymenoptera > Megachilidae > Osmia > Osmia lignaria. The sequence continues at coordinate 3,367,628 of NW_027478167.1, read as the reverse complement.
ACCAACATAATAGAGATACAGAAACACCGTGGCCCCTTTCTTTGAGATAACTCTGCAATAGTGCGAGCCGCAAATGCCACTTCCAGCTTAGCTGTGCAGAAGAAGAACAACAAGAAGAAGAAATATTTCGAAATATGTCCGTCAGGCCCCTTCCCTTGAGATAAATCTGCAAATATCTCGGAAACGAAGAGAGCTATGGCAAAATGTTAAGAGACCTTTTTTGTAGAGAATTAAGTTTCCTACTTTTTATGTTGTATGATATTTTTGATCAGATGCGTAGTTCTCGAGATATATCAAGATATTTAAAAGTTCCGAAGCCGCACCAACATAATACAGATACAGAAACACCGTGGCCCCTTTCTTTGAGATAACTCTGCACTATTGCGAGCTGCAAATGCCACTTCCAGCTTAGCTGTGCAGAGGAAGAACAACAAGAAGAAGAAATATCTCGAAATATGTCCGTCAGGCCAGTTCCTTTGAGCTGAATCTGCAAATATCTCGGAAACGAAGCGAGCTATGGCAAAATGTTGAGAGACCTTTTTTGTAGAGAATTATGTTTCCTACAATTTATGTTCTATGATATTTTTTGATCAGAAGCGTAGTTTTCGAGATATATCGAGATATTTAAAAGTTCCGAAGCCGCACCAACATAATAGAGATACAGAAACACCGTGGCCCCTTTCTTTGAGATAACTCTGCACTATTGCGAGCTGCAAATGCCACTTCCAGCTTAGCTGTGCAGAGGAAGAACAACAAGAAAAAGAAGTATCTCGAAACATGTCCGTCAGGCCCGTTCCTTTGAGCTGAATCTGCAAATATCTCGGAAACGAAGCGAGCTGTGGCAAAATGTTAAGAGACGTTTTTTGTAGAGAATTATGTTTCCTACAATTTATGTTCTATGATATTTTTTGATCAGAAGCGTAGTTTTCGAGATATATCGAGATATTTAAAAGTTCCGAAGCCGCACCAACATAATAGAGATACAGAAACACCGTGGCCCCTTTCTTTGAGACAACTCTGCACTAGTGCGAGCCGCAAATGCCACTTCCAGCTTAGCTGTGCAGAAGAAGAACAACAAGAAGAAGAAATATCTCGAAATATGTCCGACAGGCCCCTTCCCTTGAGATAAATCTGCAAATATCTCGGAAACGAAGCGAGCTATGGCGAAATGTTAAGAGACCTTTTTTGTAGAGAGTTAAGTTTCCTACTTTTTATCTTCTATGATATTTTTTGATCAGATACGTAGTTCTCGAGATATATCAAGATATTTAAAAGTTCCGAAGCCGCACCAACATAATACATATACAGAAACACCGTGGCCCCTTTCTTTGAGATAACTCTGCAATAGTGCGAGCCGCAAATGCCACTTCCAGCTTAGCTGTGCAGAAGAAGAACAACAAGAAGAAGAAATATCTCGAAATATGTCCGTCAGGCCCCTTCCCTTGAGATAAATCTGCAAATATCTCGGAAACGAAGCGAGCTATGGCAAAATGTTAAGAGACCTTTTTTGTAGAGAATTAAGTTTCCTACTTTTTATGTTCTATGATATTTTTTGATCAGATGCGTAGTTCTCGAGATATATCAAGATATTTAAAAGTTCCGAAGCCGCACCAACATAATAGAGATACAGGAACACCGTGGCCCCTTTCTTTGAGATAACTCTGCACTATTGCGAGCTGCAAATGCCACTTCCAGCTTAGCTGTGCAGAGGAAGAACAACAAGAAGAAGAAATATCTCGAAATATGTCCGTCAGGCCAGTTCCTTTGAGCTGAATCTGCAAATATCTCGGAAACGAAGCGAGCTATGGCAAAATGTTAAGAGACGTTTTTTGTAGAGAATTATGTTTCCTACAATTTATGTTCTATGATATTTTTTGATCAGAAGCGTAGTTTTCGAGATATATCGAGATACTTAAAAGTTCCGAAGCCGCACCAACATATTAGAGATACAGAAACACCGTGGCCGCTTTCTTTGAGATAACTGTGCACTAGTGCGAGCCGCAAATGCCACTTCCAGCTTAGCTGTGCAGAAGAAGAACAACAAGAAGAAGAAATATCTCGAAATATGTCCGTCAGGCCCCTTCCCTTGAGATAAATCTGCAAATATCTCGGAAACGAAGCGAGCTATGGCAAAATGTTAAGAGACCTTTTTTGTAGAGAATTATGTTTCCTACTTCTTATGTTCTATGATATTTTTTGATCAGACGCGTAGTTCTCGAGATATATCAAGATATTTAAAAGCTCCGAAGCCGCACCAACATAATAGAGATACAGAAACACCGTGGCCCCTTTCTTTGAGATAACTCTGCAATAGTGCGAGCCGCAAATGCCACTTCCAGCTTAGCTGTGCAGAAGAAGAACAACAAGAAGAAGAAATATTTCGAAATATGTCCGACAGGCCCCTTCCCTTGAGATAAATCTGCAAATATCTCGGAAACGAAGCGAGCTATGGCGAAATGTTAAGAGACCTTTTTTGTAGAGAATTAAGTTTCCTACTTTCTATGTTCTATGATATTTTTTGATCAGATGCGTAGTTCTCGAGATATATCAAGATATTTAAAAGTGCCGAAGCCGCACCAACATAATAGAGATACAGAAACACCGTGGCTCCTTTCTTTGAGATAACTCTGCACTAATGCGAGCTGGAAATGCCACTTCCAGTTTAGCTGTGCAGAAGAAGAACAACAAGAAGAAGAAATATCTCGAAATATGTCCGTTAGGCCCCTTCCCTTGAGATAAATCTGCAAATATCTCGGAAACGACGCGAGCTATGGCAAAATGTTAAGAGACCTTTTTTGTAGAGAATTAAGTTTCCTACTTTTTATGTTCTATGATATTTTTTGATCAGATGCGTAGTTCTCGAGATATATCAAGATATTTAAAAGTTCCGAAGCCGCACCAACATAATAGAGATACAGAAACACCGTGGCCCCTTTCTTTGAGATAACTCTGCACTATTGCGAGCTGCAAATGCCACTTCCAGCTTAGCTGTGCAGAAGAAGAACAACAAGAAGAAGAAATATCTCGAAATATGTCCGTCAGGCCCCTTCCCTTGAGATAAATCTGCAAATATCTCGGAAACGAAGCGAGCTATGGCAAAATGTTTAGAGACCTTTCTTGTAGAGAATTAAGTTTCCTACTTTTTATGTAGTATGATATTTTTTGATCAGATGCGTAGTTCTCGAGATATATCAAGATATTTAAAAGTTCCGAAGCCGCACCAACATAATAGAGATACAGAAACACCGTGGCCCCTTTCTTTGGGATAACTCTGCACTATTGCGAGCTGCAAATGCCACTTCCAGCTTAGCTGTGCAGAAGAAGAACAACAAGAAGAAGATATATCTCGAAATATGTCCGTCAGGCCACTTCCCTTGAGATGAATCTGCAAATATCTCGGAAACGAAGCGAGCTATGGCAAAATGTTAAGAGACCTTTTTTGTAGAGAATAATGTTTCCTACAATTTACGCTCTATGATATTTTTTGATCAGAAGCGTAGTTTTCGAGATATATCGAGATATTTAAAAGTTCCGAAGCCGCACCAACATAATAGAGATACAGAAACACCGTGGCCCCTTTCTTTGAGATAACTCTGCACTAGTGCGAGCCGCAAATGCCACTTCCAGCTTAGCTGTGCAGAGGAAGAACAACAAGAAGAAGAAATATCTCGAAATATGTCCGTCAGGCCAGTTCCTTTGAGCTGAATCTGCAAATATCTCGGAAACGAAGCGAGCTATGGCAAAATGTTAAGAGACCTTTTTTGTAGAGAATTAAGTTTCCTACTTTTTATGTTCTATGATATTTTTTGATCAGATGCGTAGTTCTCGAGATATATCAAGATATTTAAAAGTTCCGAAACCGCACCAACATAATAGAGATACAGAAACACCGTGGCCCCTTTCTTTGAGATAACTCTGCACTATTGCGAGCTGTAAATGCCACTTCCAGCTTAGCTGTGCAGAAGAAGAACAACAAGAAGAAGAAATATCTCGAAATATGTCCGTCAGGCCCCTGCCCTTGAGATATATCTGCAAATATCTCGGAAACCAAGCGAGCTATGGCAAAATGTTAAGAGACCTTTTTTGTAGAGAATTATGTTTCCTACAATTTATGTTCTATGATATTTTTTGATCAGAAGCGTAGTTTTCGAGATATATCGAGATATTTAAAAGTTACGAAGCCGCACCAACATAATAGAGATACAGAAACACCGTGGCCCCTTTCTTTGAGATAACTCTGCAATAGTGCGAGCCGCAAATGCCACTTCCAGCTTAGCTGTGCAGAAGAAGAACAACAAGAAGAAGAAATATTTCGAAATATGTCCGTCAGGCCCCTTCCCTTGAGATAAATCTGCAAATATCTCGGAAACGAAGAGAGCTATGGCAAAATGTTAAGAGACCTTTTTTGTAGAGAATTAAGTTTCCTACTTTTTATGTTCTATGATATTTTTGATCAGATGCGTAGTTCTCGAGATATATCAAGATATTTAAAAGTTCCGAAGCCGCACCAACATAATACAGATACAGAAACACCGTGGCCCCTTTCTTTGAGATAACTCTGCACTAGTGCGAGCCGCAAATGCCACTTCCAGCTTAACTGTGCAGGAGAAGAACAACAAGAAGAAGAAATATCTCAAAATATGTCCGTCAGGCCCCTTTCCTTGAGATAAATCTGCAAATATCTCGGAAACGAAGCGAGCTATGGCAAAATGTTAAGAGACCTTTTTTGTAGAGAATTAAGTTTCCTACTTTTTATGTTCTATGATATTTTTTGATCAGAAGCGTAGTTTTCGAGATATATCGAGATATTTAAAAGTTCCGAAGCCGCACCAACATAATAGAGATACAGAAACACCGTGGCCCCTTTCTTTGAGATAACTCTGCACTATTGCGAGCTGCAAATGCCACTTCCAGCTTAGCTGTGCAGAGGAAGAACAACAAGAAGAAGAAATATCTCGAAATATGTCCGTCAGGCCAGTTCCTTTGAGCTGAATCTGCAAATATCTCGGAAACGAAGCGAGCTATGGCAAAATGTTAAGAGACGTTTTTTGTAGAGAATTATGTTTCCTACAATTTATGTTCTATGATATTTTTTGATCAGAAGCGTAGTTTTCGAGATATATCGAGGTACTTAAAAGTTCCGAAGCCGCACCAACATATTAGAGATACAGAAACACCGTGGCCCCTTTCTTTGAGATAACTGTGCACTAGTGCGAGCCGCAAATGCCACTTCCAGCTTAGCTGTGCAGAAGAAGAACAACAAGAAGAAGAAATATCTCGAAATATGTCCGTCAGGCCCCTTCCCTTGAGATAAATCTGCAAATATCTCGGAAACGAAGCGAGCTATGGCAAAATGTTAAGAGACCTTTTTTGTAGAGAATTAAGTTTCCTACTTTTTATCTTCTATGATATTTTTTGATCAGATGCGTAGTTCTCGAGATATATCAAGATATTTAAAAGTTCCGAAACCGCACCAACATAATAGAGATACAGAAACACCGTGGCCCCTTTCTTTGAGATAACTCTGCACTATTGCGAGCTGTAAATGCCACTTCCAGCTTAGCTGTGCAGAAGAAGAACAACAAGAAGAAGAAATATCTCGAAATATGTCCGTCAGGCCCCTGCCCTTGAGATATATCTGCAAATATCTCGGAAACCAAGCGAGCTATGGCAAAATGTTAAGAGACCTTTTTTGTAGAGAATTATGTTTCCTACAATTTATGTTCTATGATATTTTTTGATCAGAAGCGTAGTTTTCGAGATATATCGAGATATTTAAAAGTTACGAAGCCGCACCAACATAATAGAGATACAGAAACACCGTGGCCCCTTTCTTTGAGATAACTCTGCAATAGTGCGAGCCGCAAATGCCACTTCCAGCTTAGCTGTGCAGAAGAAGAACAACAAGAAGAAGAAATATTTCGAAATATGTCCGACAGGCCCCTTCCCTTGAGATAAATCTGCAAATATCTCGGAAACGAAGCGAGCTATGGCGAAATGTTAAGAGACCTTTTTTGTAGAGAATTAAGTTTCCTACTTTCTATGTTCTATGATATTTTTTGATCAGATGCGTAGTTCTCGAGATATATCAAGATATTTAAAAGTTCCGAAACCGCACCAACATAATAGAGATACAGAAACACCGTGGCCCCTTTCTTTGAGATAACTCTGCACTATTGCGAGCTGTAAATGCCACTTCCAGCTTAGCTGTGCAGAAGAAGAACAACAAGAAGAAGAAATATCTCGAAATATGTCCGTCAGGCCCCTGCCCTTGAGATATATCTGCAAATATCTCGGAAACCAAGCGAGCTATGGCAAAATGTTAAGAGACCTTTTTTGTAGAGAATTATGTTTCCTACAATTTATGTTCTATGATATTTTTTGATCAGAAGCGTAGTTTTCGAGATATATCGAGATATTTAAAAGTTACGAAGCCGCACCAACATAATAGAGATACAGAAACACCGTGGCCCCTTTCTTTGAGATAACTCTGCAATAGTGCGAGCCGCAAATGCCACTTCCAGCTTAGCTGTGCAGAAGAAGAACAACAAGAAGAAGAAATATTTCGAAATATGTCCGTCAGGCCCCTTCCCTTGAGATAAATCTGCAAATATCTCGGAAACGAAGAGAGCTATGGCAAAATGTTAAGAGACCTTTTTTGTAGAGAATTAAGTTTCCTACTTTTTATGTTGTATGATATTTTTGATCAGATGCGTAGTTCTCGAGATATATCAAGATATTTAAAAGTTCCGAAGCCGCACCAACATAATACAGATACAGAAACACCGTGGCCCCTTTCTTTGAGATAACTCTGCACTATTGCGAGCTGCAAATGCCACTTCCAGCTTAGCTGTGCAGAGGAAGAACAACAAGAAGAAGAAATATCTCGAAATATGTCCGTCAGGCCAGTTCCTTTGAGCTGAATCTGCAAATATCTCGGAAACGAAGCGAGCTATGGCAAAATGTTGAGAGACCTTTTTTGTAGAGAATTATGTTTCCTACAATTTATGTTCTATGATATTTTTTGATCAGAAGCGTAGTTTTCGAGATATATCGAGATATTTAAAAGTTCCGAAGCCGCACCAACATAATAGAGATACAGAAACACCGTGGCCCCTTTCTTTGAGATAACTCTGCACTATTGCGAGCTGCAAATGCCACTTCCAGCTTAGCTGTGCAGAGGAAGAACAACAAGAAAAAGAAGTATCTCGAAACATGTCCGTCAGGCCCGTTCCTTTGAGCTGAATCTGCAAATATCTCGGAAACGAAGCGAGCTGTGGCAAAATGTTAAGAGACGTTTTTTGTAGAGAATTATGTTTCCTACAATTTATGTTCTATGATATTTTTTGATCAGAAGCGTAGTTTTCGAGATATATCGAGATATTTAAAAGTTCCGAAGCCGCACCAACATAATAGAGATACAGAAACACCGTGGCCCCTTTCTTTGAGACAACTCTGCACTAGTGCGAGCCGCAAATGCCACTTCCAGCTTAGCTGTGCAGAAGAAGAACAACAAGAAGAAGAAATATCTCGAAATATGTCCGACAGGCCCCTTCCCTTGAGATAAATCTGCAAATATCTCGGAAACGAAGCGAGCTATGGCGAAATGTTAAGAGACCTTTTTTGTAGAGAGTTAAGTTTCCTACTTTTTATCTTCTATGATATTTTTTGATCAGATACGTAGTTCTCGAGATATATCAAGATATTTAAAAGTTCCGAAGCCGCACCAACATAATACATATACAGAAACACCGTGGCCCCTTTCTTTGAGATAACTCTGCAATAGTGCGAGCCGCAAATGCCACTTCCAGCTTAGCTGTGCAGAAGAAGAACAACAAGAAGAAGAAATATCTCGAAATATGTCCGTCAGGCCCCTTCCCTTGAGATAAATCTGCAAATATCTCGGAAACGAAGCGAGCTATGGCAAAATGTTAAGAGACCTTTTTTGTAGAGAATTAAGTTTCCTACTTTTTATGTTCTATGATATTTTTTGATCAGATGCGTAGTTCTCGAGATATATCAAGATATTTAAAAGTTCCGAAGCCGCACCAACATAATAGAGATACAGGAACACCGTGGCCCCTTTCTTTGAGATAACTCTGCACTATTGCGAGCTGCAAATGCCACTTCCAGCTTAGCTGTGCAGAGGAAGAACAACAAGAAGAAGAAATATCTCGAAATATGTCCGTCAGGCCAGTTCCTTTGAGCTGAATCTGCAAATATCTCGGAAACGAAGCGAGCTATGGCAAAATGTTAAGAGACGTTTTTTGTAGAGAATTATGTTTCCTACAATTTATGTTCTATGATATTTTTTGATCAGAAGCGTAGTTTTCGAGATATATCGAGATACTTAAAAGTTCCGAAGCCGCACCAACATATTAGAGATACAGAAACACCGTGGCCGCTTTCTTTGAGATAACTGTGCACTAGTGCGAGCCGCAAATGCCACTTCCAGCTTAGCTGTGCAGAAGAAGAACAACAAGAAGAAGAAATATCTCGAAATATGTCCGTCAGGCCCCTTCCCTTGAGATAAATCTGCAAATATCTCGGAAACGAAGCGAGCTATGGCAAAATGTTAAGAGACCTTTTTTGTAGAGAATTATGTTTCCTACTTCTTATGTTCTATGATATTTTTTGATCAGACGCGTAGTTCTCGAGATATATCAAGATATTTAAAAGCTCCGAAGCCGCACCAACATAATACAGATACAGAAACACCGTGGCCCCTTTCTTTGAGATAACTCTGCACTAGTGCGAGCCGCAAATGCCACTTCCAGCTTAGCTGTGCAGAAGAAGAACAACAAGAAGAAGAAATATCTCGAAATATGTCCGTCAGGCCCCTTCCCTTGAGATAAATCTGCAAATATCTCGGAAACGACGCGAGCTATGGCAAAATGTTAAGAGACCTTTTTTGTAGAGAATTATGTTTCCTACTTTTTATGTTCTATGATATTTTTTGATCAGACGCGTAGTTCTCGAGATATATCAAGATATTTAAAAGTTCCGAAGCCGCACCAACATAATAGAGATACAGAAACACCGTGGCCCCTTTCTTTGAGATATCTCTGCACTATTGCGAGCTGCAAATGCCACTTCCAGCTTAGCTGTGCAGAAGAAGAACAACAAGAAGAAGAAATATCTCGAAATATGTCCGTGAGGCCCCTTCCCTTGAGATAAATCTGCAAATATCTCGGAAACGAAGCGAGATATGGCAAAATGTTAAGAGACCTTATTTGTAGAGAATTAAGTTTCCTACTTTTTATTTAGCTATGATATTTTTTGATCAGATGCGTAGTTCTCGAGATATATCAAGATATTTAAAAGTTCCGAAACCGCACCAGCATAATAGAGATACAGAAACACCGTGGCCCCTTTCTTTGAGATAACTCTGCACTATTGCGAGCTGTAAATGCCACTTCCAGCTTAGCTGTGCAGAAGAAGAACAACAAGAAGAAGAAATATCTCGAAATATGTCCGTCAGGTCCCTGCCCTTGAGATATATCTGCAAATATCTCGGAAACGAAGCGAGATATGGCAAAATGTTAAGAGACCTTATTTGTAGAGAATTAAGTTTCCTACTTTTTATGTTCTATGATATTTTTTGATCAGATGCGTAGTTCTCGAGATATATCAAGATATTTAAAAGTTCCGAAACCGCACCAGCATAATAGAGATACAGAAACACCGTGGCCCCTTTCTTTGAGATAACTCTGCACTATTGCGAGCTGTAAATGCCACTTCCAGCTTAGCTGTGCAGAAGAAGAACAACAAGAAGAAGAAATATCTCGAAATATGTCCGTCAGGTCCCTGCCCTTGAGATATATCTGCAAATATCTCGGAAACCAAGCGAGCTATGGCAAAATGTTAAGAGACCTTTTTTGTAGAGAATTATGTTTCCTACAATTTATGTTCTATGATATTTTTTGATCAGAAGCGTAGTTTTCGAGATATATCTAGATATTTAAAAGTTACGAAGCCGCACCAACATAATAGAGATACAGAAACACCGTGGCCCCTTTCTTTGAGATAACTCTGCACTATTGCGAGCTGTAAATGCCACTTCCAGCTTAGCTGTGCAGAAGAAGAACAACAAGAAGAAGAAATATCTCGAAATATGTCCGTCAGGTCCCTGCCCTTGAGATATATCTGCAAATATCTCGGAAACCAAGCGAGCTATGGCAAAATGTTAAGAGACCTTTTTTGTAGAGAATTATGTTTCCTACAATTTATGTTCTATGATATTTTTTGATCAGAAGCGTAGTTTTCGAGATATATCTAGATATTTAAAAGTTACGAAGCCGCACCAACATAATAGAGATACAGAAACACCGTGGCCCCTTTCTTTGAGATAACTCTGCAATAGTGCGAGCCGCAAATGCCACTTCCAGCTTAGCTGTGCAGAAGAAGAACAACAAGAAGAAGAAATATCTCGAAATATGTCCGTCAGGCCCCTTCCCTTGAGATAAATCTGCAAATATCTCGGAAACGAAGCGAGCTATGGCAAAATGTTAAGAGACCTTTTTTGTAGAGAATTAAGTTTCCTACTTTTTATGTTCTTAGATATTTTTTGATCAGATGCGTAGTTCTCGAGATATATCAAGATATTTAAAAGTTCCGAAGCCGCACCAACATAATACAGATACAGAAACACCGTGGCCCCTTTCTTTGAGATAACTCTGCACTAGTGCGAGCCGCAAATGCCACTTCCAGCTTAGCTGTGCAGAAGAAGAACAACAAGAAGAAGAAATATCTCGAAATATGTCCGACGGGCCCCTTCCCTTGAGATAAATCTGCAAATATCTCGGAAACGAAGCGAGCTATGGCAAAATGTTAAGAGACCTTTTTTGTAGAGAATTAAGTTTCCTACTTTTTATGTTCTATGATATTTTTTGATCAGAAGCGTAGTTTTCGAGATATATCGAGATACTTAAAAGTTCCGAAGCCGCACCAACATATTAGAGATACAGAAACACCGTGGCCGCTTTCTTTGAGATAACTGTGCACTAGTGCGAGCCGCAAATGCCACTTCCAGCTTAGCTGTGCAGAAGAAGAACAACAAGAAGAAGAAATATCTCGAAATATGTCCGTCAGGCCCCTTCCCTTGAGATAAATCTGCAAATATCTCGGAAACGAAGCGAGCTATGGCAAAATGTTAAGAGACCTTTTTTGTAGAGAATTATGTTTCCTACTTCTTATGTTCTATGATATTTTTTGATCAGACGCGTAGTTCTCGAGATATATCAAGATATTTAAAAGCTCCGAAGCCGCACCAACATAATACAGATACAGAAACACCGTGGCCCCTTTCTTTGAGATAACTCTGCACTAGTGCGAGCCGCAAATGCCACTTCCAGCTTAGCTGTGCAGAAGAAGAACAACAAGAAGAAGAAATATCTCGAAATATGTCCGTCAGGCCCCTTCCCTTGAGATAAATCTGCAAATATCTCGGAAACGACGCGAGCTATGGCAAAATGTTGAGAGACCTTTTTTGTAGAGAATTATGTTTCCTACTTTTTATGTTCTATGATATTTTTTGATCAGACGCGTAGTTCTCGAGATATATCAAGATATTTAAAAGTTCCGAAGCCGCACCAACATAATAGAGATACAGAAACACCGTGGCCCCTTTCTTTGAGATATCTCTGCACTATTGCGAGCTGCAAATGCCACTTCCAGCTTAGCTGTGCAGAAGAAGAACAACAAGAAGAAGAAATATCTCGAAATATGTCCGTGAGGCCCCTTCCCTTGAGATAAATCTGCAAATATCTCGGAAACGAAGCGAGATATGGCAAAATGTTAAGAGACCTTATTTGTAGAGAATTAAGTTTCCTACTTTTTATTTAGCTATGATATTTTTTGATCAGATGCGTAGTTCTCGAGATATATCAAGATATTTAAAAGTTCCGAAACCGCACCAGCATAATAGAGATACAGAAACACCGTGGCCCCTTTCTTTGAGATAACTCTGCACTATTGCGAGCTGTAAATGCCACTTCCAGCTTAGCTGTGCAGAAGAAGAACAACAAGAAGAAGAAATATCTCGAAATATGTCCGTCAGGTCCCTGCCCTTGAGATATATCTGCAAATATCTCGGAAACGAAGCGAGATATGGCAAAATGTTAAGAGACCTTATTTGTAGAGAATTAAGTTTCCTACTTTTTATGTTCTATGATATTTTTTGATCAGATGCGTAGTTCTCGAGATATATCAAGATATTTAAAAGTTCCGAAACCGCACCAGCATAATAGAGATACAGAAACACCGTGGCCCCTTTCTTTGAGATAACTCTGCACTATTGCGAGCTGTAAATGCCACTTCCAGCTTAGCTGTGCAGAAGAAGAACAACAAGAAGAAGAAATATCTCGAAATATGTCCGTCAGGTCCCTGCCCTTGAGATATATCTGCAAATATCTCGGAAACCAAGCGAGCTATGGCAAAATGTTAAGAGACCTTTTTTGTAGAGAATTATGTTTCCTACAATTTATGTTCTATGATATTTTTTGATCAGAAGCGTAGTTTTCGAGATATATCTAGATATTTAAAAGTTACGAAGCCGCACCAACATAATAGAGATACAGAAACACCGTGGCCCCTTTCTTTGAGATAACTCTGCACTATTGCGAGCTGTAAATGCCACTTCCAGCTTAGCTGTGCAGAAGAAGAACAACAAGAAGAAGAAATATCTCGAAATATGTCCGTCAGGTCCCTGCCCTTGAGATATATCTGCAAATATCTCGGAAACCAAGCGAGCTATGGCAAAATGTTAAGAGACCTTTTTTGTAGAGAATTATGTTTCCTACAATTTATGTTCTATGATATTTTTTGATCAGAAGCGTAGTTTTCGAGATATATCTAGATATTTAAAAGTTACGAAGCCGCACCAACATAATAGAGATACAGAAACACCGTAGCCCCTTTCTTTGAGATAACTCTGCAATAGTGCGAGCCGCAAATGCCACTTCCAGCTTAGCTGTGCAGAAGAAGAACAACAAGAAGAAGAAATATCTCGAAATATGTCCGTCAGGCCCCTTCCCTTGAGATAAATCTGCAAATATCTCGGAAACGAAGCGAGCTATGGCAAAATGTTAAGAGACCTTTTTTGTAGAGAATTAAGTTTCCTACTTTTTATGTTCTTAGATATTTTTTGATCAGATGCGTAGTTCTCGAGATATATCAAGATATTTAAAAGTTCCGAAGCCGCACCAACATAATACAGATACAGAAACACCGTGGCCCCTTTCTTTGAGATAACTCTGCACTAGTGCGAGCCGCAAATGCCACTTCCAGCTTAGCTGTGCAGAAGAAGAACAACAAGAAGAAGAAATATCTCGAAATATGTCCGTCAGGCCCCTTCCCTTGAGATAAATCTGCAAATATCTCGGAAACGAAGCGAGCTATGGCAAAATGTTAAGAGACCTTTTTTGTAGAGAATTAAGTTTCCTACTTTTTATGTTCTATGATATTTTTTGATCAGATGCGTAGTTCTCGAGATATATCAAGATATTTAAAAGTTCCGAAGCCGCACCAACATAATAGAGATACAGAAACACCGTGGCTCCTTTCTTTGAGATAACTCTGCACTATTGCGAGCTGGAAATGCCACTTCCAGTTTAGCTGTGCAGAAGAAGAACAACAAGAAGAAGAAATTTCTCGAAATATGTCCGTTAGGCCCCTTCCCTTGAGATAAATCTGCAAATATCTCGGAAACGAAGCGAGCTATGGCAAAATGTTAAGAGACCTTTTTTGTAGAGAGTCAAGTTTCCTACTTTTTATGTTCTATGATATTTTTTGATCAGATGCGTAGTTCTCGAGATATATCAAGATATTTAAAAGTTCCGAAGCCGCACCAACATAATAGAGATACAGAAACACCGTGGCACCTTTCTTTGAGATAACTCTGCACTATTGCGAGCTGTAAATGCCACTTCCAGCTTAGCTGTGCAGAAGAAGAACAACAAGAAGAAGAAATATCTCGAAATATGTCCGTCAGGCCCCTGCCCTTGAGATATATCTGCAAATATCTCGGAAACGAAGCGAGCTATGGCAAAATGTTGAGAGACCTTTTTTGTAGAGAATTATGTTTCCTACAATTTATGTTCTATGATATTTTTTGATCAGAAGCGTAGTTTTCGAGATATATCGAGATATTTAAAAGTTCCGAAGCCGCACCAACATAATAGAGATACAGAAACACCGTGGCCCCTTTCTTTGAGACAACTCTGCACTAGTGCGAGCCGCAAATGCCACTTCCAGCTTAGCTGTGCAGAAGAAGAACAACAAGAAGAAGAAATATCTCGAAATATGTCCGACAGGCCCCTTCCCTTGAGATAAATCTGCAAATATCTCGGAAACGAAGCGAGCTATGGCGAAATGTTAAGAGAGCTTTTTTGTAGAGAATTAAGTTTCCTACTTTTTATCTTCTATGATATTTTTTGATCAGATGCGTAGTTCTCGAGATATATCAAGATATTTAAAAGTTCCGAAGCCGCACCAACATAATACATATACAGAAACACCGTGGCCCCTTTCTTTGAGATAACTCTGCAATAGTGCGAGCCGCAAATGCCACTTCCAGCTTAGCTGTGCAGAAGAAGAACAACAAGAAGAAGAAATATCTCGAAATATGTCCGTCAGGCCCCTTCCCTTGAGATAAATCTGCAAATATCTCGGAAACGAAGCGAGCTATGGCAAAATGTTAAGAGACCTTTTTTGTAGAGAATTAAGTTTCCTACTTTTTATGTTCTATGATATTTTTTGATCAGATGCGTAGTTCTCGAGATATATCAAGATATTTAAAAGTTCCGAAGCCGCACCAACATAATAGAGATACAGGAACACCGTGGCCCCTTTCTTTGAGATAACTCTGCACTATTGCGAGCTGCAAATGCCACTTCCAGCTTAGCTGTGCAGAGGAAGAACAACAAGAAGAAGAAATATCTCGAAATATGTCCGTCAGGCCAGTTCCTTTGAGCTGAATCTGCAAATATCTCGGAAACGAAGCGAGCTATGGCAAAATGTTAAGAGACGTTTTTTGTAGAGAATTATGTTTCCTACAATTTATGTTCTATGATATTTTTTGATCAGAAGCGTAGTTTTCGAGATATATCGAGATACTTAAAAGTTCCGAAGCCGCACCAACATATTAGAGATACAGAAACACCGTGGCCCCTTTCTTTGAGATAACTGTGCACTAGTGCGAGCCGCAAATGCCACTTCCAGCTTAGCTGTGCAGAAGAAGAACAACAAGAAGAAGAAATATCTCGAAATATGTCCGTCAGGCCCCTTCCCTTGCGATATATCTGCAAATATCTCGGAAACGAAGCGAGCTATGGCAAAATGTTAAGAGACCTTTTTTGTAGAGAATTATGTTTCCTACTTTTTATGTTCTATGATATTTTTTGATCAGACGCGTAGTTCTCGAGATATATCAAGATATTTAAAAGCTCCGAAGCCGCACCAACATAATACAGATACAGAAACACCGTGGCCCCTTTCTTTGAGATAACTCTGCACTAGTGCGAGCCGCAAATGCCACTTCCAGCTTAGCTGTGCAGAAGAAGAACAACAAGAAGAAGAAATATCTCGAAATATGTCCGTCAGGCCCCTTCCCTTGAGATAAATCTGCAAATATCTCGGAAACGACGCGAGCTATGGCAAAATGTTAAGAGACCTTTTTTGTAGAGAATTATGTTTCCTACTTTTTATGTTCTATGATATTTTTTGATCAGACGCGTAGTTCTCGAGATATATCAAGATATTTAAAAGTTCCGAAGCCGCACCAACATAATAGAGATACAGAAACACCGTGGCCCCTTTCTTTGAGATATCTCTGCACTATTGCGAGCTGCAAATGCCACTTCCAGCTTAGCTGTGCAGAAGAAGAACAACAAGAAGAAGAAATATCTCGAAATATGTCCGTGAGGCCCCTTCCCTTGAGATAAATCTGCAAATATCTCGGAAACGAAGCGAGCTATGGCAAAATGTTAAGAGACCTTATTTGTAGAGAATTAAGTTTCCTACTTTTTATGTTCTATGATATTTTTTGATCAGATGCGTAGTTCTCGAGATATATCAAGATATTTAAAAGTTCCGAAACCGCACCAACATAATACAGATACAGAAACACCGTGGCCCCTTTCTTTGAGATAACTCTGCACTAGTGCGAGCCGCAAATGCCACTTCCAGCTTAGCTGTGCAGAAGAAGAACAACAAGAAGAAGAAATATCTCGAAATATGTCCGTCAGGCCCCTTCCCTTGAGATAAATCTGCAAATATCTCGGAAACGACGCGAGCTATGGCAAAATGTTAAGAGACCTTTTTTGTAGAGAATTATGTTTCCTACTTTTTATGTTCTATGATATTTTTTGATCAGACGCGTAGTTCTCGAGATATATCAAGATATTTAAAAGTTCCGAAGCCGCACCAACATAATAGAGATACAGAAACACCGTGGCCCCTTTCTTTGAGATAACTCTGCACTATTGCGAGCTGTAAATGCCACTTCCAGCTTAGCTGTGCAGAAGAAGAACAACAAGAAGAAGAAATATCTCGAAATATGTCCGTCAGGCCCCTGCCCTTGAGATATATCTGCAAATATCTCGGAAACCAAGCGAGCTATGGCAAAATGTTAAGAGACCTTTTTTGTAGAGAATTATGTTTCCTACAATTTATGTTCTATGATATTTTTTGATCAGAAGCGTAGTTTTCGAGATATATCTAGATATTTAAAAGTTACGAAGCCGCACCAACATAATAGAGATACAGAAACACCGTGGCCCCTTTCTTTGAGATAACTCTGCAATAGTGCGAGCCGCAAATGCCACTTCCAGCTTAGCTGTGCAGAAGAAGAACAACAAGAAGAAGAAATATCTCGAAATATGTCCGTCAGGCCCCTTCCCTTGAGATAAATCTGCAAATATCACGGAAACGAAGCGAGCTATGGCAAAATGTTAAGAGACCTTTTTTGTAGAGAATTAAGTTTCCTACTTTTTATGTTCTATGATATTTTTTGATCAGATGCGTAGTTCTCGAGATATATCAAGATATTTAAAAGTTCCGAAGCCGCACCAACATAATACAGATACAGAAACACCGTGGCCCCTTTCTTTGAGACAACTCTGCACTAGTGCGAGCCGCAAATGCCACTTCCAGCTTAGCTGTGCAGAAGAAGAACAAGAAGAAGAAGAAATATCTCGAAATATGTCCGACAGGCCCCTTCCCTTGAGATAAATCTGCAAATATCTCGGAAACGAAGCGAGCTATGGCGAAATGTTAAGAGACCTTTTTTGTAGAGAATTAAGTTTCCTACTTTTTATCTTCTATGATATTTTTTGATCAGATGCGTAGTTCTCGAGATATATCAAGATATTTAAAAGTGCCGAAGCCGCACCAACATAATACAGATACAGAAACACCGTGGCCCCTTTCTTTGAGATAACTCTGCACTAGTGCGAGCCGCAAATGCCACTTCCAGCTTAGCTGTGCAGAAGAAGTACAACAAGAAGAAGAAATATCTCGAAATATGTCCGTCAGGCCCCTGCCCTTGAGATATATCTGCAAATATCTCGGAAACCAAGCGAGCTATGGCAAAATGTTAAGAGACCTTTTTTGTAGAGAATTATGTTTCCTACAATTTATGTTCTATGATATTTTTTGATCAGAAGCGTAGTTTTCGAGATATATCTAGATATTTAAAAGTTACGAAGCCGCACCAACATAATAGAGATACAGAAACACCGTGGCCCCTTTCTTTGAGATAACTCTGCAATAGTGCGAGCCGCAAATGCCACTTCCAGCTTAGCTGTGCAGAAGAAGAACAACAAGAAGAAGAAATATCTCGAAATATGTCCGTCAGGCCCCTTCCCTTGAGATAAATCTGCAAATATCTCGGAAACGAAGCGAGCTATGGCGAAATGTTAAGAGACCTTTTTTGTAGAGAATTAAGTTTCCTACTTTTTATCTTCTATGATATTTTTTGATCAGATGCGTAGTTCTCGAGATATATCAAGATATTTAAAAGTGCCGAAGCCGCACCAACATAATACAGATACAGAAACACCGTGGCCCCTTTCTTTGAGATAACTCTGCACTAGTGCGAGCCGCAAATGCCACTTCCAGCTTAGCTGTGCAGAAGAAGTACAACAAGAAGAAGAAATATCTCGAAATATGTCCGTCAGGCCCCTTCCCTTGAGATAAATCTGCAAATATCTCGGAAACGAAGCGAGCTATGGCAAAATGTTAAGAGACCTTTTTTGTAGAGAATTAAGTTTCCTACTTTTTATGTTTTATGATATTTTTTGATTAGATGCGTAGTTCTCGAGATATATCAAGATATTTAAAAGTTCCGAAGCCGCACCAACATAATAGAGATACAGAAACACCGTGGCTCCTTTCTTTGAGATAACTCTGCACTATTGCGAGCTGGAAATGCCACTTCCAGTTTAGCTGTGCAGAAGAAGAACAACAAGAAGAAGAAATATCTCGAAATATGTCCGTTAGGCCCCTTCCCTTGAGATAAATCTGCAAATATCTCGGAAACGACGCGAGCTATGGCAAAATGTTAAGAGACCTTTTTTGTAGAGAATTATGTTTCCTACAATTTATGTTCTATGATATTTTTTGATCAGAAGCGTAGTTTTCGAGATATATCTAGATATTTAAAAGTTACGAAGCCGCACCAACATAATAGAGATACAGAAACACCGTGGCCCCTTTCTTTGAGATAACTCTGCAATAGTGCGAGCCGCAAATGCCACTTCCAGCTTAGCTGTGCAGAAGAAGAACAACAAGAAGAAGAAATATCTCGAAATATGTCCGTCAGGCCCCTTCCCTTGAGATAAATCTGCAAATATCTCGGAAACGAAGCGAGCTATGGCGAAATGTTAAGAGACCTTTTTTGTAGAGAATTAAGTTTCCTACTTTTTATCTTCTATGATATTTTTTGATCAGATGCGTAGTTCTCGAGATATATCAAGATATTTAAAAGTGCCGAAGCCGCACCAACATAATACAGATACAGAAACACCGTGGCCCCTTTCTTTGAGATAACTCTGCACTAGTGCGAGCCGCAAATGCCACTTCCAGCTTAGCTGTGCAGAAGAAGTACAACAAGAAGAAGAAATATCTCGAAATATGTCCGTCAGGCCCCTTCCCTTGAGATAAATCTGCAAATATCTCGGAAACGAAGCGAGCTATGGCAAAATGTTAAGAGACCTTTTTTGTAGAGAATTAAGTTTCCTACTTTTTATGTTCTATGATATTTTTTGATCAGATGCGTAGTTCTCGAGATATATCAAGATATTTAAAAGTTCCGAAGCCGCACCAACATAATACAGATACAGAAACACCGTGGCCCCTTTCTTTGAGATAACTCTGCACTAGTGCGAGCCGCAAATGCCACTTCCAGCTTAGCTGTGCAGAAGAAGAACAACAAGAAGAAGAAATATCTCGAAATATGTCCGTCAGGCCCCTTCCCTTGAGATAAATCTGCAAATATCTCGGAAACGAAGCGAGGTATGGCAAAATGTTAAGAGACCTTTTTTGTAGAGAATTAAGTTTCCTACTTTTTATGTTCTATGATATTTTTTGATCAGATGCGTAGTTCTCGAGATATATCAAGATATTTAAAAGTTCCGAAGCCGCACCAACATAATAGAGATACAGAAACACCGTGGCTCCTTTCTTTGAGATAACTCTGCACTATTGCGAGCTGGAAATGCCACTTCCAGTTTAGCTGTGCAGAAGAAGAACAACAAGAAGAAGAAATATCTCGAAATATGTCCGTTAGGCCCCTTCCCTTGAGATAAATCTGCAAATATCTCGGAAACGACGCGAGCTATGGCAAAATGTTAAGAGACCTTTTTTGTAGAGAATTAAGTTTCCTACTTATAATGTTCTATGATATTTTTTGATCAGATGCGTAGTTCTCGAGATATATCAAGATATTTAAAAGTTCCGAAGCCGCACCAACATAATAGAGATACAGAAACACCGTGGCCCCTTTCTTTGAGATAACTCTGCACTATTGCGAGCTGGAAATGCCACTTCCAGTTTAGCTGTGCAGAAGAAGAACAACAAGAAGAAGAAATATCTCGAAATATGTCCGTTAGGCCCCTTCCCTTGAGATAAATCTGCAAATATCTCGGAAACGAAGCGAGCTATGGCAAAATGTTAAGAGACCTTTTTTGTAGAGAATTATGTTTCCTACTTTTTATGTTCTATGATATTTTTTTATCAGATGCGTAGTTCTCGAGATATATCAAGATATTTAAAAGTTCCGAAGCCGCACCAACATAATAGAGATACAGTAAAACCGTGGCCCCTCTCTTTGAGATAACTCTGCACTATTGCGAGCTGCAAATGCCACTTCCAGCTTAGCTGTGCAGAAGAAGAACAAGAAGAAGAAGAAATATCTCGAAATATGTCCGTCAGGCCCCTTCCCTTGAGATAAATCTGCAAATATCTCGGAAACGAAGCGAGCTATGGCAAAATGTTAAGAGACCTTTTTTGTAGAGAATTAAGTTTCCTACTTTTTATGTTCTATGATATTTTTTGATCAGATGCGTAGTTCTCGAGATATATCAAGATATTTAAAAGTTCCGAAGCCGCACCAACATAATAGAGATACAGAAACACCGTGGCCCCTTTCTTTGAGATAACTCTGCACTATTGCGAGCTGGAAATGCCACTTCCAGTTTAGCTGTGCAGAGGAAGAACAACAAGAAGAAGAAATAACTCGAAATATGTCCGTTAGGCCCCTTCCCTTGAGATAAATCTGCAAATATCTCGGAAACGAAGCGAGCTATGGCAAAATGTTAAGAGACCTTTTTTGTAGAGAATTAAGTTTCCTACTTTTTATGTTCTATGATATTTTTTGATCAGATGCGCAGTTCTCGAGATATATCAAGATATTTAAAAGTTCCGAAGCCGCACCAACATAATAGAGATACACAAAAACCGTGGCCCCTTTCTTTGAGATAACTCTGCACTATTGCGAGCTGTAAATGCCACTTCCAGCTTAGCTGTGCAGAAGAAGAACAACAAGAAGAAGAAATATCTCGAAATATGTCCGTCAGGCCCCTTCCCTTGTGATAAATCTGCAAATATCTCGGAAACGAAGCGAGCTATGGCAAAATGTTAAGACACCTTTTTTGTAGAGAATTATGTTTCCTACTTTTTATGTTCTATGATATTTTTTGATCACACGCGTAGTTCTCGAGATATATCAAGATATTTAAAAGTTCCGAAGCCGCACCAACATAATAGAGATACAGAAACACCGTGGCCCCTTTCTTTGAGATAACTCTGCACTATTGCGAGCTGCAAATGCCACTTCCAGCTTAGCTGTGCAGAAGAAGAACATCAAGAAGAAGAAATATCTCGATTAATGTCCGTCAGGCCCCTTCCCTTGAGATAAATCTGCAAATATCTCGGAAACGAAGAGGGCTATGGTAAAATGTTAAGAGACCTTTTTTGTAGAGAATTAAGTTTCCTACTTTTTATGTTGTATGATATTTTTTGATCAGATGCGTAGTTCTCGAGATATATCAAGATATTTAAAAGTTCCGAAACCGCACCAACATAATAGAGATACAGAAACACCGTGGCCCCTTTCTTTGAGATAACTCTGCACTATTGCGAGCTGTAAATGCCACTTCCAGCTTAGCTGTGCAGAAGAAGAACAACAAGAAGAAGAAATATCTCGAAATATGTCCGTCAGGCCCCTTCCCTTGAGATATATCTGCAAATATCTCGGAAACGAAGCGAGGTATGGCAAAATGTTAAGAGACCTTTTTTGTAGAGAATTATGTTTCCTACAATTTATGTTCTATGATATTTTTTGATCAGAAGCGTAGTTTTCGAGATATATCGAGATATTTAAAAGTTCCGAAGCCGCACCAACATAATAGGGATACAGAAATACCGTGGCCCCTTTCTTTGAGATAACTCTGCACTAGTGCGAGCCGCAAATGCCACTTCCAGCTTAGCTGTGCAGAAGAAGAACAACAAGAAGAAGAAATATCTCGAAATATGTCCGTCAGGCCCCTTCCCTTGAGATATATCTGCAAATATCTCGGAAACGAAGCGAGCTATGGCAAAATGTTAAGAGACCTTTTTTGTAGAGAATTATGTTTCCTACAATTTATGTTCTATGATATTTTTTGATCAGAAGCGTAGTTTTCGAGATATATCGAGATATTTAAAAGTTCCAAAGCCGCACCAACATAATAGAGATACAGAAACACCGTGGCCCCTTTCTTTGAGATAACTCTGCACTAGTGCGAGCCGCAAATGCCACTTCCAGCTTAGCTGTGCAGAAGAAGAACAACAAGAAGAAGAAATATCTCGAAATATGTCCGTCAGGCCCCTTCCCTTGAGATATATCTGCAAATATCTCGGAAACGAAGCGAGGTATGGCAAAATGTTAAGAGACCTTTTTTGTAGATAATTATGTTTCCTACAATTTATGTTCTATGATATTTTTTGAACAGAAGCGTAGTTTTCGAGATATATCGAGATATTTAAAAGTTCCGAAGCCGCACCAACATAATAGGGATACAGAAATACCGTGGCCCCTTTCTTTGAGATAACTCTGCACTAGTGCGAGCCGCAAATGCCACTTCCAGCTTAGCTGTGCAGAAGAAGAACAACAAGAAGAAGAAATATCTCGAAATATGTCCGTCAGGCCCCTTCCCTTGAGATATATCTGCAAATATCTCGGAAACGAAGCGAGCTATGGCAAAATGTTAAGAGACCTTTTTTGTAGAGAATTATGTTTCCTACAATTTATGCTCTATGATATTCTTTGATCAGATGCGTAGTTCTCGAGATATATCAAGATATTTAAAAGTTCCGAAGCCGCACCAACATAATAGAGATACAGAAACACCGTGGCCCCTTTCTTTGAGATAACTCTGCACTATTGCGAGCTGCAAATGCCACTTCCAGCTTAGCTGTGCAGGAGAAGAACATCAAGAAGAAGAAATATCTCGATTAATATCCGTCAGGCCCCTTCCCTTGAGATAAATCTGCAAATATCTCGGAAACGAAGCGAGCTATGGCAAAATGTTAAGAGACGTTTTTTGTAGAGAATTATGTTTCCTACAATTTATGTTCTACGATATTTTTTGATCAGAAGCGTAGTTTTCGAGATATATCGAGATATTTAAAAGTTCCGAAGCCGCACCAACATAATAGAGATACAGAAACACCGTGGCCCCTTTCGTTGAGATAACTCTGCACTAGTGCGAGCCGCAAATGCCACTTCCAGCTTAGCTGTGCAGAAGAAGAACAACAAGAAGAAGAAATATCTCGAATTATGTCCGTCAGGCCCCTTCCCTTGAGATAAATCTGCAAATATCTCGGAAACGAAGCGAGCTATGGCAAAATGTTAAGAGACCTTTTTTGTAGAGAATTAAGTTTCCTACTTTTTATCTTCTATGATATTTTTTGATCAGATGCGTAGTTCTCGAGATATATCAAGATATTTAAAAGTTCCGAAGCCGCACCAACATAATAGAGATACAGAAACACCGTGGCCCCTCTCTTTGAGATAACTCTGCACTATTGCGAGCTGGAAATGCCACTTCCAGTTTAGCTGTGCAGAAGAAGGACAACAAGAAGAAGAAATATCTCGAAATATGTCCGTTAGGCCCCTTCCCTTGAGATAAATCTGCAAATATCTCGGAAACGAAGCGACCTATGGCAAAATGTTAAGAGACCTTTTTTGTAGAGAATTAAGTTTGCTACTTTTTATGTTCTATGATATTTTTTGATCAGATGCGTAGTTCTCGAGATATATCAAGATATTTAAAAGTTCCGAAGCCGCACCAACGTAATAGAGATACAGAAACGCCGTGGCCCCTTTCTTTGAGATAACTCTGCACTATTGCGAGCTGCAAATGCCACTTCCAGCTTAGCTGTGTAGAGGAAGAACAACAAGAAGAAGAAATATCTCGAAATATGTCCGTCAGGCCAGTTCCTTTGAGATGAATCTGCAAATATCTCGGAAACGAAGCGAGCTATGGCAAAATGTTAAGAGACGTTTTTTATAGAGAATTATGTTTCCTACAATTTATGTTCTATGATATTTTTTGATCAGATGCGTAGTTCTCGAGATATATCAAGATATTTAAAAGTTCCGAAGCCGCACCAACATAATAGAGATACAGAAACACCGTGGCCCCTTTCTTTGAGATAACTCTGCACTATTGCGAGCTGTAAATGCCACTTCCAGCTTAGCTGTGCAGAAGAAGAACAACAAGAAGAAGAAATATCTCGAAATATGTCCGTCAGGCCCCTTCCCTTGAGATATATCTGCAAATATCTCGGAAACGAAGCGAGCTATGGCAAAATGTTGAGAGACCTTTTTTGTAGAGAATTATGTTTCCTACAATTTATGTTCTATGATATTTTTTGATCAGAAGCGTAGTTTTCGAGATATATCGAGATATTTAACAGTTCCGAAGCCGCACCAACATAATAGAGATACAGAAACACCGTGGCCCCTTTCGTTGAGATAACTCTGCACTAGTGCGAGCCGCAAATGCCACTTCCAGCTTAGCTGTGCAGAAGAAGAACAACAAGAAGAAGAAATATCTCGAAATATGTCCGTCAGGCCCCTTCCCTTGAGATAAATCTGCACATATCTCGGAAACGAAGCGAGCTATGGCAAAATGTTAAGAGACGTTTTTTGTAGAGAATTATGTTTCCTACTATTTATGTTCTATGATATTTTTTGATCCGAAGCGTAGTTTTCGAGATATATCGAGATATTTAAAAGTTCCGAAGCCGCACCAACATAATAGGGATACAGAAACACCGTGGCCCCTTTCTTTGAGATAACTCTGCACTAGTGCGAGCCGCAAATGCCACTTCCAGCTTAGCTGTGCAGAAGAAGAACAACAAGAAGAAGAAATATCTCGAAATATGTCCGTCAGGCCCCTTCCCTTGAGATAAATCTGCAAATATCTCGGAAACGAAGCGAGCTATGGCAAAATGTTAAGAGACCTTTTTTGTAGAGAATTAAGTTTCCTACTTTTTATCTTGTATGATATTTTTTGATCAGATGCGTAGTTCTCGAGATATATCAAGATATTTAAAAGTTCCGAAGCCGCACCAACATAATAGAGATACAGAAACACCGTGGCCCCTTTCTTTGAGATAACTCTGCACTATTGCGAGCTGTAAATGCCACTTCCAGCTTAGCTGTGCAGAAGAAGAACAACAAGAAGAAGAAATATCTCGAAATATGTCCGTCAGGCCCCTTCCCTTGAGATAAATCTGCAAATATCTCGGAAACGAAGCGAGCTGTGGCAAAATGTTAAGAGACCTTTTTTGTAGAGAATTAAGTTTCCTACTTTTTATGTTCTATGATATTTTTTGATCAGATGCGTAGTTCTCGAGATATATCAAGATATTTAAAAGTTCCGAAGCCGCACCAACATAATAGAGATACAGAAACACCGTGGCCCCTTTCTTTGAGATAACTCTGCACTATTGCGAGCTGCAAATGCCACTTCCAGCTTAGCTGTGCAGAAGAAGAACAACAAGAAGAAGAAATATCTCGAAATATGTCCGTCAGGCCCCTTCCCTTGAGATATATCTGCAAATATCTCGGAAACGAAGCGAGCTATGGCAAAATGTTGAGAGACCTTTTTTGTAGAGAATTATGTTTCCTACAATTTATGTTCTATGATATTTTTTGATCAGAAGCGTAGTTTTCGAGATATATCGAGATATTTAACAGTTCCGAAGCCGCACCAACATAATAGAGATACAGAAACACCGTGGCCCCTTTCGTTGAGATAACTCTGCACTAGTGCGAGCCGCAAATGCCACTTCCAGCTTAGCTGTGCAGAAGAAGAACAACAAGAAGAAGAAATATCTCGAAATATGTCCGTCAGGCCCCTTCCCTTGAGATAAATCTGCACATATCTCGGAAACGAAGCGAGCTATGGCAAAATGTTAAGAGACGTTTTTTGTAGAGAATTATGTTTCCTACTATTTATGTTCTATGATATTTTTTGATCCGAAGCGTAGTTTTCGAGATATATCGAGATATTTAAAAGTTCCGAAGCCGCACCAACATAATAGGGATACAGAAACACCGTGGCCCCTTTCTTTGAGATAACTCTGCACTAGTGCGAGCCGCAAATGCCACTTCCAGCTTAGCTGTGCAGAAGAAGAACAACAAGAAGAAGAAATATCTCGAAATATGTCCGTCAGGCCCCTTCCCTTGAGATAAATCTGCAAATATCTCGGAAACGAAGCGAGCTATGGCAAAATGTTAAGAGACCTTTTTTGTAGAGAATTAAGTTTCCTACTTTTTATCTTGTATGATATTTTTTGATCAGATGCGTAGTTCTCGAGATATATCAAGATATTTAAAAGTTCCGAAGCCGCACCAACATAATAGAGATACAGAAACACCGTGGCCCCTCTCTTTGAGATAACTCTGCACTATTGCGAGCTGGAAATGCCACTTCCAGTTTAGCTGTGCAGAAGAAGGACAACAAGAAGAAGAAATATCTCGAAATATGTCCGTTAGGCCCCTTCCCTTGAGATAAATCTGCAAATATCTCGGAAACGAAGCGACCTATGGCAAAATGTTAAGAGACCTTTTTTGTAGAGACTTAAGTTTCCTACTTTTTATGTTCTATGATATTTTTTGATCAGATGCGTAGTTCTCGAGATATATCAAGATATTTAAAAGTTCCGAAGCCGCACCAACATAATAGAGATACAGAAACACCGTGGCCCCTTTCTTTGAGATAACTCTGCACTATTGCGAGCTGTAAATGCCACTTCCAGCTTAGCTGTGCAGAAGAAGAACAACAAGAAGAAGAAATATCTCGAAATATGTCCGTCAGGCCCCTTCCCTTGAGATAAATCTGCAAATATCTCGGAAACCAAGCGAGCTATGGCAAAATGTTAAGAGACCTTTTTTGTAGAGAATTAAGTTTCCTACTTTTTATGTTCTATGATATTTTTTGATCAGATGCGTAGTTCTCGAGATATATCAAGATATTTAAAAGTTCCGAAGCCGCACCAACATAATAGAGATACAGAAACACCGTGGCCCCTTTCTTTGAGATAACTCTGCACTATTGCGAGCTGCAAATGCCACTTCCAGCTTAGCTGTGCAGAAGAAGAACAACAAGAAGAAGAAATATCTCGAAATATGTCCGTCAGGCCCCTTCCCTTGAGATATATCTGCAAATATCTCGGAAACGAAGCGAGCTATTGCAAAATGTTGAGAGACCTTTTTTGTAGAGAATTATGTTTCCTACAATTTATGTTCTATGATATTTTTTGATCAGAAGCGTAGTTTTCGAGATATATCGGGATATTTAAAAGTTCCGAAGCCGCACCAACATAATAGAGATACAGAAACACCGTGGCCCCTTTCGTTGAGATAACTCTGCACTAGTGCGAGCCGCAAATGCCACTTCCAGCTTAGCTGTGCAGAAGAAGAACAACAAGAAGAAGAAATATCTCGAAATATGTCCGTCAGGCCCCTTCCCTTGAGATAAATCTGCAAATATCTCGGAAACGAAGCGAGCTATGGCAAAATGTTAAGAGACCTTTTTTGTAGAGAATTAAGTTTCCTACTTTTTATGTTCTATGATATTTTTTGATCAGATGCGTAGTTCTCGAGATATATCAAGATATTTAAAAGTTCCGAAGCCGCACCAACATAATAGAGATACAGAAACACCGTGGCCCCTTTCTTTGAGATAACTCTGCACTATTGCGAGCTGCAAATGCCACTTCCAGCTTAGCTGTGCAGAGGAAGAACAACAAGAAGAAGAAGTATCTCGAAATATGTCCGTCAGGCCCGTTCCTTTGAGCTGAATCTGCAAATATCTCGGAAACGAAGCGAGCTATGGCAAAATGTTAAGAGACGTTTTTTGTAGAGAATTATCTTTCCTACAATTTATGTTCTATGATATTTTTTGATCAGAAGCGTAGTTTTCGAGATATATCGAGATATTTAAAAGTTCCGAAGCCGCACCAACATAATAGAGATACAGAAACACCGTGGCCCCTTTCTTTGAGATAACTCTGCACTATTGCGAGCTGTAAATGCCACTTCCAGCTTAGCTGTGCAGAAGAAGAACAACAAGAAGAAGAAATATCTCGAAATATGTCCGTCAGGCCCCTTCCCTTGAGATATATCTGCAAATATCTCGGAAACGAAGCGAGCTATTGCAAAATGTTGAGAGACCTTTTTTGTAGAGAATTATGTTTCCTACAATTTATGTTCTATGATATTTTTTGATCAGAAGCGTAGTTTTCGAGATATATCGAGATATTTAAAAGTTCCGAAGCCGCACCAACATAATAGAGATACAGAAACACCGTGGCCCCTTTCCTTGAGATAACTCTGCACTAGTGCGAGCCGCAAATGCCACTTCCAGCTTAGCTGTGCAGAAGAAGAACAACAAGAAGAAGAAATATCTCGAATTATGTCCGTCAGGCCCCTTCCCTTGAGATAAATCTGCACATATCTCGGAAACGAAGCGAGCTATGGCAAAATGTTAAGAGACGTTTTTTGTAGAGAATTATGTTTCCTACTATTTATGTTCTATGATATTTTTTGATCCGAAGCGTAGTTTTCGAGATATATCGAGATATTTAAAAGTTCCGAAGCCGCACCAACATAATAGGGATACAGAAACACCGTGGCCCCTTTCTTTGAGATAACTCTGCACTAGTGCAAGCCGCAAATGCCACTTCCAGCTTAGCTGTGCAGAAGAAGAACAACAAGAAGAAGAAATATCTCGAAATATGTCCGTCAGGCCCCTTCCCTTGAGATAAATCTGCAAATATCTCGGAAACGAAGCGAGCTATGGCAAAATGTTAAGAGACCTTTTTTGTAGAGAATTAAGTTTCCTACAATTTATGTTCTATGATATTTTTTGATCAGATGCGTAGTTCTCGAGATATATCATGATATTTAAAAGTTCCGAAGCCGCACCAACATAATAGAGATACAGAAACACCGTGGCCCCTCTCTTTGAGATAACTCTGCACTATTGCGAGCTGGAAATGCCACTTCCAGTTTAGCTGTGCAGAAGAAGGACAACAAGAAGAAGAAATATCTCGAAATATGTCCGTTAGGCCCCTTCCCTTGAGATAAATCTGCAAATATCTCGGAAACGAAGCGACCTATGGCAAAATGTTAAGAGACCTTTTTTGTGGAGAATTAAGTTTCCTACTTTTTATGTTCTATGATATTTTTTGATCAGATGCGTAGTTCTCGAGATATATCAAGATATTTAAAAGTTCCGAAGCCGCACCAAAATAATAGAGATACAGAAACGCCGTGGCCCCTTTCTTTGAGATAACTCTGCACTAGTGCGAGCCGCAAATGCCACTTCCAGCTTAGCTGTGCAGAAGAAGAACAACAAGAAGAAGAAATATCTCGAAATATGTCCGTCAGGCCCCTTCCCTTGAGATAAATCTGCAAATATCTCGGAAACGAAGAGAGCTATGGCAAAATGTTAAGAGACCTTTTTTGTAGAGAATTAAGTTTCCTACTTTTTATGTTCTATGATATTTTTTGATCAGATGCGTAGTTCTCGAGATATATCAAGATATTTAAAAGTTCCGAAGCCGCACCAACATAATAGAGATACAGAAACACCGTGGCCCCTTTCTTTGAGATAACTCTGCACTATTGCGCGCTGCAAATGCCACTTCGAGCTTAGCTGTGCAGAAGAAGAACAACAAGAAGAAGAAATATCTCGAAATATGTCCGTCAGACCCCTTCCCTTGAGATGAATCTGCAAATATCTCGGAAACGAAGCGAGCTATGGCAAAACGTTAAGAGACCTTTTTTGTAGAGAATAATATTTCCTACAATTTACGTTCTATGATATTTTTTGATCAGAAGCGTAGTTTTCGAGATATATCGAGATATTTAAAAGCTCCGAAACCGCACCAATATAATAGAGATACAGAAACACCGTGGCCCCTCTCTTTGAGATAACTCTGCACTATTGCGAGCTGCAAATGCCACTTCCAGCTTAGCTGTGCAGAAGAAGAACAACAAGAAGAAGAAATATCTCGAAATATGTCCGTCAGGCCCCTTCCCTTGAGATAAATCTGCAAATATCTCGGAAACGAAGCGAGCTATGGCAAAATGTTTAGAGACCTTTCTTGTAGAGAATTAAGTTTCCTACTTTTTATATAGTATGATATTTTTTGATCAGATGCGTAGTTCTCGAGATATATCAAGATATTTAAAAGTTCCGAAGCCGCACCAACATAATAGAGATACAGAAACACCGTGGCCCCTTTCTTTGAGATAACTCTGCACTATTGCGAGCTGTAAATGCCACTTCCAGCTTAGCTGTGCAGAAGAAGAACAACAAGAAGAAGAAATATCTCGAAATATGTCCGTCAGGCCCCTTCCCTTGAGATAAATCTGCAAATATCTCGGAAACGAAGAGAGCTATGGCAAAATGTTAAGAGACCTTTTTTGTAGAGAATTAAGTTTCCTACTTTTTATGTTCTATGATATTTTTTGATCAGATGCGTAGTTCTCGAGATATATCAAGATATTTAAAAGTTCCGAAGCCGCACCAACATAATAGAGATACAGAAACACCGTGGCCCCTTTCTTTGAGATAACTCTGCACTATTGCGCGCTGCAAATGCCACTTCGAGCTTAGCTGTGCAGAAGAAGAACAACAAGAAGAAGAAATATCTCGAAATATGTCCGTCAGACCCCTTCCCTTGAGATGAATCTGCAAATATCTCGGAAACGAAGCGAGCTATGGCAAAACGTTAAGAGACCTTTTTTGTAGAGAATAATATTTCCTACAATTTACGTTCTATGATATTTTTTGATCAGAAGCGTAGTTTTCGAGATATATCGAGATATTTAAAAGCTCCGAAACCGCACCAATATAATAGAGATACAGAAACACCGTGGCCCCTCTCTTTGAGATAACTCTGCACTATTGCGAGCTGCAAATGCCACTTCCAGCTTAGCTGTGCAGAAGAAGAACAACAAGAAGAAGAAATATCTCGAAATATGTCCGTCAGGCCCCTTCCCTTGAGATAAATCTGCAAATATCTCGGAAACGAAGCGAGCTATGGCAAAATGTTTAGAGACCTTTCTTGTAGAGAATTAAGTTTCCTACTTTTTATATAGTATGATATTTTTTGATCAGATGCGTAGTTCTCGAGATATATCAAGATATTTAAAAGTTCCGAAGCCGCACCAACATAATAGAGATACAGAAACACCGTGGCCCCTTTCTTTGAGATAACTCTGCACTATTGCGAGCTGTAAATGCCACTTCCAGCTTAGCTGTGCAGAAGAAGAACAACAAGAAGGAGAAATATCTCGAAATATGTCCGTCAGGCCCCTTCCCTTGAGATATATCTGCAAATATCTCGGAAACGAAGCGAGCTATGGCACAATGTTAAGAGACCTTTTTTGTAGAGAATTATGTTTCCTACAATTTATGTTCTATGATATTTTTTGATCAGAAGCGTAGTTTTCGAGATATATCGAGATATTTAAAAGCTCCGAAGCCGCACCAATATAATAGAGATACAGAAACACCGTGGCCCCTTTCTTTGAGATAACTCTGCACTATTGCGAGCCGCAAATGCCACTTCCAGCTCAGGTGTGCAGAAGAAGAACAACAAGAAGAAGAAATATCTCGAAATATGTCCGTCAGGCCCCTTCCCTTGAGATATATCTGCAAATATCTCGGAAACGAAGCGAGCTATGGCAAAATGTTAGGAGACCTTTTTTGTAGAGAATTATGTTTCCTACAATTTATGTTCTATGATATTTTTTGATCAGAAGCGTAGTTTTCGAGATATATCGAGATATTTAAAAGTTCCGAAGCCGCACCAACATAATAGAGATACAGAAACACCGTGGCCCCTTTCTTTGGGATAACTCTGCACTATTGCGAGCTGCAAATGCCACTTCCAGCTTAGCTGTGCAGAAGAAGAACAACAAGAAGAAGAAAAATCTCGAAATATGTCCGTCAGGCCACTTCCCTTGAGATAAATCTGCAAATATCTCGGAAACGAAGCGAGCTATGGCAAAATGTTAAGAGACCTTTTTTGTAGAGAATTAAGTTTTCTACTTTTTATGTTCGATGATATTTTTTGATCAGATGCGTAGTTCTCGAGATATATCAAGATATTTAAAAGTTCCGAAGCTGCACCAACATAATAGAGGTACAGAAACACCGTGGCCTCTTTCTTTGAGATAACTCTGCACTATTGCGAGCTGCAAATGCCACTTCGAGCTTAGCTGTGCAGAAGAAGAACAACAAGAAGAAGAAATATCTCGAAATATGTCCGTCAGACCCCTTCCCTTGAGATGAATCTGCAAATATCTCGGAAACGAAGCGAGCTATGGCAAAACGTTAAGAGACCTTTTTTGTAGAGAATAATATTTCCTACAATTTACGTTCTATGATATTTTTTGATCAGAAGCGTAGTTTTCGAGATATATCGAGATATTTAAAAGCTCCGAAGCCGCACCAATATAATAGAGATACAGAAACACCGTGGCCCCTTTCTTTGAGATAACTCTGCACTATTGCGAGCCGCAAATGCCACTTCCAGCTCAGCTGTGCAGAAGAAGAACAACAAGAAGAAGAAATATCTCGAAATATGTCCGTCAGGCCCCTTCCCTTGAGATAAATATGCAAATATCACGGAAACGAAGCGAGCTATGGCAAAATGTTAAGAGACCTTTTTTGTAGAGAATTAAGTTTCCTACTTTTTATGTTCTATGATATTTTTTGATCAGATGCGTAGTTCTCGAGATATATCAAGATATTTAAAAGTTCCGAAGCCGCACCAACATAATAGAGATACAGAAACACCGTGGCCCCTTTCTTTGAGATAACTCTGCACTATTGCGAGCTGCAAATGCCACTTCCAGCTTAGCTGTGCAGAGGAAGAACAACAAGAAGAAGAAATATCTCGAAATATGTCCGTCAGGCCAGTTCCTTTGAGCTGAATCTGCAAATATCTCGGAAACGAAGCGAGCTATGGCAAAATGTTAAGAGACCTTTTTTGTAGAGAATTAAGGTTCCTACTTTTCATGTTCTATGATATTTTTTGATCAGATGCGTAGTTCTCGAGATATATCAAGATATTTAAAAGTTCCGAAGCCGCACCAACATAATAGAGATACAGAAACACCGTGGCCCCTTTCTTTGAGATAACTCTGCACTATTGCGAGCTGTAAATGCCACTTCCAGCTTAGCTGTGCAGAAGAAGAACAACAAGAAGAAGAAATATCTCGAAATATGTCCGTCAGGCCCCTTCCCTTGAGATATATCTGCAAATATCTCGGAAACGAAGCGAGCTATGGCAAAATGTTAAGAGAGCTTTTTTGTAGAGAATTATGTTTCCTACAATTTATGTTCTATGATATTTTTTGATCAGAAGCGTAGTTTTCGAGATATATCGAGATATTTAAAAGTTCCGAAGCCGCACCAACATAATAGAGATACAGAAACACCGTGGCCCCTTTCTTTGAGATAACTCTGCACTAGTGCGAGCTGCAAATGCCACTTCCAGCTTAGCTGTGCAGAAGAAGAACAACAAGAAGAAGAAATATCTCGAAATATGTCCGTCAGGCCCCTTCCCTTGAGATAAATCTGCAAATATCTCGGAAACGAAGCGAGCTATGGCAAAATGTTAAGAGACGTTTTTTGTAGAGAATTATGTTTCCTACAATTTATGTTCTATGATATTTTTTGATCAGATGCGTAGTTCTCGAGATATATCAAGATATTTAAAAGTTCCGAAGCCGCACCAACATAATAGAGATACAGAAACACCGTGGCCCCTTTCTTTGAGATAACTCTGCACTATTGCGAGCTGCAAATGCCACTTCCAGCTTAGCTGTGCAGAGGAAGAACAACAAGAAGAAGAAATATCTCGAGATATGTCCGTCAGGCCAGTTCCTTTGAGCTGAATCTGCAAATATCTCGGAAACGAAGCGATCTATGGCAAAATGTTAAGAGACGTTTTTTGTAGAGAATTATGTTTCCTACAATTTATGTTCTATGATATTTTTTGATCAGAAGCGTAGTTTTCGAGATATATCGAGATATTTAAAAGGTCCGAAGCCGCACCAACATAATAGAGATACAGAAACACCGTGGCCCCTTTCTTTGAGATAACTCTGCACTATTGCGAGCTGCAAATGCCACTTCCAGCTTAGCTGTGCAGAGGAAGAACAACAAGAAGAAGAAATATCTCGAGATATGTCCGTCAGGCCAGTTCCTTTGAGGTGA